>NC_090270.1:80024313-80341813 GCF_040414725.1 Anabrus simplex
TTGTTCACTAATTCTACAGTGTTCCTGATGGATTTATTTGATGAGAATTTATAATGTTTATTAAGAAATTGTTGGATAAATTGAGATAATTTATATAAGGGGCTTGGTCTGTAGTTTATTATGGGTCGAATAGGGACACCGGTTTTGTGGATTTTGGGTAGTGCTTTAGCTGTTGGTAGGCCTGGGTTCATAGTAATTAACTTTTGTTTTTCTTGCTCAGTGAGGAGAAAAGATGTGCTCTTTAGAATTTGTTTCAATTGCCTTTGAATTGATTGTGTTGGGTCCTTCTTAACCATCGAAAAGGAGTCATTATCTAAGAAATTTTTGGTTTTTTGAATGTAATCTGTTTTATCCATAATGACTGTTGTGTTGCCTTTGTCGGCCTTTGTAATGATGAGGTGGTTGTCCTTGACTTCCTTTTTAAGATTGAGAATTTGTTTTCTTTCAGTAAGGGAATCTTTGTTGATTTTGGTAATAGGGGTCGCAGTGCGATTTTTTGAGAAAAAACTTTTGTTTAATTGTTTTTTTGCGTCCATTCTGAGTTCGTCTTGTAGTTCATATGGCATTTTGCTGATAGCAACTTCTGATTCAACTACGAGTTTGGAGGCTGTAAGGGCCGAGTTGAAACAAGGCCAGTTGTGCTTTGGACCTTTCGAAAGAATTCTTATATCGTCCTCATCTAAGTTGGTGGTGGAAAGATTAATTACTGGTGGGTGGAATTGTTGTAGAGTGTCATTAGCGAGGTTAGGCTTGCTGTTAGGTTTTGGAGGGGAGTTGCTGTGTTTTACCTTATTTTTAAGTGCTTCAAGTTTTTTCTCTAGTGTTATCTGTTTTTTGGACAAAATATTGAACAACTTGATTTGGACTTCATCTTGAAAAAGATTCCACTGAGCACTTGAGAGTAAGGTGGCAGCCTCTAAGTGAGTTTCATATAAGCCCCTAAGTGAGTTTCATATAAGCGATGATTTAAAAACGACTTTTTCTTATAGAGAAATTTTAGTTCATTTTCTAACCTGTTTGTTTGCCCTAACCTGAACATCCTGTTGATGGGGAGGAACAAAACGTTGTTTCGTGACGCTTTTCAAAAAATTAGGGGTTAAATTCTGTGTAATGCACTGTTTGATAAATGCTATATCCTTGCCTATTTTCCCAATTTTGATTTTTAAGCCCAAGTAATGATAGGCTACCAACTTTGCCTGGTTGGCTGCTTCATTTAAATCTAAGAATTTCATTTTTGTCCATATTGAACTGAGAATGGAAGATAGGAAAACTTAAAAGGGTCCACCTTTTCAATACAAAAATGTTATAGTTTATTTATAACATATATTTGCACTTGGAACTAGCCTAACCTCGCTAATGACACTCTACAACAATTCCACCGACCAGTAATTAATCTTTCCACCACCAACTTAGATGAGGACGATATAAGAATTCTTTCAAAAGGTCCAAAGCACAACTGGCCTTGTTTCAACTCGGCCCTTACAGCCTCCAAACTCGTAGTTGAATCAGAAGTTGCTATCAGCAAAATGCCATATGAACTACAAGACGAACTCGGAATGGACGTAAAAAAACAATTAAACAAAAGTTTTTTCTCAAAAAATCTCACTGCGACCCCTATCACCAAAATCAACAAAGATTCCCTTACTGAAAGAAAACAAATTCTCAATCTTAAAAAGAAAGTCAAAGACAACCACCTCATCATTACAAAGGCCGACAAAGGCAACACAACAGTCATTATGGATAAAACAGATTACATTCAAAAAACCAAAAATTTCTTAGGTAATGACTCCTTTTCGATGGTTAAGAAGGACCCAACACAATCAATTCAAAGGCAATTGAAACAAATTCTAAAGAGCACATCTTTTCTCCTCACTGAGCAAGAAAAACAAAAGTTAATTACTATGAACCCAGGCCTACCAACAGCTATAGCACTACCCAAAATCCACAAAACCGGTGTCCCTATTCGACCCATAATAAACTACAGACCAAGCCCCTTATATAAATTATCTCAATTTATCCAACAATTTCTTAATAAACATTATAAATTCTCATCAAATAAATCCATCAGGAACACTGTAGAATTAGTGAACAAACTAAACAGTTTAAAGCATCAACCATATCACTCAATGCACTCCTTTGATATAGTCAACATGTATCCCAGTATAAAAACCAACTCATTATTCCTGATCATCGAAAAGAACTTACTTGCTAACAATCAACTAAGTAAACTAGAAGTTCAAGACTTTATGACCATATTAAGATTACTAATTAACAATAACTACTTCACATTCGATAAGATCATTTACAAACAAGATGGTTTGGCTATGGGTTCACCAGCCTCAGGAATTTTAGCAGAGATCTACCTTGATTTCCTAGAGCACACCGCCATCGACAATAACATCAAATTTGCTAATATCCAACTCTGGGCTAGGTACGTAGATGACACATTTATAATCCTAGATGAACGCTCCATAGACGCGCCATCCACCCTCAAAAACCTTAATAACATTGATCATGAGATTAAATTTACCTTAGAATCAGAGATAAACAACTCCATCAACTTCCTAGACCTAACAATCAATAGGCACCCCTCTTCGTTCACATACAGTATCTATAGAAAGCCCACTCAAACGGCCACTACTATAAGAAATGACTCACTACACCCCCAAACACACAAAGCGGCTACATATAATAGCTTAGTAGACCGAGCATTCAAAATTCCGATGTCAAGAAAAAACTTAAATAAAGAATTGAACACCATTAGCTCTATAGCAAAATTCAATGGATATAATGAATCCTTTATTGAAAGAATAATCAATAAATTCAGACACCGCCCAAAAACCACCCTAATAAAAGACAATACTAGCACTGCCACGTTTTCCACATTTACCTTCAATAAAGAAATTTACAACGTCACTAACGTTCTTAAAAAACACAACGTTAAAATAGCCTTTCGTACTAACAATAGAAGCACAGAGATCCTACACAACTCTTCATCAATAAATAAAAGTAGTCCTTTTTCTAAATCAGGTGTATATAGGTTTTCTTGCCAAGACTGCAAAAGTTCTTACCTAGGGCAAACAGGACGCAGCTTTAAAATCAGACATGCAGAACATGCCATTGCCATAAAACACAACCGTTTTTCCGCGGTCGGCCTACATATAAAAGAATTTAAGCACAACTTTACTGAAATAAATCAAGATCTTGAGGTAATAGATATTCTAAACAAAGGTTCTTTCCTAGACGTCACTGAAAACCTCTATATTCATTTAGACCAATATTTCAATCCTAACCTAAACTTAAATGATATCTCAGAGAAACCAAAGATCCTATTCGACTTTCTCATTGAATTTTTCAAAAAACATGAATATCCCGAAAAACAGATCTGTCTTTCAGATTATGCATAATACTTTGTCACGCCACACACTTTCACCACATCACCCTCCATACTTCCCCTCCTTCCACTCCTCCTCCCCTACCACTCCTTCCCTCTCCCCTCCTAATCCAACAATGGCCGCTCCCCAGACCTAAACTATCCAACACGCTCTGTTCCTCTTCATCTCGCGCCATAGCTTTACCGCCTCATGTCCCGCAATAAACATCATAGAAACCTGCCCCCACCCTACACGTAACGCTGCAACAATACACGACAAATACTGGCACAGTCAACCTCCAAACTCTCAGAAAACGTATTCCTTAATACCAATTTTATATTCTTGTCGAGCTGAATACCGGACCTGTGAAGATTACAAGATTATTTTGTGCATCTACAGAACGGTGGTGTTAATGAAGCTATGTAATATAGAGAGAGACTTTCAAAGGTGGTTAAATGAAGAAGTTATATCATGTTCAAGATCATGCTTTCACATCTCTGCACAGTATTTAAAATACAATTTACCGTTGGTCTTTTATAGCTATTGTTGAGAGTGAAGGAGAATTTCCTGTTGTGTATGTTTATCAGGAACTCAAGGGAGACTTCATTAGTTAGTCAGAACATAGAAAAAATGATGAACTCTTCTCAGAACAACTCTTAAGGTTTCACCTTACTTTTCCCTGCCTGCTGGCTCTTCAGAAGTGTGTGCGCGTGCGTTTTGTATTCAGGAATCATTCAAGGCAAATATTTTCGCACTGCAAGATGTGTGGTTAAGCTTATTTTTAATATGTATAACTTTTGCTTTCTCAATGATGCATTTGTTTCTACATTCGTCCCTGTTTTTATCTCCTTGTAAGATGTGTATTGTTTAATGTAACACCTTGTGTAAAAAATTGGGTTAAATGAAGAAGTTATATCATGTTCAAGATCATGCTTTCACGTCTCTGCACAATATTTAAAATGAAATTTACTGTTGGTCTTTATAGCTATTGTTGATAGTGAAGGAGAATTTCCTGTTGTGTATGTTTATCAGGAACTCAAGGAAGACTTCATTAGTTAGTCGGAACATAGAAAAAATGATGAACTCTTCTCAGAAGAACTCTTAAGGTTTCACTTTACTTTTTCCTGCCTGCTGGCTCTTCAGAAATGTGTGCGCGTGTGTTTGGTATTCAGGAATCATTCAAGACAAAGATTTTCGCACTGCAAGATGTGTGGTTAAGGTTATTTTTAGTATGTATAACTTTTGCTTTCTCAACGATTCATTTGTTTCTATATTCGTCCCTGTTTTTATCTCCTTGTAAGATATGTATTGTTTATTGTAACGCCTTGTGTAATATAAATGCCTACATGCTGGCCTATTTCCCACATTTTGGCTGATGATGACGCCAAACAGCGTCGAAACTAGTTCCAAGTGCAAATATATGTTATAAATAAACTATAACATTTTTGTATTGAAAAGGTGAACCCTTTTAAGTTTTCCTAAAGAAATGGAATCATAGATAAGGCTTTTTGCAGATGATGTTATTCTGTATAGAGTAATAAATTAGTTAAAAGATTGTGAGCAACTGCAAAATGACCTTCATAATGTTGTGAGATGGACAACAGGCAATGGTATGATGATAAACGGGGTTAAAAGTCAGGCTTGTGTTAATGTCATATGTTACATACACATGTTATGGGGCCCTCTTAGACTGTTTCTGATGGTTCGTTCAGCTATCGCTTTGAACGCTAGCACTGTGCCTCATTCGGGGAGCCATCTGGTGATGAATGAACGTACCATTTCCACTTCTATTATAACGTCTAATTTCAAAAAGTCATTGTTTAAGAAGCCTTTCTCGTGGACAGTCGAGATTTTCTTCCAATGACTCAGAGCACAGTTCTCTGCGAAATGTAAAGAATTTCACTTCTTGACACAGCATAAGCCAAAAAGCCTATACAGTATCATGTCTCTAAGTACGGGTCATGAAAAAATCAATGGCAGCAAGTAAGTATTATGTCGATTTAGATTCAGTATATATGACAAAGAGGCTTCTCAGTTGAGAATATGAAGGGAATTCAAGTCTTGGAGCAATGTAATACTACATCAAAAGTCAATTAGTGCTGTTGCAAAATGATGCAAAGCTAAACGATTCAGCCTAAATTGTGCCTCCCTTCGCCCCCCCCTCTCTCTCTCTCTCTCTCTCTCTCTCTCTCAGAATGCTTTCACAGGGGAAGTTGATGGTGCAGATGGTCCTGGAGCAGAATAAACAAAATACCAGTAACACTGTTACAGACTATCACTAACAGCATTTACAGTGAATTATTAAACATTCCTTTTCAAGATATACAAAATGTTAGTGAAGTAAGGGAGGTAGGTGAGGAAAACAATGTGACTGGTAGCTGTGACTGCGAACAAGCTATTCATATGTCTGTTGATAATGAACCTGATTTACAACTTGAAGTTACTAGTAAACCGTGTGAGGAAGATTCTCTGAAAAATGGACATCTAAATGAAGAATGTGGCATAGAAGGAGGAAATACAAAGGATCCTGCGGGAAAAGGGGAAATAAGCTGTGATACGGAAAAAAATGGAAAGGGAGTGCTGTGAGAAGATTGACAATCCAAACATTATAGTATATGGTACGAAGAGAAAGGTAAATTAAAAATAAGACTCAAAGGGCTGGAATATGTAAGATTTCAGAAGACTGAAGATAAAGTGGTTCAAAATCGTTTGAGAATCCAAGAAAGTTTTGGAATCTGAGCACAGTTTTCAGTGCGCTTGAAATAACAGATGAGGAGAGAAATAAATTATTTAGCACATTCTGGAACTTAACATTCCTGGAGTGAAAAAAAAAAACCTATTTGTTAGCGGTAGGGTAACAAGAAATGTTTTGAGGAGGAGGAAATCAACAGAGGAAGAACACGGGCCTTGATGTATTTTTAAGAAAACCATCTGATGGAAAAGTTAGAGCATGCATGCAGTAGACTCAAATGAACCCGTTGCAAAGAGCAAACTAGTTATTGAGTGTGGCAATGTGAAAGAGTGGCTAGATCACCTGCGTAACGTTCCCAGTCACTACTGCAGTGCTTGTTCCAAGAAGACTTACGTAAAGTCCTTATTCCGTTCGATTCTTCACATGTATAAACTGTATATGGCATTGTGCAAGGATTTAGTGTATAGCATGTAGGAAAGAGGTCTTTTTCCAAAATTATGAAGAAAAACAATATAGCCATACATGCTCCAAGGAAAGACTAATGTGACATATACTATGGTTATAAAACTAAAATGGTCAGTGAGGAAGATTATCAGGCTCATATGAAGAGGAAAAATGAAGGCAGAGAAATTAAGAATCCAATGAAAAAAGTACCTCCAAAGAGAAACTGGTAATCATAATGGTCCTCCAAAGTGTGCTCTTGTATCCAAGCCTAGCTGCTTCCAAAGCCCATTACAAACAAAAACAACTTCACCATTTACACATTAAACAACCAAGATGTTACACACTATGTATGGCATGAAGATAATGGGGATATTTCATCAAATGAGTTTGTGTTTTACCTAGTCCATTACTTGAAACATATACCAAAACAGTACAGCATATTGTCTTAATTTCCAATGGATGTGTCTACCATAACCAGAACAAAACTCTGGCCAGTGCACTGAGCAATGTTTCCAAGACCAACCCCATTATTATTGAGCAAGTCTTCCTTGTAAAGGGCCATACAATGATGGAAGCGGATAGTGTACATTCTACTCTAGAGCAATACTTCAAACCACCAATATATTCACTCTTGGACTACATTAGATCAATAGGAATGGCCAAGCCTAAAAAGCCATATAACATTGTCAACAAATTTTCATTTTTCAGAAATGTTGAAGACTTGAACTGCATCCTGTCCTCCCTAGTAAGAAGGCTGGGTATCCCACTGTCCATGATCTAAGGATGTTAAAATACAGTCCATGTGGTGAGATATCATACAAAATAGCGTACTTCAAGACCTGAAAACTGTTGCCTCACAGATGTAAAGAATGTCATCACACCATGGTTCAACCACTCTACACATCACAGAATCTAAATTCAGGCATCTTCAAGAACTTAAGTCAGTAATAGAAAAGGATCATCACTCATTTTACGATTCTTTGAAATACAAGTGAAGATGAGAAACCAGCAAAATGTTGTATAAACAAAAAAAGGAATTTTTCATTTTTAGTTATTTTCTCAGTATTTATCGTTTTAAACTCAAATATATTTCCCTAAAAGTTCATTAGATTTTGTTATGCAACAGTATTAGTAGAAGTAGAAACACATTTTATATTATAAAAATGACTATTGCATTACGTGTGCAAGAACATAAAAATTAATTGATGAAGCTACATTATTTGGTTGCATTTTCTCCTATGTGGTGAAAAGGAACAGGCAAAACCTATTTGATGAATATAGCTCCATCATTGTAAATATCCACATGTTTTGATGAATGATGTTGTTAATTATTTATGACAGCTTAGTGCAAACGGATGTTATTAAAATGCTTAGTATAATAAATCTGCAGTATTCTACCAACAAACTTGTTTTTTGCTTCTCTAGAAAACTTTAGTGTTTTGCACATAAGAGCTATTGCCAGAATGATGACAACATTGACTCTGAATTGTAGTTTGCCATCCTCAGTGTTGCAGTCAGTTACTGGCCTTCTCTTCCTAAGATGGAAGGTTTTATCCCAGCAAAGGTCAATGCTGATCTCATAGTTCGCTTTATGTGTGAGAGTGGATTCATGAAGCGCATAAAAATTCCAATCGTCTTGTTACTCAGGGACCATATGTTCCTTTTGATTGTGTCCATTTCGGCTTAATAAAGTTATTTTTATTTTGTTTTGTTAAATCATTTTCAAATTTGTTCACTGAATCTTTTTTTTTTTAGATTGTAAGAGAGGATGGTTACCAAAGTTGTACTTTTTCTTGAAAACAAAGATCACCACCAAATTTGAGAGATTTAAATGTGACATCTTCACATCATTAGCTTCCTTGACAAACCCCTGAGAGATAAAATTTATTTTTAAATTATGTGTTTTAATATGATGATTTATTATTTTGTAGCCTACACATTATTTCACTTTGCAACTCCTTGATATGGCACCCCACCCTGGAGGTGAGGGACTCCCAGTTTGAAAAATACTGGTCTAAGAGTTAAGGTCCATAAAAATTAGTGCTTATTTTCTTCCATATACAGTACAGTATTTGATTGTTGCTCATCCTAAAATAAGTTTCCTTTGCTTTTCTGCTGATTGCACTTAACATGCAGGATCTCGGAACCTATGATGATATTAATTACTTTTTTCAGGCATGGTTACCAAGCATGAGTCTTCTTGAAGTCCTTCAGAGAGAAAGTGGGCAAAGAAAAGTACCAAAGCCAGTCATCAATACAGCACGCACTCCCATTCTAAGGTAAAATATCTATTTGAGAAATATTGTTTAGGCCTACACACGTTCATTCACAAAGTCAAAATAACAACTTGTTTATAATTCTCCAAGCACGCAAGATACAGTTCACATTAACTACCAAAAACCTTAACAGTACTTCACACAGAATCATCGTCCTTAGTGAACGGTTATAGCACTAATTTTTTTAAACTATAGAGTAACAGCACTTGACTCGTGGGCTAGTGTAGCTGAACTATTTCATATTCCAGCTGTCACCAACATTACTACATTACTTTCCCAACACACTCTCCCCACCTTGATTGGATACAATCAACAAACATGTATCAAGACATCTACATACCTACCAACTTTCCTGATTTAGGCGGGAGACTCCCAATTTTCGACAGTTTTTCCTGCCTCCCGATTATTCTATTATTTCTCCCGATTTTAGCTTATTTTTGGTGAACTTCAAACATTTGTTTTCAAATCCCGCCATTTCAGCTTTTTTTACGCCAGTGGCCAGAAGTCCTTCACTCATCGGCCGCTTTCAAACGAAATATCGATGTTTATTAACGCGAGAAATGTGCGCGATGTGCGATGATTATTGAAACCTGTATATCGTGGTGCGTATATCGATTGTAAATCTCTCGTTCTCGCGTGCTATGTTCACGTTCTTTCACATCAGTCTAGTCGATTCTAGAGACTAGTTGCTAGATATGGAGTCTTTTTTAGTAAATTAGTGACAGAATTTCAATGATAACGACTAATGACTTTTCTAGAGATTTTAGGAGCTGTTTGAAGACAGTTCTGACTAATTTTTGTTTATCTCAATATAAATAAAATAATAGTGTCTGTGCATTGGTCAGAATTTAAAAAGAATGATATTTCTGCACCGGTCGTGACCACAGTAACAAGGAGAAATGCACGTTTTAATTTTCCATAATTTCTGTATGTATGTACAGTATGTACATACGCCCATCCCGAGAAAACGGCTGAAGATAATTTAATGAAAATTGGTACATAAAGTTGGGGAATAAGTTGCTACAATCTAGGCCATAAATAATTGTATTCACGCTGAGTGAAATGGTAGTTTAGGGGAAGACCTAAAATTTAATTCTCAAATATTTATGTTATTATTCGCCCTATCGTTAAATACTACATAATTAAGGTTATTAAATTTTCTATCATTTATGTCATACATTTTTACCGTACCGGCTATGATAACAGAGATATTCATGAATTTGGATTCTTGTTGCTAAGTCCATATCAGCGCCGAAGCACGAGAAAATGGGTGAACAGAATTTAATGAAAATCGGTATGTGAAGTTGGGGAGTAAAGAACTACAGTCTACGCTATAAATAATTTTGTTCACCCTGTTCGAAATGGTAGTTTAGGGAAGGTGCCAAAAATGTAATTTTTAATCACCTGTCTTATTGGCCATATTGAAAAGTACTACATAACAAAAGTTATAGAGAGTACGTCTGGTTATTTATGTCTTATTCAGTTTTACCGTACCAACTATAATAATATTGATGGTGATGGTGATTAAATTGTGAAGATGATTATAAGAATGAGAAAAAAGTCATGAAGGAATGATCGCTTGAATAATAATACAAGAGAGAATCATGAAAGGAAGGAGGACTAGCTTTACATTAGATGCTGTAATATCACAGAGTCGGAAGAAAACTAAATATGAAGGCCTGCAATATAGAAAACTCATAAAATTGATCAACAATAACATTATATTGACCATTGTTTGTTGTAATGTGCTTTGTGTATTCTGCTGCCATTTATCTACGATAGATGGGATTACTGCTGCGTAACACTCGATCATAGTATTCCAGTATCCCTACTCTGAGGCAGTGATTGGAATGAGCAGTATGCACACTTAAACAGAATAATGACACAGGAGTGTTCGCGGCCATCTGCAGCCTGGTCGTTTTAGCTCTGGAACTTTCAACTGTTAGATCGACACCATAATACTTTTTGTTAAAAGTGAGAAAATGTGCTCTTTTTCATTTTATCATATATTTCATAGGACAGCATTACTTTTAATCGTGACATTCGTACTGACGTCATTGATATGACCTATGTTAACTTCAGTTGGGAAAATTATAAGGACAATCTTTCTGAGAATTCCGTAATGAAGCACGGGTACAACAGCTAGTTGTTTGATACAAATAGTATTGAGCTTCACATAATTGCGTGGGGACTTGATGCAATATATTAATCTATGCATTTGCTAGGTAATAGTATCTAAGTGCGTGACCAATTCACACGTGTGGAACATGAGTTCATACTATTTTCGGAAGGCTTGTCAGAGACCAATCTTCTAACTCACATACTTCCTGTGAGGTAATAGGGATGTGTAATTCTTAGCCTTGTAGCCTCGTATAGCAGCAGTCGGGCTTTGAGACAATAAGTGTTATAAATACATCATAGTACTGTATTGTGCAAGACATGTAGAATAAGTAGTTTTGACCAATTGTATGTCCTGATTTTCATATCAATATCTCCTGATTTTTGGTTTTGTAAAGTTGGCAGGTATGCATCTAAAACGAGTACAAAAAATGTAAACATACCGTGAATATCATAACACATTTACACACAAATACCATGGTGTGAGTTTCACATCTCTCCATGATATGACTCATCAAAAGGAAGTAACTCAACTATGAATCTCTTTAATATGTACTATATGTACTGAACACAACCTAATACATTGAAAGTTTTTTTCAACACAGCTGTATTGTATTAGTAGAAATCACTCGCACAAGTCCATCATCCACAGGAAACATCTCAGTGGTGATACCTTATTTCCAGTAATGAGATAGTAGATGATCCTCCTTTAGCAATACAGCATTGCCTGGTTTGAGATTATCGGTAAGTAGCTGTCCATTTCCGCCTCTGCTGAAGATTGTTGAGATAATCACATGATCACCGCTGCCACCAGTGCTGCAACATGCTACAGACATTGCCATATGGAGAGATTGGTCTCGGACAGATCAGATAAATCAGGCTCACGAAACTTTGGAGTGAGGCACGTATTAGGAAGTGTCCAGGACTTCAGTAATTAGTATCACAAGGATCATTGGAAAGTCCAGCAGTAGGTCTTGAGTCAAGCTATGGTGAGTAGCTAGTTACCCAATACTCTCATCAAGTGACATTTAATCAATTTCATAATTGCTTCCCACAACTCACAGAAGTGTGGTGAATCGGGTGGGATAAAAAGTCACCAAGTCCTTCCTTAGCAGCCGTCTCATCAATACTGTTTTTGAAGTGTTTAAAATGAAACAACTGCTGAAGCTCTTGTAGCTCATGATAAGCTCGGGCAAAGTTACATCCATTGTCAGTGTATAGATTTAAACATTTTCCTCTCCAAGAAGTGAATCATCAGAGGGCACCGATAAATGTAGTGGAACTGAGGTCACTGCTAAACGAACTAATACTGCCACACAACGCTGGATTCTTACCTTGCTTTGACCCCCTGTCATGAAGTTGACAGCCTCACCTGTCTTACATGTCCTGTTGATATACTTGTAAATTTGTAGAACACCAGGTAATTCTTATAAAAGTTGTTTGTTGATGATGTTGACAGCTTAATTTCTTCCTTTGGACATAGTCATGCTTGATCAGTGAAATGCTGTGCCCATGTATTTCAGATCTCTGTTGGGCATCACACACATACACACACAAACACTTCCGGATATTGCGGACTGAACGAAAATTACACCCTCACTGATATATGTATTACTGTTCCTTGTTTATTATTAGCTCGTGTACTATATGTTTCCTCTAAATGAAATATAAGATTGAGTTATTTGAAAGAAGACACAGTTAACAGTTTATTGCTGGTAGAACAAAATCCCCATATTCCCTTAAATTTTAAGTGAATGATATGAATATCAGGTAAATATGAAATAATTAACTAAATAATTTATGAAAGCAGGTTTTTACCTATATAAAGATTCATATGAGTGTACGCCAATGTTAAAAATTTCAGATCTCTGCATGCGTAGATTTGACCGGGCATTGAAAATATACACACAGACAAACACTTCCATATATTATGGACTGAATATGGCTCCTGGTCTCGAAGACCGAAAATGGCTTCCTACTCCATGGACTTAAAACGGCTCCTTGTCTTGTATTACCTCTAACGTACGTTGCCTAGCAACAATGAATCTATGCATTTAATCCTGGTGACACCACGCTGAATTGTCATATTCTGCACACATTTTCCACCAGTTTTTCATTCATAACTCACCAGCAAAGGCGAAAATATAAAATCCGGCTTTGAGATGCATTTGTACCGCCTTCCATTCACCTATGTTAAAAATTTTAGATCTCTGCATGCCATATATTTGGTATGGCATCGTGAACACACACACACACACACACACACACACACACACACACACACACACACAGGGACAGACAAATACTATCGTTGTTATAGACTGGCTGACGTTCCTTTGCTTCGCTATGGAACTCTACACTGTATACAGAATTCTAGGTTCAGTAATTGGGAAAACCACAGACAGTCTTTCTGAGGATGTAAAAAGGCAGGTGGAGAGTGAATGTCTGCAGTTATAATGAAAATTGTGACTTAATTGTGACTGGCAGTACAGACGTGTGCAGATTATTAGAATAAATGATAAAACTAACAGTAATTCACTTTTAAAGTATAATTATAATAATTTATCAATATACAATGACCTCTTTAGTACTTTGTATGCATTCCCTTGTTTTTTATAACCATCTGGATCCTCTTTGACATGATTGACACAAGGTTCTTGCACATTTTCTGAATTTCTTCATCTCGATGCCATATATCTATGATGTTTTCAATGAGGCCAATTCTGGTTACTGTTCTTTTCCTCAGTCTTGACTTCACAATTCCCCATAAATTTTCAATTGGGTTGCAGTATGGGCTATTACCAGACCAAGGCAATGTCTTTATACTGTTTTCCTCCCAAGAATTTCTTAACAGACTTGGCCTTATGGCATGGTGCTCCGTCATGCATAAAAATGCAATCTCCATCAAGAAACTAATCCCTGATCTGAGGCAGCAGGTGGGTTCGAAGCACCTTATTGTACTGCTTCTGCTCCATCATGCCGTCAATAATGTATAGGCTGCCACATCCATGAACTGACATGCAACTCCATACCATCACTGAAGTTGGATGTTTAACTTTCTGTGTGGTACAGTTTGAAGAAAACGCCTCATCAGGTGTCCTTCTCACATATTGGCTGCTTTCCTCGGACACAGAAAATATGGACTCATCAGAAAAGATTACCTGCAAGATATTAAGCACTTATTGGGATGACTTTTTCAACAGAATGTTTTGAAAATATAAGAAAATAAATCAGTACACCTCTGACTGAATTTTTGAAAAAATCCACTTAACCCATGAGGATGAAGTTACTTCTTAGCAAACAGTAAATTATGAGATATATCATGTTACTTACCTTTTTCCAATTGTCCTTAAGCTCATTATGCATTGTTTTTGCCCATTACAGCCGTTTCTTAGCCATGGTAGGAGTTATTTTCGCTTTATTTCTCGGCTTTCTTGCAGGAAGTCCTGCAGCACAAAGACGGCTTCTGACAATTGATGGAGATATGTCAACTCCATAGTTCTTTACTTGATTGCTCAAGTCCTCAATGGTGCTTCTTCGATTCATCTTAGCCATTTGAATCAATTTTCGTTGCATATGGGGGCTCATTATTGGTTTTCAACCCCATTTCCCCTTACGTTTGACTGCACGGTTTTCCTCTGATTTCAATGCAGAGCTGATTCTACTAACTGATGCTTTTGAAAGATGCAATTTCCTAGCAATATCTTGTTGGGAATATCTACCTTCCTTTAATAAACATTCAGTCAATGCCAATTTATGGGGAGAAAGATCTGTTTTCTTAACCATAACCTCACTTTTGCAAAAAAGATGCACCTTCAGTTCACCACTTCAAAAACTCGCTAGGAAACAAATCCAAAACCCAACTTTATCCCAAACTTGGATTACAAAGACATGTATAAACAATATAAAACACTTCTAGGCTTCAATTCTGGCATAGGAACTCAACACTCAACTAGAAAAAGCTATGGAAACCACATTCAACAATTGCCACAACATCAGCTGATTCGATAAACAGTGTTAGAAACCTCTACAGAGAGGGAAATAATTGTCCCTCAGATATCCCAAAGGGCCATCAGTGGACTGCATGAACCAAAGAATACATAAACAGGTTGAAACATATTTTTACATTCATATGTATAGAGGTTTTTGTACAAAATGAGGGAAGAAACACAAAATTCAGGCATTATTCTAATAATTTGCACACGTATGTAGACAAGTGGGCCTGCCATTACACTGAAAATTCCCTAAAACAGTCTTCACGTGAAAAAAGACCTATGGTGACCTCCCCATCACATTTCTGGGGTAACATTAACATGTTGTAAGTAACTTAGAAGTGAAGCTTCCACGGTGTGACAAATTATTTAATTTAATTTCCGGGTTGAACCATGTTGTAGTTGTCTGCACATCACGTACAGTTTGCAGACGTTTCGAATACATTGAAGTATTCTTTGTCAAGGCGACTGAAATACCCCTACTCGATCCGAGGTAATCGGTCTCCCAGGCAAAATTTACACTACTAGAGTGGCCCTGACCTTTGCTAGAGGCTTTACGTCGCACCGACACAGATAGGTCTTATGGCGACGATGGGATAGGAAAGGCCTAGGAGTTGGAAGGAAGCGGCCGTGGCCTTAATTAAGGTACAGCCCCAGCATTTGCCTGGTGTGAAAATGGGAAACCACGGAAAGCTATCTTCAGGGCTGCCGATAGTGGGATTCGAACCTACTATCTCCCGGATGCAAGCTCACAGCCGCGCGCCTCTACGCGCACGGCCAACTCGCCCGGTTGGGCCCTGACCTTGGCCTTTTATATCCTAGCCTTTCTGGCTGACGTAAGCCCTGGCTGTCTCGTGACTATTCTGGAAGGTATGTGTCACAGCCAGGTAGTGGGGGCTTGCCCGCGCTGTTATGTAATGGGGTTTCGGCCCGTGTGTTTATGTTGTGGTCTGTATGTCTTAAACTATGAATGATAGGCATCCAAGAATTACTGCTTTTATATCCTTCTTCTAAATTTATGTTGTTTGGATGTTTCTTGATTTCGATAGCCTCGCGGATTTTCCTTTCCATATTCCACGAGATAGCTGCTAGGATCTTGGTCTTGTCAAATGATATTCCGTGCCTTGTTTCGTACGAATGCTTGGCTACCGCTGAAATATCTGTGTTTTGGTTCTTGGTGTACGGATATGTTCTTTTAGGCGGGTGGAGATCAGACGTTTTGTTTCCCCAACATAACAAGCTCCGCAGCTACATTCAATGTGATATACTCCAGGGGCCTGTAATTCTATTGTGTCTTATACTGATGGTAGATAACAGGCTAGTTTCTGGTGTGGTTTATAGATAGTTTTTATGTCGTATTTGTTCAGTATCTTGCCGATCATGTCTGTAGTATTTTTGATGTATAGTAGTATCACTGTTTTCGGGCGGGTCAGTTCTTCTTTCCCGTTGTTTTCTCCTACGGCGGCCTTTTCTTTGTTCTCTTCTGATTTTTTAAGGACTTGTCGGATGTTATTGAGCGAGTAGCCATTTTTCCTGAGGGTTCTCGTGAGGTGTTCTTTCTCTTCCTCGAGGTGCTCTGCATCAGATATCGCTATGGCCCTGTTCACCAGTGATGTTAGGACAGCCTGCTTTTGTGATGGCTGATGATGAGACGAGGCGTGTAGGTAACTGTCTGTGTGAGTGGGTTTCCTGTATACTGCGTGACTCAGAGTCCCATTGGAGTTGCGTTTTACTAGGACATCCAGGAACGGTAGTTTTCCGTCTACTTCTATTTCCATGGTGAACTGAATATTTACGTGTCTAGAGTTGAAATGGTCGAGAATTAGCTGTAGGTTATTGCTCCCGTGAGGCCAGATTACGAATGTGTCATCCACAAAACGGAGAAAACTTTTCGGTTTCAGGGCAGATGTAGCTAAGGCTTTCTGTTCGAAGTGTTCCATATACATGTTTGCTTCCAGAATACTCACGAGACAGCCAGGGCTTACATCAGCCAGAAAGGCTAAGATATAAAAGGCCAAGGTCAGGGCCACTCTAGTAGTGTAAATTTCTGCCTGGGAGACTGATTACCTCGGATCGAGTAGGGGTATTTCAGTCGCCTTGACGAAGAATACTGCAATGTATTCAAAACGTCTGTGAACTGTATGTGATGTGCAGACAACTACAACACGGTTCAACCCGGAAATTAAATTAAATAATGTTGTAAGTAAGATTGTATTAAAATGCATAGCTCTTTAAACATACAGTACTATGCAGCCGATTTAACAGTCCAAAGTTCCAGAGCAGGAACAACCAGGCCGCAGATAGTTGTGAACACTCCTCTGCCATTATTCCGTGAAGTGTACACACTGCTCATTCTAATCAGTGCCTCGGAGTAGGGATCCAGTAGCTGGAATACTATCATGAAGCATTGTGTTACGTACCCAGTACTATAAGAAAATTTATGAACCAGAGGAATTGCATGCTAAAGAAGAGAGTTACTAACTCCCCAGCTACATCTCGCCAATATTCAGGCAGACTGTTATATTTGGTACACAGCAGTAATCCCATCTATCATAGATGAGTGGCAGCAGAAGACACAAAGCACACCACAAAAAACAATGGTCTAGGTAATGTTATTGTTGATCAATTTTATGAGCTTTCGATATTGTAGGCATTCACATTTAGTTTTCTTCTGACTCTGTGATATTAGGGCCTCTAATGTAAAGTGAGTCCACCTTTCTGTCATGACTCCCTCGTGTCTTATTATTGAAGTGATTGTTCCTTTATGATTTTTTCTCATTTTTATAATCATCTTCACAATTTTCCTTGTCGATACAGACCGATGACCCTGCGTTTTTACACCTTAGGACAATTGTGACAAAATCCATCGCCAATTAACACGATTGAACAATATTTCTATGTCAGCATTGCTCGGCATTGATACGGACTAAGCAAAATCTAAATTAATCTAAATTCAGTAATTATCTTATTATAGTCATCCCTCTGTGGATGGGTGCTATTAGAATAACACCCACAGTATCCCTTGTCTGTCGTAAGAGGTGACTAAATGTGGCCCCAGCAGCTATGTACTTGGGAGGGTGGGTGGTTGGGTTGGTGACCACGGGACCCTGAGCTAAGTCCTGGCATTGCTTCCACTTACTTGTGCCAGGCTCCTCTCCTCTTAAATAAAACAATAATCACCATCACCAATCTTATCATAGTCAGTAAGGTAAAACTGAATAACACATAAATGATCCGAAATTGTATTCTCTTTAACTTTTGTTCTGTAGTATTTTTCAATAGGACCAATAAATTGGGTATTTTAAAAATTACATTTTAGGCACCTTCCCTTAAACTACCATTTTATTCAGCATGAATAAAAATTATTTATAATCTAGACTGTAGCACCTTATTCCTAGACTTTACATACCGATTTTAATAAAATTCTGTTCACCCATTTTTCTCGTAGTTAGGCGTTGATATGGACTTAGCGACAAAAATCGAAATTCACAAATATCTCTGTTATCGAAATCGAAACAGACTTTCAACTTATTAGGTCATGTTACGTACATTTAGGACGTGTTGAAGAGATGTTAAGTACAGAACAAAAATGGCCAACCGGACACCAGTGGGATCCGCACCCACAACCTCCCGATTTCGCGTCGGTTGCTCTACCAATTGAGCTATGGTGGCCTAGGCCATCTTTGTTCTGTTGGAAAGGATCTAAGCTACAGGTCTGGCACTACTGCTATCACACTGTAGATTGCATTTAAATCGCCCGTTGAGGGCCAAGTCAATGAAATTCGATATTCATTATCTCTATTATCATAGCCGGTACGGTAAAAATGCATAAGACATAAATGACCGGAAATTTATTTCTATATAACTTTAGTTATGTAGTATTTATTGATAAGATAAATATTTGAGAATTAAATTTTAGGCCTTTCCCTAAACTCAGTGTAAGTAAAATTATTTGTAGCCTAGATTGTAGTGCATCGTTCCCCGACTTTACATACCGATTTTCATTAAATTTTCTTCAGCCGTTTTCTCGTGATGCCCATACGTACATACATGCATACATAACCTACATACAGACAGAAATTACGGAAAACAAAAATTCTGAGCAGTGTACAGACAAAACTCTTATATATATATATATATATATATATATATATATAGATTATCATTAAAACATACGATATCTACAGTATATATATATATTTTTTTTTTTTTTTTCAGGCCAGCAGAATCTGTCACTATGAAACCACAACCTCCAGTTGCAAAGCCAATTTATGCAAGTACACCAAAGGAAGAACCAGAAGAAATTGATTATTTTGAGTTAACTTCATAATGATAGGGTGGGTAGGGTTGGGAGAAGAAACAACTGTGTGTGTGTGTATAGAGGTCATTTAATGAGAAAAGTTATTTTGCTGATTGTCTTGTTGTGGTGGAGGTGATATTTGTGATTCATTTGTTGTTAATTGTGGTGTCAGAAAATAAAACTGAAATGGAAAGCAGCTTAGATTCAACATTATTATGATCTTATTAGATTAATTTTTGTAATATGAGGATAAATATGTGATATCTAACGTTAAAGAGTTGGCAGTTTAAGATGTGTTAGACAATACAAACTCTTAGAACTTTGCACACTTTTTTCTTTTTGAGATTATTTAGTAATTGATGGTCATTGGATGGTAATGTTGAAGCTGGTTGTGATTCATGCTTTATATATGTTGCTTAATGAAAGAAATTGAAGATAAAAAGACAAAATATAAAGAAATTTATTGAAACTCTTTTCAGTATTATGTAATAAATGATTTTCATGTAATCTGCATTAGTTGAAACCACTTACAGAGGCAGTTTCAGAATTATTACCTACCATTAAGCTGTTGAAAGAAAATTTTGATCTTGTTCAGTACTTGTCACTGGCCTTTTTGAATTTTTCTGCTAAATAATAAAAGTGTAATTCTTAATTAAATTAAACCTTGGCTTGTATAGTTCACTATCTTCATCATTCTATGTGCACTGGTAAACTCTTAAATGAAAAAATTATATAGAACTAAGAAAGGTCTGACTTCCAAAAGAGAAACAACTTTCCTTGGAATGTGTGTAGCTCTCAAGCACAGAAGGCATAAAATTAAATGGGTGCCAAATAGGTCATTCTGTTGCACACACACCCAAGAAAGTTCCAGTTTAATATTAAACTCAATGATTTTTGTTATTATCATAATGAATGCATGTCTCCTTTGTATGTCTAATTCTAAGCTGCTTACATTCAGTTGTTGCAGTCTTTCTTAACACACACTGCTCATGGAAGAAAAGACATATATTTTCTGTTCATTGTTCTGCTGATGGCATTGAATTGCATCGTTTGTGAATGTTCTTTGAAGATTAAAAATGCGAGAGAATGTTTGTAACAATATTATTTCTAATTTTAATATTGAAGTCTTGCTATTTGTACCCTGAGGTATTATCTGAACCAGCCCTTCAGTCCTCTTACACTACTCAGTAGCCTATTCTAAATAAAAGATTTTGTTCATCATGAATATTTTATTAAAGAACTGTTTTTATTTCTTTTCCTTCCTGAATTCTATCCACATACATTAAATATTGTTCTTTTCATAGATAGATTGTAGTAGGGCCTGTGCAACATAAATCCCCTACTCCTTCAGCCCTGTCTACTATCTTCATTGTTCTTTGGGTTATCCCAGTTTGGGGTTGCTGGAGCCACCCTAGCTTATTTGGGTTTTGACTAGGAGCTAGGCCAGTCTCCTTTCCTGGTGCCACATGACCTTTCAGGTGAAAATTCCTATTCAGATCCAGTAGACTTTAAACCTCAGCCATCTGGTGGAAAGTTGGCAGCAAAACTACTATGCTAATCCTGCCTCATCTTGATTATTGTAGTATGGCATCCAGTAATAGGATATTAGTTATGCGTTATGCATTCAGCATTCAGGAGGTAATTCCATATGCTAGTAGACATCATAGTAATATGATATATACACTAGACTCTTGATTATTTACTCTATGGATTAACTGCAGTGGTTTAGAGAAATGCTGGGTGTAAAAAAAAAAAAAAAAAAACACCTCAAGACAAATTCCAAACACACAAACTTATTGCACTTGACTTGTATATCACAACAGTGACAGAACCTCTCAACAGTTGACAGGGCTATGTCCCACACAATACTATTAATTGTTTTCTGTTAGTGCCAAGCAAGGTCCGAAAGCCATAAACATGTAGTGTTAATGAAGAAGCTGGAAATAGTGCTTAAACTTGATGGAGGCAGTTCTGCACAACACCTGTCATTGACTTATGGCTTGGATGAAACAACGATCCAGGATATCCAGAAAAACAAATACACAGCTCTGACTCATCCAGAGGCTTTCAAAGTGGATAACAATGAAAATGTCTACCATCACAGAACTGAATAAAGCTATGTCAGAATGTAATTTCAACATGCAAGTATCTGGCATATCGTATGTGCCAAACAGTCCCTTTTTTTTCTTTCTTTTCCAAAGTCTTGTGGATTGAAGGCAAATTTAATGCATCATCTGGTTGACTAACAAAGTTTCAATAAACAATATATGCTGTATATTGAAGACTTTTAACTCCATAGTATTTTAATCTCGTACAGAGCTCCCTACACAGGGTGGAAAGATGGTGCCATGACACGGGCTTGTCGGTCAATCCCGACAAGACGGAGCTCGTGGTGTTTACCAGGAGAAGGAGGCTAGACGGACTGTCAGAGCCATTCCTATTTGGGAAAAAATTAGTAAAGACAACCTCAGTTAAGTACCTAGGGGTAATCCTCGAGGCAAGACTGAGTTGGAAGAAACATATAGACCATAAGGTGGATAAGGCTCGCAAGATTATGTGGGCCTGTCGCAGGGCCGTCGGAAAGACTTGGGGCATAAGGACCTAGGGTGGTCCAATGGCTTTATATTTCTATTGTACGGCCCACGATCACCTACGCATCTTTAGTCTGGTGGCCAGGTTCTGAGAGTAAAACTGCGACCACCAAGTTAAACAGTGTCCGAAGACTTGCGTGTCTAGGAATAACAGGGGCACTGGATACTACACCATTATGTGCAATGGAGGCCATCCTATGTCTTCCCCCCTTACATTTATATGTTAAGGAGATAGCGGGAATGATTGGTTACCGCCTCTGGTCACTCGAAGTATGGTCTTTCAAGAATCCGAATAGAGGTCATGCTTCTATTCTTACAAGGCTTCACCAGACTTGGCTTACGACAAGCCTGATGAAGCCTAATTTTAATCTGAATTATAAGTTCACAGTGGTGATACCCACAAGGGAGGAGTGGGCCATGGATGCTGGGGCCCGTCTCAGGTCTGGGGGCTGTACATGGTACACAGATGGCTCGCGGACGGAGACGGGCACAGGCGCCGGGGTCTGGGGGCCTAAGACAAGGCTCTCCCTTCGCATGGGTAAATATGTTACTGTTTTCCAGGCCGAAGTATATGCCTGGACGTAGAAGATGCATCACCATTTGCAGTGACAGCCAGGCAGCGTTAAAAGCACTATGCGCAGTTAGGACAACATCCAAAATGGTATGGGAGTGCCAAAGGATGTTAGATAAGCTGTGTGAATTTAGCCCAGTTACCCTGTTATGGGTTCCTGGGCACACAGGAATCCGTGGAAATGAAGAAGCTGACAAACTAGCGAAACAAGGCTCAAAAGGTCCTTTCATAGGACCAGAGCCCTTCCTGGGAGTGTCACTCTGAAGTGTGAAACTGGTAATATCCCAGTGGACAAACCAGTCTCACTTAGACATTTAGAAGAGGCTAACCATAGCAAGGCAGGCACATGAACTTATCGAAGGGCCTAGCCAAAGTTATAAAAAGGTCCTAATAAATTTGAATAGGACCAGAATACGAATGGTAGTTGGACTGTTGACAGGCCACAATACCTTACAGAGACACCTACACATCATGAAAATCAGTCAGGATCCGATGTGTAGAAGATGCATGTGTTATATCAGTGCGAGGCTCTTGCAAGCACTAGACATCGATATCTTGGCTCACATTTTGTAAGCCTGGAAGACATCAGGAATGCCAACATTCGGACACTGGTATCCTTTATAGGTGCACTAGGGCTGGACTAGGCAAACCCGTCTAAGGGACACAAAGGGTCTTCACAGACCTACGTGTGGAGCCCTGCGAAGGCCATTCCTTATCTATCTGTCTATTTAAACATTTCCAGAACGATATCCAATGAGTTCATTCATCACCAT
Organism: Anabrus simplex; assembly: GCF_040414725.1. NCBI lineage: Eukaryota > Metazoa > Arthropoda > Insecta > Orthoptera > Tettigoniidae > Anabrus > Anabrus simplex. The sequence goes on from NC_090270.1 coordinate 80,047,445, forward strand.
CACCTTTCCACAAAATGTCGTCATAGCTGCCATCCATAGTATCCATATGAGGTCTCCAGGGATACGATCCCATGCCGTCAAAATCCACGAACACAGCAGCTGAACTTCCGGGCGCTGAATTCGACCAGTTGGCATCAGTGTGTGATTATCAGCCGCCATCCATTCTGTATAGACCTGTTTCCAGGCTGCTTTAAATGGACGGTTCACGCAGACATCCAGCGGCTGTAGCATAGACGTCATCCTGCCCGGAATGACTGCTAGGTCGGTTTTCCCATCCTTGATATGTTTCTTCACAGCGTCTGTTGTGTGGCCGCAGTAACTGTCGAGAACAAGCAAGTTCTTTTGTCCCAATAATGCACCAGGGCAACGTTGCCAGACACACTTTACCCAGTCTTACTCAAGTGAACTGTCCATCCAGCTGGAATTCTGAGATCTGACGATAACACCAGCGGGTAGATTTTTAGGAAGCGTCTATCGCTTGAGAACAATGTACGGCAGCAATTTGGTTCTGTCGGCGAGAATACACAACATTACTGCACACCGTTGTTTTTCATTACCACCTCTTCTAATGGTAACACGATTTGCACCCTTAACATTCACAGTCCTATCCACTGGCATTTCAAAGTAGACTGGTGTCTGATCTTCATTGCCAATTTGGGAAAGCAAATATGAATTTTCCTTCCTCAACCGAATTATGTGATGCTGAAACGACAATAACTTTTCATCGTAGGCACCAGAAAGACGCTGTGAAATTGAGGTACTCGTACGGCTTCCTATGCTCAACCCATTTCTTTCATAAAAATTACAAACCCATCCTTGGCTTGCCTTAAACCCTTCCGATGAAAGTTCTTTGGCGATCTCTAATGCCTTTAGCTGACACATTTTGGTTGACACACCATATCCCAATTCCCGCCTTTCTGCAATTCCCGCCTTTCTGTCACATATTTATAAAGGTTTTTTTTCAACTTCTGGAAACTGTACACTCAGTCCACAAAAAGCTCTATGATCACCACTACATGTTAATAGCACATTTTTCTTGTTTCTCCAATCGCGAATATACGACTCATCAATATCGTAATTCCTACCGACGGCACGATTTCCAATAATTTCGGCTTCCCGAACTACTTTCAGTTTCTCACTCACAGTAAAAGATCGCAAACGCTTTGTGGAATTCATGTTGATACTCCAAGAACGTGCGTGAGACTGACGCCAAGCGCAGAAGTAGCATATACTGAGAGCAGAGAGAGCATTGTTGCCAAGCCGCGCCGGCGGTGATACCCGATTTACGTGCATTTGGAAGGATAAATTTCCCAAAATTTTAAATAAGACCAGCACCCAATTTTGGAAGCGATATTTTCGAAAAAACAGTGTGGGTGGTATTTGAGATTATACGGTATGTGATGAACATGTCGGAGGCAGTTAACAATTTGTCAAACTAATTGCTAAGATTAATTGCCGTACAGTCTAATGAACATCTGTCAGCACTCTACATGCTGTTTATAGACTTCAAGAAACCCCACTGTCGGCAGCCCTGAAAATGGTTTTCCGTGGTTTCCCATTTTCACACCAGGCAAATGCTGGAGCTGTACCTTAATTAAGGCCACGGCCGCTTCCTTCCCACTCCTAGCCCTTTCCTGTCCCATCGTCGCCATAAGACCTATCTGTGTCGGTGCGACGTAAAGCAAAAAAAAAAGACTTCAAGAAAGACTCCGACAGCATAACTCGTAGCTGACATGGAGGCCACTTGAAGTCTTTGGCATTCTCTCAAGATCGTCATTAACTTCATTAATAGCTTTCACAACACAAATACATGTCAGGGAGAATAACAAAGGATGCCTTCAGATCCAATAGAAATGACAATGGGAGTCCTTTTGTCATCAGTCCTGTTTCTATTTGCACTGGACCTGTTGTTTACACATTGGAATATCAACAAATAACTGGAGGACCTGGATTTTGCGGATGACCTTTTTCTTCTAGTAAACAGTCTCAAGGACACAGAGGTGGAAGCTGAAAGACTTGGAAACCGAGGCTGTGAAAGTTGAGCTAAAAATCAGTGCTCAAAGGACAAACAAGATGCAGTTCAAGAATTTGAACACCACAGAGCTTATATTCAAGGGCACGGTCACTGAGAAAGTAGACAAATTCTGCTACATGGCTACGAATAAAGAAGAAACAGATAATGACTAATTTTAAGAAAAATGATATTTTATATTGAAAGTAACTCCCACCCACTTTGGATAACACTTTGATTTTTTACAATTAGGACTCCATTTTATTGTCAGATGGCATTAAAGGATCAGCTGCGTCTTTCTGAATGCAAGAAACAGATAATAGCCAGAGTCAGTCCTGACTGCACCAGGGAGGTTACTTGAAAAATCACCACTTTCTTGAATGTGGATACTCATTTGTGCCCTGTGAATGGGCTTTTACTTGGATTGAGAAGGTCCAATGAAGAAAGGAATGTTTTTGTGCCAGAAAAATGGTGCAACATTTTTTAATGTGCTTCAAACAATTTCTTGGTTAGAGTGCACCAAGGTATGTCATTAAATTTCAAATATCATCTGGAACCACTTTTTCAAGAGAGTAATCAAGGAACAAATTCACTCGTTAAGAATTAGCCAATGCTAGAAATTCACTCCTGAAGCAAGAGAGGTTTCTGTTCAACAAAATAATATGATTATACAGAAGGTCTATTTAAAACAAAACCACTGACAGTACAGTTTAATGTACCCAGAGTATATGAGAACATAAAGGGTACAGTGAAGTAATGAAATTGGTACAGCAATATGTACGGTACTATAATTATAATTTTGTGTGGCTATTTCTAGCCGGGTGCAGCCCTTGTAAGGCAGACCCTCCGATGAGGGTGGGCATCATCTGCCATGTGTAGATAACTGCGTGTTATTGTGGTGGAGGATAGTGTTTTGTGTGGTGTGTGAGTTGCAGGGGTGTTGGGGACAGCACAAACACCCAGCCCCTGAGCCATTGGAATTAACCATTGAAGGTTTAAATCCCCGACCCGGCCGGGACCCTCTGAACCGAAGGCCAGTACGCTGACCATTCAGCCAACGAGTCGGACATGTACGGTACTAGTCTGACTCGTTGGCTGAATGGTCAGCATACTGTCCTTCAGTTTAGAGGTTTTGGTACATCCTGCATGTGAGCTGTGGACTTGCAGGGTAAAATTTTATGAACATATCTCTTTCTGAGTCCACAGCCCACATGTGGGCTGCTATATTTCATCACAGTGTTGCTGTTCTGCAGTACGTTTGGTATTACAAAGTTGGCTGCTTGTTATGATTTTTTTCACAGTTTCATGGAATTCATAGGCTGTTGCTTTGTTTTCTCATCTTATGGCATTATTTGTATCGCAGATACTTACCCGTTAGTCATAAAGATGTCTCAAAAGCGACTTTATACTACAAAGGAAATAGAAAAAATGCTGGAAGACATTGATTATGAGGAAGAATCTTATTTGAGTTCTGAAGACAATGGAGATGCTTCACATGTCGACAATGATACCAACATTGTAGAAGAATGCAATTCATCCCATCATTTTAATGCAGTATGTCCAGAATCCTCTAATTCAGTTTTACCTAGAACATTGTATTGTGTCGCCTTAAGAAAAGTATGTACTGTACTGTCCCTATCACAAGCCAGTGGCTCATGGGACCTTTTGTCACCAAAGAATAAAATAAAAATAAAACTATTCAGAGGATGAAAGAGTACGATAAACATCAGGCTGGAGCTACGAAATTCAGCATTTACACCATCAGAATTTTGCAAATGAAAGTCTACTGCATCAACAATATTTATCTGACAATGCAAATATATTTACGTGTTACCGGCTTCTAGTTGACGATGCTGCTATGGAGTTGATGGTCGAGCAGACGAACATTTATGCTCAGCAAAGGTAGAACCCTGGTGGGAGAATGGCTCACTGGAAGCCAGTGAATAAGACAGAAATGGAGAGGTTTTTAGGCATTTATATGTTGACAGGCATTAATTCAAACTCCTACCAAGGAGTATTACTGGAAACACCCTTTGGTACATGATCTTGAGATGTTCTATAATTGTTTCGTTGCAATTTTACATTGTTGGCATTTCATTGACAGTGCTGCTGAAAGAGATCCTGAAAATTGGGTGTACAAAGTCTAGCCTATCATTGACATGGTAACGAGAAACTGTAGGAAACTTGTTACATCAAAACAGTACATTGCGGTTGCCCTTTCATGGATGACTATTCATTGAAGATAATACAAAGCTACAATTGTCAATGGTTTTGTTTGGAAATATAAAGTGTATAGTGGACAAGATCCTTGGATCTCCAATTTGGAAATGCCAGGAAGTGTTGTTGAACTATGTGAGGAACTCCTTGATAAAGGCTAAATAATAATTGCTGATAACTTCTACATAAGTATTTCATACATATCTGATGTATCTGATGAGCTGTCTAGCTACTACTCTCCAATTAGGTCCGGCTCCATGGCTAAATGGTTAGCGTGCTGGCCTTTGGCCACCGGGGTCCCGGGTTCGATTCCCGGCTTGGTCGGGAATTTTAACCATAATTGGTTAATTTCGCTGACACGGGGGCTGGGTGTATGTGTCGTCTTCATCATCATTTCATCCTCATCACGACGTGCAGGTTGCCTACGGGAGTCAAATCAAAAGACCTTCATTTGGCGAGCCGAACTTATCCTCGGACACTCCCGGCACTAAAAGCCATACGCCATTTCATTTCATTTCTCCAATTAGGAAAAGCCCTGGTTTGGTACATAAAGGTAGCTGTTAATGTATTGTTTGGCATTGCTGTGTGTAATGCAACTTATATACATAATAAATTGAATCCTCAAAGGAACTGTATAATTTTGCAAGGCAAACTCGAAATTGTTAAAACTGTACTCCATAGGAATACCACTGTGTCAGCTTCTTGTAAGTCAGGTCCTACATCATCTTCACCCCATGCTTTCTACTATGTTACATATTAAGCAAATCGTCACATTTCTTCACAGATCTTGAGAGGAAAGAAGGTGAGCTTAGGCATTGATGTGTTGGATGTTACAAAAAACTGCGCACAAGTGGTTAAAAACCTACATTGGCTACTAATAAGGCTACAAAGGTCACCCAGATTTGTGACATGTAAAGCCTTATTGCCTCAACTGTTTCAAAAAGTGTCATGAATAAAGAAAAAGGAGGAGGAGCAGGACAGGGATAGAAGAGAAGAAAAAAGTAAAGTTTATTTTATTTAGTGTATGATGCTACAGTTGACAATCGACTATGTACAAGTTTTTAACAGGCAAAAAAAACATAAAATATATATTGCCCCCATCATACCGGGCTCAGCTCGCCGGTGAGCGAGAGTCTCAGAGGTAGACCATTCGCTTATCGGCTGTGCAGAAAATTTTTAAAGGCAGGAATAGATGAAGGACTAGCGACAAATGAAAAGAAACTAAAATAGGTTTATACATTTATTAAAAACTATCACTCTTCCAATAAACAATTAAATTTACAAAATCTGGGACTAATTCTTGAAAATCTCTTCTCCTCGTGCTATCGTCTCTAAGGAATCTTGATCAAATTAAAGCTCAACGAATGTTCTTGTCTGTAATAATAATAATAATAGGGATCATTAATTTACTATAAACTGGATTGAAAATCAAAATACTATCTGGTTTCACTCTCTCAAATAATGATAATTAAATTGCTTAAATTAAAATATTCCTTCTGGATCTCACTTAATTCTACAAGAAAATGATCATTTTCTTTCCCTTATTAAAATTATTGAAAAATGTTTAATTCAAGAAATTGTGGTTAATAAGTCTTTTTTAGACTTTCCCTTCATCAATCAATTCATTTTTATAATTATTAAGTGACTGAACTTCCCATAATTAATTCTTATTTGATCTCATATCAACTTAAACGTTACTCGTTGTTATGCAATAAGTGACTGTACAATAACTAAAAATTCAGCCTCGTGACATCAATCCACGGAAGTTGCCTTCTCTTATTCAATTTATTTTAGTGAATTAGATCCTAATCTACCTTAAATTATAATAAAATCTTCTAAAGATTCATAATTCATCAAATCACGGACACGCAAAAATAACGAAAATCGGTCAAAATTTGACGCGCGCAGTGGAGAACGTCATCATAAAACCATTCAAGAAATATTCACAAAACACAGAATATAATCAAATCACACATCACACATTCATACATAGGTACACGACAATATTACCATATTATTTACACGAACACTAACCCATTATTATTAAATTTTGGATTTATTCCAAATTAGGGAAATCATTCTCTAGATGACAATATGATGTATATTCCAGGTATCGATCTAGAACGTGATAAGAGTTGAGGTTACCACTTTTATGCAGAAATTAATTATACAACGATGTTCAAGGGAATCCTTTAAACAGAAATCATTCAAAATAAGCAAGTAAAATATCTACAGCACAGGTCAAAATATTAGAATACGCGCTTACGGTACGTGAGTTGCGGCATTTATTCTTTTTCTTCTACTATATCGTGGCTCTCGATTAATCTACACTCAAGCTCGAAGAAATCATGCCCAGTGACACATTTTTTCCAAAATGACTCTAATGGATGCATAAATTATCACACAATATATAATGTCCATCTGCAAGTCATAATCAAATTAATAGCACAGTAAAATATACGTATAATTCATCATTACTCCGTCTGGAGGATGCCATGTTCCAGGCCTACTTTATATAAAGTGAGCACACAATAATTCTTTCCAAGAACAACCCAACATTAAACCCATGACCTTATTCAAATTTTAGCCCGTAATTAGGTTTAATTATTTTTACTCATTATTATTATTATATTTATTGACCGTGCCTAATCACACTTGCAAAGCTATCGTACGAAATTATTCAGATGACTCTAAACGAACTAAAGTCCACAGAAATGTCGTATAATCGTAGAATGAAATTTGACACTTAGAAAAACACTAGAACACTGTCCTAATCTGTCTCAATTAATTTTCAAACTATTTCAAAATCATTCAAGATTAACGCGGAGGTCATTTACTTTTATTTCTCCTGCCGTCTTAAATTTTTAGGACAGTTGAGGTCTCTCTCGATGACATTCACTCTTATCTCTAACTAATAGAACCGAATACACATTCATTCCAGAGCACAAACTACCTCCCACCGAGGAAAGAAGAATGAAAAGTCAAACTACTGCTAAACTAATAGAAAATCTAAATGAATAAGGTAAGGCTACGTTTTACAGAAAGATAGAAAGATGAATTCTTAAAGAATACTCATATGGCTGGTGTTAACTGGATTCTGGCTGATGACCTAGTACGTGGTCACATCACCTTCCATCGAACAAAGTCTTGCCCATGTCCGACGCCTTACATAATTAGTGACTCATGGAGGAGATGAAGGTGCACAGGAAACAGTAGGATTCATCTCGGAAAGGGATAGCCATCTTGAAGCGAGCTCGAACCAACGACCTTCCTTCTTCTGAGTTCTCGTAGAAAAGCTGAAACTAATAAAAGTCTTAGCAATAGTCCAGGATACACACGCGATGTTTAATAATTTGGAGATGGACACTTATCTTATGACAGTCATAAATAAATCGTAGAGAAGTTTTTCAAATGCCTGAATTGCAGTTTATTCAGTCCTCAGTGCCTTCTCTAATGCAAAGTCTCCCAGTAAAGCAAACGACGTCCAGTCTCGACCGTAGCTGCATTCAGAGTAACGCTCAAATCAAGTGTTTAGAAGTAAAAACCCTCTATAAAATTTCCTTTGGAATTACCATAAATTCACTGTCTTAAGACGGAGGTGTGCCTCTTGATTATATCTGATTGGTGGATCTGTTGCATTCCTGTGAAGGTTGTCATTTTTATTGGCTGCCCTAGTTTCACGTCACACGACCTTGCAATTATTGATCGATTATAATCACGCTGCCCGCCCGATCACGTGGCACACACGTGTCTGAAGGACACCTAACAGGAATTTCACCCTGCTTCCTCGTTCTCTTGGTAGGTTGGGAAAACCGGTTTTCAGGCGGCTTGTTCACGCTAGCATGGGAGTGTAAAATCTCACCCTCCTGGCTATCGAAATAATGTTTCAACTCACTGATGAAATAAATCATTCTCCCTTAATAAATTATTTCCACTTTTGAAGGGGACAATATATATATACGAACTCCACAGTAAAAAGGTGAGATCGCCTGAGGGGTCACTCAGTGAATGTCCTCGATGGAACCAGCAAAAGCTCGCAGAGGGCAGTCCTTCAGAGTGTGCAGGAAGGTTTGCACTTCAGCACCACAATCACAAGCTGGAGAGTCTTTCCACCCCCAATGATGCAGAGCAGAAGCACTTCTTCCTACTCCGCAGCGTATCCTGTCGAGTGTGGTCCAGGTGAAGCGAGGAAGGTTGAACCCAGGCAACTTTATAGTTGAATCCCTGATGTTGACAATGTCATGAGGGTGTGATTGAGACCATTCGTGTTTCCATATTTCATCAGGCTTAAAATGTGAATTAACTAATTCCTTTGCCATCTTCCAGGCAGGTTTCCGTGACTTGAGTCTCATTACAGCATTTTCATCTGTATCCTGATGTATTGGGAGGTAACTGTTCTTCGCTATTCTGGTCCACAGTCTAATAAGGGCGCTTTGCCGTCTGATGTGAGGAGGCTGAATGTTGCTCAGTAATGGTAACCACTGAATAGGAGTAGAGCGTAATGTACCAGATATAATTCTCATTCTGTGGTGCAGTTGGACATCAACCAGACAAGTGTGGGAGCTATTGAGCCATACAGAGGAGCAATATTCAGCTGGTGAACATACTATTGCTAGAGCAGTTGTTCGTAGTGTCATGCATCTGCACCCCATGAAGTACCAGCTAGTCTACCCAGCAAGTTGTTATGGCTTTTAAGCTTAGCAACCAGTTTCTCAAGATGGCATTGATAGGTTAAGGACCTGTCTAAAGTTACACCAAGATATTTCGGGTTGGTATTACACTGCAGTGTGTGGTTTCCAACCTGATCGTAGGTTGATAGTTTGCCAGTCTGTTATTTAGGTGGAACGTAGCTGCCTCTGTCTTTTGTGGACTAGGTTTCAGGTGCTATTTTTTGAAATAATCAGCCACCTTGTCAAGGTCTGTCTGTTCTTTGTATGGTGAGGTTGATATCATCTGCATAAATGAACTTGTGAGATACAGTTTCTGGAAAATCATGGATGTATAAGTTGAAGAGAATGGGAGTCAAGACTGATCCCTGTGGCAAGCCATTATTAAATGTATGGAATCTGCTACAGACATGTTCTGTATGAATTTGGAAAAATCTGTTACTGAGCATATTTTTTATCAGGGTGAAAATTTTAAGACATGGTATAGTCCTGATGAGTTTCAGGAGAAGGCCTTCTTTCCAAATGGTGTCATAAGCAGCCATGAGCTCAAGGAACACAGATAGATTTTCATTTTCCTCTCAAATTCTGTTTCATTGAAGGAAGTCAAAGCGAGAACCTGATCACTGCAGTCTCGACCATGCCGGAAACCAGCTTGCTCAAGTGGAATAAGATGTTCAATTGCAGGAGATATTCTGTTCAGGATCAGTCTTTCTAGAAGCTTATATGTAACACTTAGTAGAGATATGGGTCTATAGCATTGAGGTGATTTGGGATCATTGCCTAGCTTCAAGATAGCAATAATTTTAGCTGTTTTGAATAGAGGCAGGCAGGCAGCCCGATTGCAGAAGATCACTGAAGAAAGTAGCAAGCCAATGTTTGGTTGCTGAACCACAGTTCTTTATAAGTTCAGGATATATGCCATAAAGTCCTGCAGCTTTACCATTTCTGAGTGTGTCCAAACCTTTTTGTACCTCTTCTGAAGAAAATGAACTTGTATTCTGGTCATTTGGCTGGATGTCTCATTTTCTCTGCCTTAGTTCTGATTTAACCTGCCTGCTTGGTGAATTTCTTATCCACTGAAATCCGTGATGTTGAGACGAGGTGATTAGCTATGCTTTCTACATTAATTGAGGCATGATTTCTTGATGGTGTGAAAGTTGGATCAAATTTGCGGATGAGAGACCATGCTTTTCTGCTGGAATGTGTGAAGTTGAGCTCCCTTACAGTTGTTACCCACTTCTCTCTTCTAGCATTATGTAAGGATCTGAGAAGTTCGATCGCTTTCTCTTGACTACATTCTTCCTCATATTCAGCGGACAAGCGACTGGTTTCCTCATTGCAACCTGGAATGTAATCCTTCTGATAGCCTCGATGAATGGCTCTTTTTGCGGCATATTTTATTAGTCCAACAAACCTACCATAATTTTCTGAATTTGGAGCTATCCATTTGATATTGGCATCTGTGTACAATGCATAAGCATTCCAATCAGCGTTTTGAAAGTTCCATCGAGATTTAGGTATAGACCTAATGACAGGTATCTGCAGGCCAATTTTGCAAATTACCGAGCTCGATAGTTGCAGTCACTTAAGTGCGGCCAGTATCCAGTAATCAGGAGATAGTGGGTTCAACCCCCACTGTCGGCAGCCCTGAAGATGGTTTTCCGTGGTTTCCCATTTTCACACGAGGCAAATGCTGGGGCTGTACCTTAATTAAGGCCACGGCCGCTTCCTTCCCATTCCTAAGCCTTTCCTATCCCATCGTCGCTGAAAGACCTATCTGTGTTGGTGCGACGTAAAGAGATTGGAAGAAATGAAACAGAGATTGGGTGAATAGTCTTTATTCCAACAGCCAGAGTGGAACGTCCCTATGTCCTTACCATTGTGGATTCGGTAGCATAAGGTCTCTCTTGTCCATCCATTCAAGCTGTCTGTTACCATTCTCATCACACTCATCATATCCTCATAAACTGCGGTGACTGTTGAAGTCTCCAATGATTATGTTATTTTCTGTAGTTACCAACACGATGGGATCTGGCCAATTGACTGTAGGTGGCTTATATACACTGGTTATCACAACATTTTGCACTTGTATAGATGGGGAGAAGAAAGTTTGATTCACATCATTTTCAAGCACATCATGGTTCACTATATCTTTCAATGCCATATTTAGGATGATTTACTGCTGTTGCTAATTGGTATCCAGGAATTCTACCCCTACAGTTCAGTGAAGTTCATCTTCTGTATGATTTTCCTGAAGCACAACTACATCCACGGAGTGATCCAGAAGGATTTTGGATAAGTATTCACTTTTAGCCTTATTGATTCCTTCGATGTTAAGTTGGCAGATTGTTAACTGAGAGCCAAAGGTTCAGGTCTGGAAATGCGAGTCCTCAAAAGGACTGTTTTTATTGTTATTTGACTTGATTTCTCGATTGTCATAACCGTATGGCCCTGTAGGGCAGTACGGCAGCATCTTAATATTGTTATTGCTCTATTAGCACCACCCAAAGGACACGTGTAGGGTACTGTAAGGTTAAACCTACGGATGTTGAGCAACGTTGTCCCCAAAAAGTGAAGTGAATGAACAGTAATAAGATAATAGGCGTAGCATGTATTAAACTGTCAGGTGACCCCTCGAAACAAAGTGAATAGCAGTGCATCTGTGTGTTGTCGTGAGGTACACAGACTACTGTGGTCATTTGAGTATGTTGTATGTAAACCAGCACATCCCATGAGACATCTTAACAAGGTTCAAGTACCAAGGGCCGTCACTTCGATCCAGGAAGGATGGACTTTCCGTCGTATTGCTGTGGATCTCAATGTCTCTCCGTCAGTTGCCTAAAATTTATTTCTTTGGGCTTGTACTTTGATTTCCAGTAAATAGTAAGACATCATTGAAATGTTCCAGTAGAATTCTTTTAACTAAGGAGTATTCCAAGCAAGTCCATTAATCAGATACGTCTTTCCTCTCAAGTTCAAATCTTTAGAAACCTTAAGAACTCGGTGGCTAAACAGCTTGTGATGCTGGTTCACATAACATTGGTCATATCTTATATCAGGCTCATGATACACTCTGACAGGACCCTGCCAGACGGTTGAAATGCATGTCTCGTTGGAGATGATGATGCTTCCCCAATCAACGTTCTACCAACTGACAACAGTGGCATCATAACATACTCCTCTGTCATGGCCCTCTGACTACAGAGGTAACAACTCCTCAAATGGTTGATCCCTCTGTAGTGTCAGCCTTCTGATCCCAAGATTTAAACCCAGCAGAGGTAGATTTTTAAAGAACAGGGAAATGCCCATTCAGCATTCCATGTTATATGATGTCAGCATGTAAAAGAGCTCAAAAGTAATAAAGCTCAGCCACAGATCACCCAAGAGAGATCTAGTTTAAATATTCAGGTAAGAAGGCTAGCAGGAGTGAAATATATATATGGTAAATCTAGGAAACAGATGGAGAGCAATGACTTACCTTGTAAGACCACATGGATAGAGTACACATAAAAGAAAAACCTGGGTCCATAACTTCTGGTTGCAGTCTTCATCAGTGGAGAATAGAATAACAGTAGTCGTCATTTAAAATGGATTGTTGTAATTGACATGCAAGCAGCCTAGATGGTGTCAAATTAAAATGCCTGCACAAGGTAGCTGAGGCTATACGATTGTTGTTATCATTATGATCATCATCATCATTGTAAAATGGAAATGGCATATGGCTTGTAGTGCTGGGAGTGTCCAAGAACAAGTTCAGCTCACCAGGTAGAGGTGTTTTTGGATTGACTCCCGTAGGCGACTTGCACATTGAGATGATGATTATGATGAAGACGACTCATACACCCAGCCCCCGTGACAGCGAAATTAACCAGTTATGGTTAAAACTCCCGACCCTGCCGGGAATCGTACCCAGGACCCCTGTGACCGAAGGCCAGCACGCTAATTATTTAACCATGGAGCATCATCATTGTAAATATTATCCAAATGCTTATGAGGAATGGAATTAAAAAAGTATTTCACATCTGGAATCAAAAGAGAATTTCACATCTGTAACAGTTCAGTCAAATGGTTGTAAGTAAGATGTTACATGAGCAGCAATAATACACAGTTCAAAAAAATTAGGGGAACGTGTTTTGTTAATGTCTGGTATGTTAGGTACGTATGTTGGGTATTCAGCCCTAAGGCTGGTTGGATCCTCAACAGCTGTCATAGATGACCTAGGCATCACTGAAGAGGCGTACTAGGGAAATGAGGAGTGAGGTAGTTTCCTGTTGCTTTGATAGATGGGATTCCAATGGTCGTACATCATACTGTGAGTTCTTAGCTACTCAGGGATGTCAGATCGAAGTTATACTCCATCTGTAGGCGTTGCCATGTATTAAACTGTCAGGTGACCCCTCCAAACAAAGTGAATAGCAGTGCATCCGTGTGTTGTTGTGAGGTACACAGACTAATGTGGTCATTTGAGCATGTTGTATGTAAACCAGCAAATCGCATGAGACATCTTAACAAAGTTCAAGTAGCAAGGGCCATCACTTCGATCCAGGAAGGATGGACTTTCCGTCGTGTTGCTGTGGATCTCAATGTCTCTCCGTCAGTTATTCCACGCTTGTCGAATCGCTACAATGAGACAGGCCAGTTCACAAGGAGGGTTAGACAAGGTCGTGGACGCATGACAACCCCACAGGATGACCAATATCTGACCCTCTGTGCGTTGCGGCGTCATTCAGCATCTGCCAGAGAACTGCAACAAGACCTCAGGAGGGTCAATGGAGTCACGGTGTCTGACCAGATAGTAAGGAACAGGTTAAGAAAAGTGTTCTTATGGCCCAGACGTCTTGTTCGAGTGCCCCGTTTAACGCAGCAACATCGTGCAGCTCACCTTCTATTTGCCTGTACCCACGTCAACTGGCAACTTTGCCAATGGAGACCTGTTTTGTTCACAGACGAGTCGAGATTTCCCTGACACAGCATGATGGACGTTAACGTGTATGGCAACGCTGTGGTGAGCAGTACATGCCAAACGTTGTCCAGGAAGGCGACCGATTCGGACAAGGTTCTGTGATGGTGTGGGGTGGCATCAGTATTGATGGCTGTATGGATCTTGTCATCGTCTGTTGCCTGAAAGCGACTCTTTGCTGATCTAGTGAGTGTTGATGCGTCAAGACTATACGTCAATATAGTTACCAGATATATTTTGTACAAGCCAATCTTGGAAATTAACGGAGATGTTTCATCCCAAAGTATTTGACATACAGCATGATAGAATGTGGAAGATATCTATGTTCTGTTGCTAATCTCCTGATGTATGGTATTGTCTGAGGACAGAACACTACCCAAGTACTGGAAGTTGTCTACAATACTCGTCTCCTCAATCTCCAGTTCTTAGAATAGATGAACAGTTGGAGAGTTTCTACTCATCACCAAGCCAACTGTCTTGGTTTTGCTGATTTTAAAACTTAAGGTACTATCACTTCCATCTCACACCATACCATTACATCATCAGCACAAACCAGGGCATTAGTTGTTGGATCCTTTTTTGGGTCCTGAATTCGTACTCGTGCATGACAATGCCGGGACTCATGTAGCGTGCATCACCAGAACTGTCTTGCAAGAACTGGACATTCAAGAGATGGAATGGCCAGCAGTGAGTCCCGAACTTAATCCCGTATGCATGCAGCAACCAACACATGCTGTAGCAGAATCTGCTCGATGTACCCCGAAGCAGTAAGATTACCACAGCTCTTTCTCCCCGGTTACAGGCGATCCGGAATTAGGGGATGAAAGTATTCTATTCTGCAACTGAGCAACGATCCTCTCAAAGGTGAAAGAAGTCTGACACTTCAAAGTAAGAAGGTATCAGGACAAGATAAAGAATGGCCATGAAGTGTGTGAGTGAAAATCTCTGCAGACCTCACAAACCTAATACCAGTAGGGTCAGAAAAGAAAAAGAGTTAACTAAGGGAGGTCAGATAAGAAATATGCAGGCAAGGAGCCTTAAGTGTAAGCAATGCCAGACTCAGCTTGGGGACCTGTGGTTGCCGACTAATTCTTCCTGGGTGCCTGTTTAATCACTTAAAGTCACCTTTTATGATAGGCGTGGGATACTGAGCATGTAATCTACCACCCCCACCGACAGAGGGTAGTACTTACACGTTCTGGTAGGTTTCACCATGGCATCTTTTAGAGGAAGAGGTATGGTCTCAAATTTCCTGCTCTCTTTGTGCTTATTGCTTATAATACAGCATTATTTCTATTCTTAACTCCCTCTGTCAATCAGTGGCTGAGTGTCGGTGTCTATATCCCAAGATTGCGGGTTCAAACCCAGCAGAGGGAGTTGGGGTTTTTCTGAATGGCGGAATAAAGTAAATTCAGCACTTCATGTCGTACCATGTCAACAAGTAAAAGATCTCTGATGACATGTGGTGTTCACCTGACAAAATAAACTAAAAACTCAGCCATATATTACCCAACAGATACACTGACTGACAGAGCAAATGCAACACCAAGAAGGAGTGGTCAGAACTTTATGCCAATTGCAGGGTAGACTGACGTCACTGAGGTATGCTCATGATGTGAAATGTGCCGCTGTGCTGCGCACGTAGCGAACGATAAATGGGACACGGCGTTGGCGAATGGCCCACTTCGTACCGTGATTTCTCAGCCGACAGTCATTGTAGAACGTGTTGTCGTGTGCCACAGGACACGTGTATAGCTAAGAATGCCAGGCCGCCGTCAACGGAGGCATTTCCAGCAGACAGACGACTTTACGAGGGGTATGGTGATCGGGCTGAGAAGGGCAGGTTGGTCGCTTCGTCAAATCGCAGCCGATACCCATAGGGATGTGTCCACGGTGCAGCGCCTGTGGCGAAGATGGTTGGCGCAGGGACATGTGGCACGTGCGAGGGGTCCAGGCGCAGCCCGAGTGACGTCAGCACGCGAGGATCGGCACATCCGCCGCCAAGCGGTGGCAGCCCCGCACGCCACGTCAACCGCCATTCTTCAGCATGTGCAAGACACCCTGGCTGTTCCAATATCGACCAGAACAATTTCCCGTCGATTGGTTGAAGGAGGCCTGCACTCCCGGCGTCCGCATAGACGTGCACGCCTGGCATGGTGCCGGGCTAGAGCGACTTGGATGAGGGAATGGCGGAACGTCGTGTTCTCCGATGAGTCACGCTTCTGTTCTGTCAGTGATAGTCACCGCAGACGAGTGTGGCGTCGGCGTGGAGAAAGGTCAAATCCGGCAGTAACTGTGGAGCGCCCTACCGCTAGACAACGCGGCATCATGGTTTGGGGCGCTATTGCGTATGATTCCACGTCACCTCTAGTGCGTATTCAAGGCACATTAAATGCCCACCGCTACATGCAGCACGTGCTGCGGCCGGTGGCACTCCCGTACCTTCAGGGGCTGCCCAATGCTCTGTTTCAGCAGGATAATGCCCGCCCACACACTGCTCGCATCTCCCAACAGGCTCTACGAGGTGTACAGATGCTTCCGTGGCCAGCGTACTCTCCGGATCTCTCACCAATCGAACACGTGTGGGATCTCATTGGACGCCGTTTGCAAACTCTGCCCCAGCCTCGTACGGACGACCAACTGTGGCAAATGGTTGACAGAGAATGGAGAACCATCCCTCAGGACACCATCCGCACTCTTATTGACTCTGTACCTCGACGTGTTTCTGCGTGCATCGCCGCTCGCGGTGGTCCTACACCCTACTGAGTCGATGCCGTGCGCATTGTGTAACCTGCATATCGGTTTGAAATAAACATGAATTATTCATCCGTGCCGTCTCTGTTTTTTCCCCAACTTTCATCCCTTTCGAACCACTCCTCCTTGGTGTTGCATTGTCACTGTCAGTCAGTGTATTTTGCTCTACCATCTGGTAGAGTAGAATAGAACATCAAAATCGACATGTAGGCAGCCTAGACGGCATAATATCCAAAATGGCAGCTGAAGCTATACAATTATTATTATTATTATTGTAGAAAAATACAAGAAAGATACATTTATAAATGTATGCTTGTGTCTCATGAGACAAATCCATTTTTTATTTGCAGAAGCAGGAAATTTGAAAGTGTAGTTCAAACCTTGACATTTCAGATGAAGAAATTAAACATGAATATTTAATATATTTTAATATAGTTATATACACATTTTGAACATATATTCACATTTATATAAGCAAAAATGCTTTCCGCATCGAATTAGTTATTGAAGATTTTCAGTTACTCAGAACACACACTTGGTTGACGACGTGGATAAGTATCCGCATGTAGGGAATTTTAAATGAGAGGAAATATTTTCAGTTCTTTTCTAACTTAATTTATGTATAATCTATGTATAAAGTAAAATCTTTCATTAACTAGTATAAACCATTTCAAAAATATTACATTCTTTCCCATAGTAAAATATGCAGAACCTTTAAACTCTATCATTTAAACAAAATAAATAAGAACCACCAGAGGACTGTCACATAGGGTTTTATAACTGAGGCTGAACAGAAAAATGAAGTTCACGTTCAAAATGATCAGCCATTATTTATCTATTTAGTTTTAAAGCAAAACAAATTGCAATTGAAATCAAACTGACAGATAGACAAAATTTGTACTTCAATTATGTCATGATGCACTTATATAAAAGTTAAACCTGACAAAATTAGGACTGTCACATAGGGTTTTATAACTGAGGCTGAACAGAAAAATGAAGTTCACATTCAAAATGATCAGCCATTATTTATCTATTTAGTTTTAAAGCAAAACAAATTGCAATTGAAATCAAACTGACAGATAGACAAAATTTGTACTTCAATTATGTCATGATGCACTAATATAAAAGTTAAACCTGACAAAATTCTGAATATGGTACAATTGTTTTCATCATTAATGATAATACAGTCATGTTTTTATACCACTCTGATGACGGACTAATCGATCCCAATTGCCAGCTGAAAACTTATGAATAAATTTTAATTTGAGTAGTTTTTGAGACTGGGACATTTTAATTTGGCACCTAAAATTCTCCAGTAAGCATTATTATGTTTATATTGTTAGAATGACCCAGTGTGACAGATCTCTTAAATGTGCCACAGTTTCACTTGTCTTTTACAGATTAAACTTTTAAACTTCTTTCAAATATACTTTTATATTTATGTATAAAGTCCACAAACATATTTGATCAAGACTTTAGTAAAGCTTCTTCATCATACAAAAAGAACTATACAACCATCATAACATCAATATTGTTTAATGACACTGTACCTGCTTGTGTATATTTGTTTTATGTTTAGAAAAATATTTTGTCTTTCACTTGTCTTCAGAAAATTTAAGAATAATATGTGATATTATTACCTTTCAATTATCAGTGCCAATCAGTTCATAAGATAATGAGTTGTTTTCTAATCAAAATATTTATTTTCCCTTTGTCAACAGCTCCATAAAATTAGAACTCAATGAATAAGGCTGAAGGAGTTTCTTGCTCCCATACCCTGTGCCTGTGATTCAGTAGAAAATGTGACACACTATGCTGAACACATACAAATTTTTATTGGAGAAAATTAGTAGCAATAAATTCAACTCACACACCACACATAACACTATCCTCCACCACAATAACACGCAGTTACCTACACATGGCAGATGCCGCCCACCCTCATCGGAGGGTCTGTCTTACAAGGGCTGCAATCGGCTAGAAATAGCCACACGAAATTATTTTATAGTAGCAGTAAATTCAAACAGTGAACATGGTTATAGTTTATTTCACAGTTCCTGCAAACAAAATGCTAGGTATAATGACTAATATCAATCCCGAATGTTTCTTCTTCTTTCCTTATGACATCATTACCACAGGCTTTGCTAACATGCAAAAATTTGAAAGAAGCTGAGGGGAAGAAATGCAAAATGCTGCAAGCAGAATATATGCTCAATGTTAACATCATAAAAGAAACCAAACCTCAGGGAGCTACAGCCCTGACAAGCCTTAGCCTACCAAGTGACAGCTACTCCACCCAAAGGCCTGCAGATTACAAGATGATGTGCAATCATTCTTGGCTTTCTAGACTGGCATTGCTATCTCATCATCAGATAGCTCCTCAACTGATCTCACGTATGCTGAGTTGACCCCAAAACAGCCCTCAGATTCGGGCAAAAATCCCTGAACTGGCCAGGAATCAAAGCCAGAACCTCTGTGTAAGAGGCAGGATTGCTATCTGTAGATAGTAAGTAAGGAGAATCATAGCTAAAGAGAGATATATTTATATCATTATGAAAACAAGATCATTATTAGGAGATCTTGGGTAAGAGTAGCTCCCTACCCCAGTCAATCTCATTAGCAGAGATCACTTGATTTGCATGCCGCAGTATTTCACGAGAACTAAGTGTATTAAAATAAATATATACCAGGTGGCCCACCTGCCCCTTATTGTTTAGTTATATGAAAACCAACCCAAAAAAGGATCCAACAACTAATGCCCTGGTTTGTGCTGATGATGTAATGGTATGGTGTGAGATGGAAGTGATAGTACCTTAAGTTTTAAAATCAGCAAAACCAAGACAGTTGGCTTGGTGATGAGTAGAAACTCTCCAACTGTTCATCTATTCTAAGAACTGGAGATTGAGGAGACGAGTATTGTAGACAACTTCCAGTACTTGGGTAGCGTTCTGTCCTCAGACAATACCATACATCAGGAGATTAGCAACAGAACATAGATATCTTCCACATTCTATCATGCTGTATGTCAAATACTTTGGGATGAAACATCTCCGTTAATTTCCAAGATTGGCTTGTACAAAATATATCTGGTAACTATATTGACGTATAGTCTTGACGCATCAACACTCACTAGATCAACAAAGAGTCGCTTTCAGGCAACAGAAATGAAGTTCCTCTGTTCTTGTCTACAAAAAACAAAAATGGATAAAATAAGGAAAGTGGATATCAGACAGCAGATTGCATTAGAAAGAAGCTTGCTGGAGACCCTAAAAGTGAAGAGATTGCAATGGTATGGTCACATGAAAAGAATGGTTCCCCACAGGACTCCTCGAACACTCTATGACCGCAGTGTTCCTGGGAGGATACCAAGAGGAAGACATTGTGATGTTTAGGAGAAGCAGATTTTCAAGGACCTTGAAATTAGAGATGTAAATTGGCACCGCATACATGAACATCTGAGGGTGGACAGGACAAACTGGAGGCGGCTCGTATACAACCACACCCAGCTTGCTGCAGAGAACAACATTAAATTCCTCCTTTAACGACGATACTGCTCTGCATCCTGCCTGTGTGTTAGCAATGTAAATGAGCCATGAAACTAGCAAAGGCAAAAGCACTATACAAAATTTCCCTGCCCAATCCTGTGGACCAGTGTACAAACATGTGATTTATTGGTCCCTGAAATAACACATGTACCCGTAATTCAATTGAATTAATAGGCTATGCCACGTGATCTGTAATGGTAGAAAGTTAAATGAATGCCATAAAACTGACTGAAAACTCTGGCAGAAATATTAACTTTCGAGGTAGCAGGGTCATAGTTTAGTACTACAGGAGTATCATGTGTGTTATCTTTATGGCTGAATTGGTGATGTGCTGTTCGCCTCTAGTATCTGAACACCGGTACTGTAGTGGTTCGCATCCAACCTTACACAATGTTGTTTTTGAATGGCAGATTGTGCCTCATTATAACAGGGATACAATGTTTATACCCATCTAGCAGATCACATCACAGCACTTATTCATTCACTCACAATGTATTCCATAGACCACTACATTGATATTTTGCTAATTTATGGTTACGAACAGATTCTGCGCAGAAGATTACAGACTTCTAAATGTTCCAGTGAATGAAGACTGCCATCAACTGGGGCTCTTGGAAGGGTACCTCTTATTAGAGATGATGCTATAATATCTGGTCCAAATGAAGAGGCTGTTTGGGATACTGTCCAGAATAATTCTCATATTAGTATTACAGAAGATTACAGACTTCCAAATGTTCCAGTGAATGAAGACTGCCATCAACTGGAGCTCTTGGAAGGGTACCTCTTATTAGATGATGCTATAATGCCTGGTCCAAATGAAGAGGCTGTTTGGGACACTGTCCAGAATAATTCTCATATTAGTACATGGTCACTTGCATGACAGACCAACATCAGTTGGTCCTCTGTTATGAGAATATTGCATATCAATGCATTTCACCTGCACCAATTGCAGTTACAACAGCAGCTTGACAGATGTGATTTTGATGCTTGGGTAATATTTTGTCAGTGAGCATTGTGCAATGAGACCAATGATGCAACATTTTTGTCAAGTATCCTGGGAATCACTATTTCACAACAATAGCACTGTAAATTGGTCAAATATGTACTATTGGAGCATGGTAAAAATGAAATGACGTATGGCTTTTAGTGCCGGGAGTGTCCGAGGACAAGTTCGGCTCGCCAGATGCAGGTCTGATTTGACACCCGCAGGCGACCTGCGCATCATGATGAGGATGAAATAATGATGAAGACAACACATATACCCAGTCCCCGTGCCAGCGAAATTAACCAATTACGGTTTAAATTCCCGACCCTGCCGGGAATCGAACCTCGGGCCCCTGTGACCAAAGGCCAGCACGCTAACCAATTAGCCATGGAGCCGGACACTGGAGCACGGCGAATCCTCATTGGGTAAGATAAGATGCATTTCAAGTAGTGGGGAGTAAATGTCTGGTGTGGGACTTTGGTGACTACGTAATTGGACCACATTTCTTCAACAGCCATCTGAGAGGAGCATATTTTTTCCAAAATGAACTACAGTTGCTGAAGAACATGCCACTACTCATCCGCAACCATCTTCAAGCTTCGTATCCTAATAAATGGATAGGAAGGGGAGGACCTGTTCCCTGGTCCCCCAGATCACCCAATCTTATGCCACTTGACTTCTTCTAGTGGGGTCACTTAAAGCAGGTAAAGTATGGACAAGAGCCTGAAAATTCTGGTCACCTTCAGTAACATATCACCGAAGCATGCCAAGCTGTTACACTTCACACGTTACAACAAGCAAGAATGTCTTTACAATGTCGTGCTGAAATCCGTATAAACCAAGGTGGTCAACATTTTGAGCACTTGCTGCACTGAATATGCATGGTACCCTGCTTCCTACCAACAGATCATTTTGTCATAGTCCAACCTGGCTATGTAACATCTGAGAAAAAAACTGGCCCTTTTCGGGACCAAATTACAATTCACTCACTAGAACAAGTAGGTATGTGACCATATCACATCTACTGTGAATGGCATAAGTGAAAGAGAAAATAAAATGTGTACCAGACTGGGAATTGAACCTGTTTTCTGGCAGCTTGACTCCACAACAGCAGTGATGCATGATTTGCCACCTAAGCTACAGAGAGCCATGGCATATGACTAGCACATATGGAATCTGTTCATAGTCCTAATAGGCACTTCCTGTCCAGATGTAAGGTAGTGCTATTTGCAGCTGTAATTGTTTTAAACATACATTATAGTTTATGTCATTGAAATAACATTGGCACTAATGATTTAATTTATATTCTCAAGCATGAACTCAATGGTATAGCTTGTACTAAGGCAATATAGGATTAGGTACCAATGTTTTTAGGTTGATTATGATATACGAGTTCATTGAGTTGTATATCTCAAAATATAATATAATTTCAGAAATGCTTACATATTCAAATTTAGTGACTAGATAAAGTGTGTACCAATTTCTGTTGCGAATGATCAAGTGAGTTAGCAGCGCAGTTCAGTCCATGTAGATTTAGCATACATTTGGGAGATAGTGGGTTTGAAACCTACGGGTGGCAACTCTGAAGATGGTGTATGTGGATTCCCAATTTTCCATTAGACCTGTCTTATCCCATCGCTGCCTTAAGACCTATCCAAGTCAGTGTGATATACAAAGAAATCTGTCACAAATGTAGATGATACAGTTGATACAATTATTAAAAGCTCTTACACCACATTGAGAAGGATGCAGGCTAGCTTTCCACTTTGGCAACCAAAGTTAGGTTGTAGAGACTGAGAGCTGTTATTTTCACCAAGGGAGCTGGCAGTGTGGTTTGGATTATGTAACTGCGAGCTTGCACTGGAAGAACGTGGATTTGAATCCCACTGTCAGCAGCACTGAAGATGGTTTTCCGTAGTTTCACATTTTCACACAAGGCAAATGCTAGGGCTGTACCTAAATCAAGGCCACGGCCGTTTCCTTCCCATTCCCAGGTCTTTCTTATCCCATTGTCACCATAAGACCTATCTGTGTCAGTGCGATGTAAAGCAAATATTAAAAATAAAAAACCTTTACTAACCCATTCAAATCATACAATAAATGGCCACATTGTTGACTGTGGAATCAGATTTAATTTGCCCACCAGTAGCTTGAGCATACTTATCACACAAAAACATGCATAAAATACTAACCGATCAAGATAATTCACTCAAATGTTTCAATCTTGCCACTGACTTACCCATACTTCATTCCCTGAATGACTGCTGGCTGTGCTATGAATGTTTCATTTGAAATAATTTCAAAAAGAGCGGATCCATGTACTCTAAAAACAGCGTAAGTTCGGAAAGTGGGTGGAATCTAATTTTTTTAAAAAGTATTTCTGAAACACCATTGTATCCATGAAATGAGTATATATCAGGATTATTCTCTTTATTCTTCAATTTCCAATCACTACTATTCTTTCTTGTCACCGGACGCACACGTTTGGAAGGACATGGTGTGGCACTTTCGCTCTCACTTTCTTCAATGCTCTTCACACTCAAATAACTTTCACTGTTGCTATCACTGGCCTTAAACTTGGACTCATTTTCCAAAATGTCATTATTGCCATAATCGTCATCTAAAACACTGTCTACAAGCGCTTTCAGCTCTCATCGTCATTACCGTGATGCCAGTTCGACTGCATAATGAATACAGTATTGAATACCGATGAAGATAAACTGTTGATCCCTTTTCCATCCTTGCATCATCAAAAACCTCGTGTGTTGGTGCAATGTTAGACCACTGGGGAAAAAAAACCCACTCTATAAACCAAGGTGGTGATGTATCTCAGAAATAACTGTAAGAATTACTTGCAAAGTCTAGAAAAAAAAAACTTGCTTCTATTTCACGATGTGATATGTGACAGATGATGAATAATGTATAACCAAAAAGTACAACAGCACAGACAATTCTGCATTCAATCAATGAAGTCAGTACTAGTGGTGGATCCACAATACATTTGTGGTGGTGGGAGAGCTGTGGGAACAGGGATCATATTTCTAGTTTTTTTTTCCTTTTTTCTTTCTACAAACTTATGTACTATAAATGCCTACTATATATTTGCTGTAAAATAAAGTTTCTCCATGCGAGCTCTTGTTACCTTACTTTTTGAAGCTACCTTATAGATCTGGTATTTTACATTGACAAGGCCTTTGGTAAACAAGTTGTAGCCAATTTTTATTATTTACATTTTGTTGGGTCTACGAATGAAAGGGTTGCACCATGACTTGATACAAAGGAGGCTCATTAGTCCGGATCAAGTGACGGTAAACTCAAAAGGAAACTGCATTAGGGATAGTTTACCAGAGGCACCATGGGCAAAACCATATATCTCGTCTCCCCAGGCCATTATATACATATTTTGCTATTTGTTTTATGATATACCTACACAGACAGGTCTTACAGCAATGGGATATGATGGGTTGGGACTGGGAAGGAACTATGGGGTTAAGTAAGGTAGAGCTGCAGCATTTGCCTGGTGTGAAAATGGGAAAATCACAATAAACCATCTTCAGTGGCAACAGTGGAATTCAAATCCAATATCTCTCGAATGTAAGCTCACAGCTTGGGTAGCCGACTCGCTCGGTGTCACTATATTTATACAACACTCTGCTAGTGAGAACAGTGAAACATCATACTGGTTAGAAATAAATGCTAATTATCGGAAAACATTAATTTCAATAATATTAATGTAAAAACTAATTACTACATGTAAGGCTTTTCAGGTGTCTGCTTCATAAAACCAGTGCTTTGAACACTGATTTTATAGAGCAAACAGCTGACAAGCCTTAAATTTAATTTTTGAAATGCTCTATTCATGGAGAAAAAATCTAATTACCTGATCAGGAACTTAGACTTTCCATTAAAAATGATTATGGCTGCATGATCTTAAAGAAAAATCACAAAACAATCTTGCAGCATTCTCACAGAACAAAAGAGGGGTTATTATTCCTTGTTCATATATAAATGATATGAAACAAATAAAGCCAAATAAAAAAACCTTAAATTATGCGTTGTTCACATGACAAGTACTACACAGATCCAGTCCAACACTCGATTGTGTGATGCTCAATCTTCTTGAATATATATGCAACTTCATAAGCAGCATGAAACCTATTTTGTAAGGCTGGAGGGACTACCTACAATCAGTAGACCTACTTGAAGAGCTTTCCTCAGGCAAGAAAAATTCAATTCTTGCTTTTTAAATCTCATTTTACATTTCAGGCCAGCCCTGTGGTGTAGGGGTAGCATGCCTGCCTCTTACCTGGAGGCCCCAGGTTCGATTCCCAGCCAGGTCAGGGATTTTCACCTCGATCTGAGGGCTGGTTCGAGGTCTACTCAGCCTAAATAATTACAATTGAGGAGCTATCTGACAGTGAAATGGCGGCCCCATTCTAGAAAGCCAAGAACTACAGCCGAGAAGATTCGCCATGCTGACCATACAACACCTCGTAATCTGCAGGCCTTCGGGCTAAGCAGTGGTCGCTTGGTAGGCCATGGCCCTTTGGAGCTGTTGCGTCATGGGTTTAAAAAAATATATATCCGGGTATAGACAGAACACAGAATACACGAAAAGGAGGTACTATTACTCTGTGTGTGTGTGTGTGTGTGTGTGCGCGTAAATCTTGAAAAACCAGTTTATTTACCCACTTAAAATGTTCAAAGATATTTGAAACTCTATTAAAATGCATCTATCATCAGAGCTTGTAAATCATTGGAATTTATAGTGCTGGAAATGAATCTTAATCTTTGGTATTCTAGTCAGCATTTATAATAACTCGTGATACTTTTTATTTCCTGCTGTCATATGAATCTGCATTGCTATCATTCACAACAACCTAAGAGGTGCCAATACTTGATATTGAAGCCATGGCAACGTTGTTATCCCCAACATCTGTTGGCAAGGGTTAGAAGAAGAGACTTATTTTTGGTCGAGACTTTTTTCTGCACTGTTATTTTAACTCTTGTTGTCGCATCTCTTTTAGTGTAATATAATACTTTTGGTAGTCCAGATGGCCAATAAAATTGACAAATAGTGTTCAAATTTTCCATTATGTTTGACAGTTTAAGATTTCTTCTAGTACTTTCTCTGTTATCAGCAGTTTCCTCCTCCTGCCTTGGCGCAAACATGAAGTGCGGGACAGTATTGCAGTATTTTACTGCACGACAGCCCGAATAATACAGAATTCCAAATTATTGAAGTCTGAAATAGTGAGGATTTAATGTAGGCTAACTGGTCAACATTCTGAACAATTTAGAAATATGAAATGCTCCTTCTGCTTAAATTTAGTGTCTCCTTGTGGGTATTCATTCTCCTTCCAGTTTTAACCAACCAGAATCATTTTTGTCTTCAAAATAATGCTTTTCAAACATACTACATGTATTAACATTCCAGTTCAAATTCTGAAAAGTCATGCAAATAGTATTGGACAAATGCTGTTTATACAACTAGGTCATCACTATAACTGCTTATAACTGACTGACAGAATTACAATCAGCCAATATTTAACATTTTATTTAAATGTATTTATATAATAAATAATAATAGTAAAGTATTACCTCTTCATAAAACACAAAGATAATCAACGCGGATACAATCAATAGTTTGTCTGCTTTTATATTAGTACCTGAATATACAGGGTAGTCAGAACTGACTGAGCAAACTCACCAAGGTGGAAACAAACTTGCATTCCTCCCATAACTTTAAATAACACTGTTATAGCTTATTGCTAACCTTATTATTAAGCTTGAAGTTATTATAAAAGAAACTCTAAATCAGTCAGCGCATGTTAAAAATATCTATAAAAATGTGTTATCATGGCTTGCACCCTTTAAAATGTTTCAGAAAAATATTCCCTCGATCATACAAAATTTAGCTTGTTCAGACATTATTATTTCCCATCTTCAATTACTGTGATGTAGTTTTACGGATATAACAAATGAATTAAGCTTGAAACTACAACGTACTCAAAATGCTTGCCTTAGATACGCTATGGATATATGGTATGACACTTGAGTTTCTCTTTACTACAAAGAACTATCTTGGCTACAACTAGACGATAGACGTAAACTACATTCAACTACTCTTGTGCACCAGATGCTTTCGGAAGACATTCCTGCTTCCCTTTCCTCTCATTTTGTCACCTTGGTTTTTTACATCTCCATAACACTCGCTCAGAGTCCCTCCTAGAAACACCTGTCCACTGAACAACCACATATCATTGATCATTCACTGTCATCGTCTCAGGATGGTGGAATGCTTTCCCTACAGTCATCAAGGATGCTGCATCAAAAGGTACATTTAAAAACTCTTACCAGCAGTTCCTCATTAAGTGCTTCCAGCAAGGTACCTGTATGAGTGGAACAAGTTATTGTGTGTGAAAATGATATATAAGATTAATGTCCACTTAAAGAAAGTACAAAGTCACTGTATTTCAAATTAAGTTTAGTTCTTGGGTAGTATTAAATAAGTTGAAATCTGTAACTTTTATAATATATCTAGATTGATAAAGCTTTCTTTCTCCCTTAATGTGTTTTTTGATTTTATTTAACAATGAATATCAATAATTTAATTAAATTAAAAATCAGTATTTACCAATTAAAGTAAATGCAGTTAGTAGAAATTAGAGGAGTTAATTTTGCATTTCTTATGTTTCTTTGGGTTATTGTAATGAAGTTAATATTTTTCAAATCTCTATTATGTAGGTACTTCCTTCTTTCATGCGTGTGTGTGTGTATACATATATATTCATATTTTTGTCTTAAAACAGTTTTATTTTGCAATTCTTAATATTATAAGTTTCAATTAGTTTTAATACGTATGTGGTTAAGTGTAAGAGAGGACCAAGGGTTCTAACTTTGGCACAGATAATAAAGACTTTTATCTATTAATCTATCTGTACAGTATAACCTCTGCATATGTTTCTTTCTAGGTAATCAAATGTGCCCCACTGTATTACTGACAAATTTTTCCAATATCTGAGTGTGTGTTGATTGTACCTATCTGGTCTTTATATCCAATTTACTACCTTGACATTCCCTTTCTTATCCTACTATTTTTGCTCTGTCCTTTCTGACCACCTTACATATCTTCGAAGAGTTGTACAACATTTCAACTACATACTGTATATAGGAGACTGCAGGAAATTGATGCAGTTCCTTCAAATATTATCTCCATTATTTTATATTTGCAGGTATTCAGATTTTAAGTCATGGTCATAGTTATATCAATACCAATATTAAAAGAACTTATTTTTATGTCTTCAGTCTAAAGGTCTATACTGATGCTGCAGAACCATTAACAAATACACCAATCCTTTAAAAAAAAAAAAAAAGAAGCAAACAACAGAATTTACAAATATTTTGGTATATTTAGACAAGAAGGAAATGTAAATTTACCAAGAGAAAAAAAAACCATCGAAAGAAGAGGCTGATTATAATGATGAACCATATCTTGAGGTATAAGAGCAGCGTGAGAGTTGAAGACAAAGCAAAACAGGGAAAAAAAAATACAACAATGTTAATTACAAAAATGTAGAAATGACCACAGATTTAATATTTGAATGAAGGGAATAAAATGGTATGGGAAAAAAGTAAAAAGAATTTAAAACACACATTCTTCCATTTATTCGAGGTATTTCTTAGGTCACTAGAACCGCCTAGTTCATTTTGTTCTTAATTTTTATTTTTTTATTTTACAATTTGCTCTATGTTGCATTGACACAGATAGGTCTTATGGCGATGATAAGATAGGAAAGGGCTAGGAGCAGGAAGGATGTGACTGTGGCATTGATTGAGGTACAACCCCAGCATTTGCCTGGTGTGAATTTTGGGTTTTGACTGGGGATTTAAGGTGAGATGCTGTTCCTGACAAATAGCTTTTCAAGTAAAAATTCCAATTCAGGATCAACCAGGAATTAAACCTCGGCCCTCCATGTCGAAAGCCAGCAGCTAAGCCACTACACTAATCACTAGAGCTGGAATTTTGATGTAGTATGAAAGTGGCAAAATACGTACACAAATATGTAACAAAAAGTACCAAAATATGTAGTATGTCAAATGGGTAATATACATAAATCACATATTTAATATAACTTACCATTCAACACACGAAACATGCTTTATATTAAATTTTGTAGCACAGTGAACAATGATAACATTTTTAATGATCTCTGGAGTCATATTATATTAATATATCAGACACATATTCAATATAAACTTATCATTTTCTTAGTTACAACACTCAAAGCATGTTTATACATTAAATTTTGTAGCACAGTGAACAATTATGTACTTTTCAATGTTCTCTGGGGTCACTGAAAGACTTACCGTATATTACTCAGGCTGTTCTTATATACAGAGAAGGATCTTTCAATGTCACATAATGCAGATCAACATCATCTCTATTTAGAATTCGGTACACGCTGTGAAATGTTGGATAACCAGATTTCTCTTCAACACATTTTGCAATTTTCTCAGTACACTTGCACCAGTTCCTCAATAGTATCCTCTATGACAGCAATAGAATCTTACAGTGGTAGTCCAATATTTCTAGATGATTGATGCTTTCTGGAAGCCAGCTGAAGTTAACGTTGATGTAGGCAATTGAGGAGACCGCTTTGGAGTTACTAAAGGCAGTTTGTGATTCACAAATAGATACAGCACTTGCAGGATCAAAATTATCTTTATAAAATCTAGATGCTCACTATAGAAGTTTAATGTTTTTATCCATGTTCACCACCTCGTTAAGACTGGTTCCGGGGCAGTGGTATCTCTGGCAACTGCTGTTTGTAAGATAGCACTCATTGCAGGGATTTTAGAAAAAAGCCTATTTTGTTGCTGAAATTAATCTTTCACTTGTGAAAACTTAGCTCTAATGTCTTCTGCAACATGTTGCAGTCCATGAGCAAAGCAGGTAAAATGGAACATATTGGGATAAAACACTTTCAGAGCAGTTGCAGCTTTAAGCATATATGCTGCAGCATCAGAATACATCAATAATACCTTTTCCTCTTGCATATCTCAGTCGGCCATAGCTTTCTTCTTTCTAGCATGTCAGTGTCTTGCTCTACAGCTGTACCATAAGACATGAGATGTATGTGTCACACTGGAGGTGAGTCTTGTAAATAATTTTTCTCCTTTTCATTTTATTTTCTGTTTGATGTGGCTATCATTTCCAGATTTACTTCATTGCCTGAGATCTGCTTTGATTTGCAGCCTTCACCTTTAAGTCTCCATGGCTAAATGGTTAGCGTGCTGGCCTTTGGTCACAAGGGTCCTAGGCTCGATTCCCGGCAGGGTCGGGAATTTTAACCATAATTGGTTAATTTCGCTGGCACTGGGGCTGGGGCTGGGTTTATGTGTCGTCTTCATCATCATTTCATCCTCATCACGACGCGCAGGTCACCTACGGGTGTCAAATCAAAAGACCTGCGCCTGGCGATCCGAACGTGATGTCCTCGGACACTCCCGGCACTAAAAGCCATACGCCATTTCATTTCATTACCTTTAAGTAACCCCTTTTTTTAAAGATTTATGCAGTGCAATGATTGCAGCTAATATTCCATGGTATAAACTTAAAACAGCTAAATTTCTGGGAAAATACTGCAAAAAGCATGTTCATATTTATAAGCAATAAATTTCATTCTGATCCATATTGAATTACAATTATTTCAATTACAATATATTAAGTAAATAGTACAGTCAAAACTCCCTTCTGCGGACACCGTCAGTTCCGAGGAAAAATGTCCGTTACGAGAGGTGTGCGCTGAAACAAGTTTGTAAAAATAATCGAACATTTTAACGGCAAAGGACATCCACCTTAAAAAATCAAATCAACCATTGCTAGCTATAAAATTCTCAACTTTCAGATTATTTGCGATTTCTAGAGCTTTTCCTTGTAACATTGGTCCAGTCACACACAGTTTCTTCACTCGAGCGCACTTGAACCACTCGTATACTGCAGCGCAATGTTCACTTGTGAAAAAACTGACTCCTGCTTTCTTTTCGCTCCTCGATTCCTATTTTCCTCCCACTCCTTTAAAATTTCAGTTCTATTCTTCACAATAGTGTTTACTTGAGTTTTCCCGCAGTTGAATTTTTCGGCAAGCTTTCTCACTGAAAGTCCCTTGTCACTTTCTATAATCACATTTCTTCTTGCCTGGAGATCTAAACACAATCGTCCCTTTTACTCGTGTTTAACAGACAACTAAAATGCTACGGTTTTTCTGTCTCACTAATTGGCGCCTGTACTGTCTTTTCCTTCTCGAGTTGACTACCTGAGCTCGACCTTATCAGCAACAATCCGAGTTATGAATAGAATGATGCAAGAAGGGAAGAAAATCCCCAGGTAACGTGTGAGTCAACAGTCTCTGGCAGCATTTCTGGGCAATTAGAATTCTCGGAATAGTCCTATACACGACTAGGTAGAACTGCATTCCGATGTACCTTCTCTCGCCTTGCAATCGAAATAGTACAAACATTCAAAAGGGATTTCCTTATGTCTGAAGAATGGTTCTAAAAGAAAGAATGACATGCGGTCCGGCATAATAAATTGTCCTGCAATGTGTAAAGTGTCCGCTTAAGTCAAGTGGACGGGACAAATGGCGATGTCCGCTGTCCGGAGTTCAAGGTGTCCGCTTAAATGAGGCCAATTTAACACCTGTCTTATGTAAAATAAAATAGGTTCCGAGGAAAATTGTCCGTATAGGGAGGTGTCCGTTGAATAAGGGTGTCCGTTAGGGCAGGTTCGACTGTATTACATTAGTCTTGGGACTAGATCCAGCCACTTAGTGGCCATCATCAGCCAAAATTAAATTAAGCAGATCATATGATAACTAAAACATATGTATATAAGAGAAAGACAATGTTGTAGGAACAATCAACATCAAAATACATATAACAACAAAAGTTATGGGTGTGACCTTCGTGTCATAATACAGTGCTGTCTTTAAATTAAATTAGGCAAATTAAAGCAGATCTCAGGCAATGAAGTAAATCTGGAAATGATAGCCAGAATTAGGAATGAACAAACGAACAGAAAATAAAAAGGAGAAAAATTATTACATGACTCACCTCCCGTGTGAAATATACGTTACATGTCTTACGGTACAGCTGTAGAACAAAACACTGACATGCTAGAGGAAGCAGGCAGGTCATGGAAACAAAGGAGCAGGTAGGGAACAAAACACTGACATGCTGGAGGAAGCAGCCAATGGAAACAAAAGAGTAGATAGGGAGGT
Source organism: Anabrus simplex (assembly GCF_040414725.1). NCBI lineage: Eukaryota > Metazoa > Arthropoda > Insecta > Orthoptera > Tettigoniidae > Anabrus > Anabrus simplex. The sequence goes on from NC_090270.1 coordinate 80,079,866, forward strand.
GAGGAAGATATAGAAGGGAGGAGGGAAGGGGTGAGTAAGGTGGTGCTGAAGGATGCAGAAAAAAAAAAAACTACTGTTAAGAGAGGAATTTAGAGAGATTATAAAAGAAAGAATTCTTTTTATTTGAGAGATGATTTCTAAAGAATTTATTGAAACTTCAGAGAAATCAAACATTTTACTTGATCTTTTAATTCCTATCTTTAGAAATCATGTCTCAGATAAAAATAATTCTTTCTTTTATAATGTCTTTAAATTCCCCTACTAAGTGGGTGAAACTAGTCCCCAGACTAGGACTACTTGTGTATAATGTATTGAAAATGTATTGTCAATTTATTTCTTATAATTGCACTTCAATACGAAACAGTATGAACAAGCTTATAAATATGAACATGTTTCTTGCAGTACTTCCACAGAAAAGATGTGAATTTAGACACTTTAGGTTCATACCATGGAATATTGGCTTCAATCATCACACTGCATAAGTCTATAAAAAGGGTTACTTGAAGGTGAAGGCTGCACCTGTGTCTTCCATAGACCTAATTGTTGATTTTTTCCTATGCAAAGCACTTTGTGCATATTGCTCAAGTTGGGATTTCATGGAACATGTAGTATGTTTGTTGCAAGTTTAACAAATTACTACTTTGCCATCACTTATGAAGGATTCGTCAACTGCAATTCATTATTTTAATTTTGAAACCAGCAAGTACACAACTGGTGTCATACTGACTCAAGAAAACTGACGTTCATGAACTATGTTCAACTGTTTACAAGTCCGACTCGTTGGCTGAATGGTCAGCGTACTGGCCTTCGGTTCTGAGGGTCCAGGGTTCGATTCTCGGCCAGGTCGGGGATTTTAACCTTCATTGGCTAATTCCAATGGCCCGGGGGCTGGGTGTTTGTGCTGTCCTCAACATCCCTGCAACTCACACACCACACATAACACTATCCTCCAACACAATAACACGCAGTTACCTACACATGGCAGATATCGCCCACCCTCTTCGGAGGGTCTGCCTTACAAGGGCTGCACTCGGCTAAAAACAGCCACACGAAATTATTATTAACCATTTACAAGAAACTAAAACCTAGTTGAGACACTGAAAAAGAAGAAAGCTTTAATGATATTTAATAGTGGATTTGGATATTCCTAAGTAAGAAAGAGGTCACAAAAGTGTGTTTAGAAAAATATTTCTGGAAACTTCAATATGTAAGTGGCTAGTTTAAAAGCAATTAACTCTAACAGGGATGAAAGATATAAAGACTGGCACATAGTGCATGGTATCAAAGTAACAGTGTTTCCTGCTGCTGACTGAAACCTTTGGAAAAACCAATCTCACAGGTGTCTTTAGCTGCACTTGTCATCCTTTCAAATACCTGTGAGTCATAACACTGGTCTGTGTCATTTTTTAGGTTAAAATTTGTTAGCTGTTCTTTTATATTTAGTACATGCTGGATTGAAACATATAAATAACTCACTTTGCTCAGTCAGGTCAGGTTTTAAAGAAAAGATGATTTATCACACATAAATTAACAGCTATGAAAACCCTGCTTTATTGTTTCAAATCAGACTTATATTTGCATTAATAGTAAAATACACCATTATTGTGGAAGAAAGGACCTTTTCAATGACTTTTGTGTGTGCTGTGCATTTGGAGTGTCCTTTCTGAGGCACCGGCAATAGTCTGCAAGCATGTTCACCATTCCAACGATGCTGGTACCTCTCTTCCATCACTCGAATGTCTTTGAGAAAGCATTCATCTTGCTCCTCGCTGTAATCCCCAGTTTTCAGAGCAGTAATCTAAATGCGAGCTAACAAAATGCATCTTTATGGACATACACGCACCTAGAGCCTTGTAGCTCTTTAGGAGTTCCTCGACAGCACTTTCATACTCTGGGCTCCTATGGCTACCAAGGAAGTCCTTAATCACACACTCCAATGTGAGCCAGGCATTCCTCTCTTTACCCTCCATGTTATCTAATTTAGCATCTTTCATAACCTCCCTGATTTGATGGCCATAAAAAAATACCTGCTTTTAGTTTGGCCTCACTGACAGTGGAAACTTCTGACTTAGGAAAACAAGAGCTCTACTTTTTTCGTTGAGAGCCTTTACAAAAATTTTCACTAGGCCAAGACTGATATGCAGTGGTGGAAGAAGGATATTTTTAGGATCGACGAGAGCTTCTGACAAAACATCGTGTGAACCTGGTTTCAGAGTGTGTCTTAATTCCCAGATGCATTGGACATAGTGCTTCTCATATGCTCGGCTGTCCCACAGGCACAGAAAGTAGGGTTGGTGTAACCACCCACCTTGTAGACCCAGAAGTATGGCCACAACCTGTAATTGCCAAAAGAGTAGGCCTATATGTATTTATGTGTGGTACCATATAATTAAAATTAAAAATAATAAAACAAGCAAGCAAAGACATTAAAACAAACAGAACCAACATACCTTTAGGTCTCCCCATATCTTCCAGTTGTGATGTTTATAAACCACAGCAGTTAACAGATGCTCCATATTACTATAATTTTAAGACATCTGACCCGAATGACCCAATGGGACAGAAGAAATCAGGTTACCATTGTAGAGCAGTACAGCTTTCAAGCTTCTACTTGAAGAATCTACGAAGAGCTGCCACTCTGTAGGGTTGATTATTTTAACCATGTTGGTTCAATCTTGTCCGTATTGACTTATATTCAATTTCTATAAAACACTTTTCCACGTTGTCATTACTTTACATTTTATTATAATTAATTACAATACATGTTTTGAGAGCTAACTACTCTCTTCTTCAGCGGTGCCAAAACATCAAACTAAATCTTTGGACTTGATACATTTGTACAAACACAGTTATCAAAAAAACCTATTAAATTAGTCACTATATACTAAAATTTAAAATCTGCTCTGCTCTTGGAACTTAAGTCCTTATTTATTGGCAACAAGCAAAGGAGCAAGGACATGTTTGTTTGGTTCAAACTAGTGTTATGTTGTTTTAATTTTTGGTTAAGTTTGGCAACAGCTGAAACTGAAGAATTTGATGGTTAAAATGGCTCGCACGGTCAGACGGGATTAAGAGGAGAAATTTCAGATTTATGTGAAAGGTCTCAGAAATAGTGTTAATGAAGATTTAAGGAAAAGAGAAATTTCAAGAAGACAGCAGAAAGTATTTTAAATTCAACATATAGTGACTAAATAGGTTTTATTTATTTTATGAATTGAAAATGATAAAGTTTTACTAAGTGACATAATAAGTAAGTAAACAGTTGTGACACAAAGAATATTTTAACGATTTCAAGTTTGATATATAATTGTTCTGTTGATAACTGTATTTGTATAAATGTATGAAGTCCAAAGATTTAGTCTGATGTTTTTGGCACCGCTGAAGAAGAGAGAGTAGTTAGCTCTTGAAACATGTACTTTTTTTTTTTTTTTTTTTTTTTACGTTGCACCGACACAGATATGTCTTATGGCGACGATGGGACAGGAAAGGTCTAGGAAGTGGAAGGAAGTGGCCGTGGCCTTAATTAAGGTACAGCCCTGGCATTTGCCTGGTGTGAAAATGGGAAACCACGGAAAACCATTTTCAGGGCTGCCGACAGTGGGGCTCGAACCCACTATCTCCTGATTACTGGATACTGGCCGCACTTAAACGACTGCAGCTATCGAGCTCGGTGTATGGTAATTAAATAAAATGTAAAGTATTGACAAGGTGGAAAAGTATTTTATAGAAAAAGAAAAAAAACTCTGTATGGTTGTATGATATACCCAAAGTTTCAACGAGACCTCTGATGTTGTGACATAGGAGCGCGCAGCTGTGAGCTCGCATCTGGGAGATAGTGGGTTTGAACCCCACTTTCGGCAGCCCTTAAGATGGTTTTCCGTGGTTTCCCATTTTCACACCAGGCAAATGCTGGGGCTGTACCTTAATTAATGCCATGGCCGCTTCCTTCCCATTCCTAGGCCTTTCCTGTCCCATCGTTGCCATAAGACCAATCTGTGTCGGTGCGACATAAAGAAACTAGCAAAAAAAAAAAAAGGGTGTTGTGACAGTAACCCAAAAAAGCTTCATCATCTTTGCTGAAATACTATCCGAAATCTACTTCACGACTGCGATACCAATAAAATATCATTCCAGGAGCAAACAATCTGTGACCCTAGCACCTGAGCAAATTCTTCAGGTAAGCACAAATCTCTAGCAAAGTCATTCAACTCAGCTTGGGTCAAAGGTTTCGATAGATGTGTGTCTGAAATAGTTTGAAATGTTTCACTTTCGTCACTGTCATACATTTCATCCTCTGAGTTATAGATATCACTGCAGTTATCGGGTGGTATTGGGATTGGAATAACAGATCCCTTGGGCACTGGCTTCATTGCAGATCGCACATCTGCATATTTTACACAATGTCTGTTTCTCTGATTTATACCTAAGAAGTAAAAGTGATTTTTTACAAAAAAGTCACAAATTAAGGAACTGAGTGCCCCAGTTTAATTATACTTTGGTCACTTACCCTATAATTTGTCGTGCAGAAATAACAGTCACTGGTGTGATCTTTCCCTTCCCTCCAAACCATAGGCACACCAAAATCTAGACACTTCTGCTTCTTCTTACTCCAGTACCAAAGACTTTCAACACGTTTTGCAAAACACGAGGTGCAAAACCTTTGTCCTAGTCACCAATATTCACACCAAAGTAGACATGATACATTTTCTTCACAAAATCAGTGATTTTCAACTTCCAATCTGGCATGGTGACTTTACCAGACTATCCACAGAACATGTAACAGAAACTACCTGTAGATGCAAAGAACAAGGTCATACCCCTACTCTCCCTCCTACAGAGTAGCCAATATAGCCCATGTCTCAAGTGTGCTTTTCAAGGTCAGAAATGCAAGCAAAATTTCTTTAAGAAGTCTTTTCTTGCATAAAGTGAGCAGATCAACTCAGTTTATGGATGTGTTTGCGATGACTAAACAGACCAATCTTGGCATAAAACATACGCCACACAAATCACACTGAATGGATGCAGGAACGCGGGGTTGTAACTGACGGAGCTTTCTCGCTTGTCGCTTGGCCTTTTGATGTCTGCGGTGTTCTCTTTCGAACAAGCTGACAAGAGTGAATATAGTGTTCCGCCACAGTGAACGGTCCACAGTACATTCTTCCCAAGTCTGTATACTTATACCAGTTGTCTTCATGATGTGTTTCAGCTGGTCCTTAAAACGCTTAAGAGGGGCTCCATGAGGTCTACTGCCAGAGCAAAGTTCACCATAAAGAATTTAGCAGGGAAGCCTGGTATCACTCATGCGGTGAACATGGCCTAACCATCTCAGTTGATGAGCGATGATTGTTGCTTCAATGCTATTTAGCTGCGCTTTGTCGAGAACTACCGTGTCGGTCACATAGCCCTCCCACTTAATATTCAAGATGCATCTCATTTTTTGTTGGTGGAACAGCTCAAGTTTTTTGATATCACATCAGTCGAGTGCCCAAGTTTAACAGCCATACAGTAGCATGGAAATAACAGCTTTGTACACCATGAGTTTGGTATGCAGTTTTAGGTCGTTATTCATGAAGACCGTCCGAATGCTGCATGAGCAGTCCCGATTCTTTTGTCAACATCTTGTTCACAGGTACACCGTTTAGACAAGATGCTACTAAGATATGAAAAGTGATCAACCTGTTCCAGTGTTGTGTCTAAGATGGAGATACTGAACTCAGGAAGAGTCAATCTGAGGCAGGTTGTGCAAGTACCTTTGTTTTTTTTTTGCATTAATGGCAAGACCAAAGCAATTACATGCAGTTTTAAAGCAGTTGACTGACTGTTGTAGTTTTTCAAGTGTTAGAGCAGGAGATGCGGTGTCATCGGCATACTGCAGTTCTATCACCGTGGTAACCAGAGTACGTCTTTGTGAGCGAAGTCTTGCCAGACTGAACAAGCCCTCCATCAAAACAAAACTTAATCTCCATGCCTAAGTTGTTTGCAGATGATTCATACAGCATGGCAGCCATGTACAGTGCAAAGAGTGTAGGAGCAAGTACACAGCCTTGTTTCAATCCATGAGTGACTGGGAACGAATCTGATACTGAGTTACCATGAAGAACCTGTCCAGATGTACTATCATGAAGAGCTTGAACCAATTCCACATAACGTTCAGGACATCCAAAATGTCTCAATACTTTCCACATAGCAGATCTTGGTACTGAACCAAAGGCTTTTTCCAGATCATAGGAAACTAAATACAGTGGCTGCTGTCGCTCTCTGCATTTTTCCTGGAGCTGTCTAGCACAGAATATTGTATCTGTTGTATCCTCTCTGAGATAACTTGGAGCTGATTTAATAGAATTCTTGTGAGAATTTTACCGGCAATTGACAAAAGCGATATACCACAGTAGTTCCCACATATGCTACGATCGCCTTTCTTGAAGATAGTGATGATGGTAGCATTCTTCAAGTCGTCAGGTATTTCTCGAGTTTCCCAAATCAAGAGGATGAGTGAGAAAAGTCTAGTCTTCAAGAGTATACCTCCATGTTGTATCAGTTCCAGAGGATATTATCAGGACCAGGAGTTTTTCTTGGTTTTAGTCGATTGAGTGCTTTGGTGAAGAGTCTGTATGTGGGTGGAACTGCCATCCATGGTTGTTGGGGCTGCTGAGGGACATTATGAAGAAAGTCTTCAGCAACATTAGAGGCACGATTTAGAAGTGAAGAGAAATGTTCCTTCCAACGTTCTAAAATTTCTCCTTTATCAGTTAAAATGATGGACTTGTCAGCAGTCTTCAATGTCCCCGATGAAGATCGAATTGGATCATACATCTCCTGTATCACTGTTCTTACATACTATATTAATATTTAATGCATAACTGATGTAAATTTAAGTCTGTTTCTTGTCAGTAAACATCGCAGTTTATTTTCTGTTATATGCATTATTTCTCCAATGCATATTATGTAAAATCTTTGATAGAAAAAAAATCTGACCTGCTTGAGATATGTGTAATACAACGGCTTCGGGCGAATGAGCCCCTTTGGGTGGGGTGATGGTCCCCACAGTGGAGGAAATGCCACTGGAATCCATTATGCAGCGTCTGTTCTCCAGGTTAGGGGCGGCTGCACAAGGCGTCTGTACTCCAGAGGAGCGGCCTCATTATCACCTCACTGGATCACATCCAGAGTTGTAATTCGGGACCTAGTCCCACACAGGTGACACCTTGACAGTCAACCATGGAAGGTCTTTTAAGGAATACTCCACCGGCTGAACCAAGAGTTCAGAGAAGGCAGCATTCGGATACGGTGGGCTGCCACCTGAAAGATACCGTGAAGTCGGAGGCACGGAAATACCCCAGTACTACATACACGAATGAGACAAAATCAAGAATCAAACCAAAGCAGATAACATACTTCTCTACACACAACATAAACTCACTCATGCAAACCGGTAAACTAAAAGTGATCACCGACATAATGGACCAACACAAAATTCTTATCATGGGATTACAGGAAATTAGAAACACTGACCAGGATGCCTTGGAATCTCAAGGATACAGACTTTATAAAGGTATACCCGGGAAGAGAGTGATGAAGAATGTCCCACAATTTGGAACAGGATTTTTGGTCAGCCTTAAAATAATAAACTCAGTTCAAGAATTCAGATCACAGTCTCCACGACTCTCAACGCTCACCTTAAAGGCATCTAATAAAATCTATACTATAATAAATGCCCATGCTCCCACTAATGATAAAAACAACTCCTCAAAAGACCAGGAGGAAACAGGAGAATTTTGGGACCTATTAGACCAGACCATAGATAACATCCCCAAACACCATATAAAATTATTAATAGGCGACTTCAACGCTCAACTAGGCAGAGAAAGAAAATACCGTGACATCATCGGAAAATGGCCAGCACACAAGAAAACAAATAAAAATGGAGAGAGACTAGTTGACCTGTGTAGAAACCATAATTTAATCTCAAAATCTACATGTTTTAAGAGGAAACCTCAAAAACTCAAAACATGGAAACACCCTGACTACACTAAAGGAGAATGGCAACTGGACCACGTCTGCATGGACAAATACCACCACAAAGAGATCTATAACGTCAAAGTCCTCCGAGGAATAGACACAGGTTCAGATCACTACGTAGTTAAAATTAAAATTAAACTCACTCCCCAGAGGAGACAACAAAAGCAAGCCCTTAAAACTAAAAGAAAAATAGATCCTACCCAGCTAATCAACAACAAAAATTACCAGAAAGCAACTGAAAAAATAAAAATCACAGACAAACTTGAAGACTTAGTACACAACCTTAAACAAATTGCAGAAGACCTAGCTCCAATTAAACCACGTAAAAAACACCAATGGTGGAACAGTGAATGTGATGAAACAGTGGAGAAAAGACATCAGGCATGGCTATTACATCAGTCCCAAAAGACAGAAATATCCTATCAAAAGCTAGTAAAACAGAGAAAAGAAACTACCCAAGTCTTAAGAAGAATAAAAAGACAACATCATAAGGACACCCTGCAGTTAATTGAAGAACAGTTCAGTAAAACTAAATCAAGGGACTACTACAAAACCTTCAGAAAGCAGCTCCAAAAATATGAACCCCCGACCCTACTGATGAAGGATGAAGATGGTAAGCTGGCCCATAACAATAAAGACAATGCAGAAATTCTGGCTAAACATTTCAACAAGCTTTTAAATTGTGAGGAACCTACAGAACTCCTTCATTTGGACACCAACACCCCGATAAAAACATCACCAGAAAACATCAATCCCCCCACAATAAAGGAAGTCTACCAAGCTCTGAATAAATTAAAAAACTACAAAGCGCCAGGAGAAGATCAGACCTTTGCGGAAATCTGGAAATATGCAGGAACCTCAGCAAAAGTTGCCCTCCATCAACAACTTGTCTCTATCTGGATTAAAGAAGAACTCCCAGAACACTGGACAACAGCCCTCATTCATCCTCTGCACAAAAAAGGGGACAAAACCGACCCTAATAACTACAGGGGAATCTCTCTCCTAGACATAACATACAAAATATTTTCAATAATCATCCTTAATAGGATAAGTTTACAACTTGAGAAAGAACTAGGAGAATATCAAGGAGGTTTCAGACCCTGGAGGAGCTGTCCTGATCAGATCATGAGTCTTAAGTTGATAATGGACTATAACAGGAGAAGAAGCAGAGATATGCTGATAACATTTGTAGATTTCAAGAAAGCTTATGATTGCATCCATAGAGAATCTCTGTTTAAAATTTTAAGGCACCTTGGACTACACCCCAAATTAATAAACATGATAAAATTGACTCTCACCAATACCAAGTCAAAAGTGAAGTTTAGGGGGGAAACATCAGAGACATTTGAAATTAAAACTGGACTACGGCAGGGAGATGGGCTCTCACCACTATTATTTAACTGTGCTCTAGAAATGGTAATGAGGGAATGGTTTAGAAAATGTCCCCCCAAAATAAAGATTGGCCGAAAAATCAAAACAAATTGCCTGGGTTTTGCTGACGATTTAGCATTACTAGCAGTGGACATAAAAGAAGCAAAAACCCAGATATCAGAACTTCAAAACATTGCAAATAAAATTGGCCTCAAAATATCATTTGAAAAAACAGAAATTATGCCCCAAAAACCAACACAGCTAAAAGAAGTCACCATAAATGGTAATAAAATCAAAATAGTAACTCAGTTTAAATATCTTGGAGAAGTAATAACACATAACTTAAATGAAAAAATCTCAATCCAAGTAAGAACAAATAGATTAGCTAAAGCACAAAAATTAACATGGGATATCTACAAAAAGAAATGTCTATCAATAAATACAAAAATAAAACACTACAACACAGTTATAAAACCGGAAGCTACATATGCAGCAGAAACACTCTTTTACCTGAATAAACAATCAAAGACTGACAGACTTCAGAAAATTGAAAGGAGGATTGGAAGAACCTGTATCAACAAAAAATATCAGAAAGATGGACAGTGGCGGTTAATACCTAACAAAGTCGTGTACAAAGAGCTAGAACCCATTACAGATACTATGCGTAAGAGGAGACTGGGATTCTTTGGACATATCATGAGGATGCAGGACTCGAGACTTCTGAAACAACTAGTACAACACAATCTCGTCTCAAAAAATACCACAACAGGATGTAAATGGATCAGAGAAGTAAGAGAGGATCTGAAGGAAATAGGCCTTACAACAGAAGACACCAAAAATAAGATAAAATTGAATACAAAACTCAAGAATACAAACCTCCGCTTTACCCTTACACAAAACAAACCAACAACACGCACATTTTCAACTGAGGAAAGGGCACGAAGATCGGAGCGTCTGAAGAAGTACTGGGAGGACCGCAAAGCCCGAACAATCCCTTCAAAGAGACCTGAACGACGGACTGACTAAAGTGATCCTATGTGGTCATAAAAGAAGAAGAAGAAGAAGAATAATTTTATTAAATACCATCTATTCAATACATAATAAGCTAATAAGGACTTACTTCTTTATTAAATTGTTAATATGGTACATGTTTTGCTCCTTTTTGTGAGCATCATCAGCCAATTAACATTTACCCAAGGTTTAATGAGATCGTGAACATATTCTATTGAGCTAAAATATGCTTTCAAAAGTCTGGCCCCGCGGTGTAGGGGGCAACGCGTCCGCCTGTCACCCGGCAGCCCCGGGTTCAATTCCCAGCCGGGTCAGGGGCTTTTAATTGTAAATGATTAATATCCCTGGCCTGGGGACTGGGAGTTTGTGTCGTCCTTAACGGTCCATTCCTCATGTTCAACACTTTACACTTCCACCATTTACAAAATACACGCAGGTTCCTCACATATGGTGCAATACGGACAAAAGAATGAAATTTATAACCTGTAACTGATTGAGCTAGGTGAGTTATATATTTTTTGGAATTCAGCATGTAAGGAATATAAGAAATCAGTTATAAAACCCTTGACTTCAGATAAAAAGTTCTGAAATGTAGACCAGTGAATTATCTTAATCCTCAGTGCAGTTAGGGGCGCGCAGCTGTTCTCTTGCATTCGTAAATGGGTTCGAACCCCACGCTCGACAGCTCTGAAGATGGTTTTCCGTGGTTTCCAATTTTCACACCAGGTAAATGCTGGGGCTGTACCTTAAGTAAGGCCATGGTCACTTCCTTCCCACTCCTAGCCCTTTCCTATTCCATTGTCGTCATAAGACCTATCTGTGTCTGTGAGACATATGCGACCAGCAGTGAGCAAAATGATAGAGCTGGCGAATTGTTGAGGCTCACGATAAGCAAGTTCGTAGAAGAAGCTGGAAGCTGATTAGCAATGAACCAGGTGCCCAGAATGATCTGCAAGTAGAAATTACTATACATTCCTGCGAGCCTATATAAAGATCAAAACTGGCTCACGTCAGACAGTCTAGAACAAGTCAGTGTTGTGTCATTTGTGAATGAATGAATGAATGAATGAATGAATGAATGAATGAATGTAAGCAGATGTATATATACAATGTTAATTAAGGATAAAGGGTTTCCACCTGTTCAATACATTGACATAGTGACTTAATTAAAATACTGTATCACATTTTTTATTATCATCATTATGGTACCGGTTTCGGCATCTCCCATGCCATCATCAGCCAACGAAAATTTGCAAGGTATTATAAGTAATTCCATGAAATATTTATGCAATATGGAAACATATACAGAGCATGCTATCTAGTATTCTGAAATTTTACAGTTACATATATACATTAAAATATGTGTGATTAAAATACAAAGACCGCTTAATCTTTTAAGATGTTAGACACGTCATAAAACACAACATTTTCTTGTGTGTCAAAAAGATTCTTTTTACAACTAAAATATATGTGAATGGCCTTGAAGAGTACAAGGTTCCTTTTTAAAACTTTATCTTCAGTCTTTATACACTATCTGACGTACTGAATTAAATACTGATTTCTAGAACATTATCCCTTTTGTTTATGTGATTACGGTATTTAATCATTGTTCATAGTTATATGAATCAGTTCCACCTAGTATGTATTCCTGAAATTTCTATGATATACAGATTTTTTTTTTGTTTTGTTACAATGTCACAGTTCCTTGTGTAGCTGTTCTAAAACATCTCATATGGTTTAAGCTTGAACTCTGCATGTTTAGTGTTGTTCAAAAATTATTGTACGGCTGAGGCCGTACATTGATCGATGAGATCTTGAAAATTTCAATATCAGGTGGATTTTGACAAGTTAATACCGATGTGATATTTTAATTAAGTCATTATGTCAATGTATTGAACAGGTGGAAACCCTTTATCCTTAATTAACATTGTAAATTTCTATTCAATACGGACCAAAATGAAATTCTTAACATTAAATGGAAGCAGATGGTCGTGAGTCTGTGATGAGTCATACATCAGGAGTCAGTCTATCAGGCGGCTACACAGAATTCAACGAGGCTTGCTAATTGTGAAATGTTCTGGAATGACACTCCGCTGTGGAGACTGTATTGCAGAACAGGAATTCGACATGCTACAGGGCTGTGTGGTTGTGTACGTATTATGATTGCAAGTAACAACTGTGTTGAGTGGAAAACTCAAACGCAAGTGGACTTGTAAATAACTATAATTTTTTTTTTTTTTTTACAAGGTGCTTTATATCGCACTGACACATAATTCTTATGGCAGCGATAGGATAGGAAAAGGGTAGGAGTGGGAAAGAAGCGGCTGGGGCCTTCAATAAGTATTTGCCTTGTGTAAAAATGAGAAACCACAGAAAATCATCTTCAGGGTTGCTGACAGTGGGGTTCGAACCCATTATTTCCCAAATGCAAGCTGATAGCTACGTTTTTCATTTCATTTTGGTCCGTATTGAATAGAAATTTACAATGTTAATTAAGGATAAAGGGTTTCCACCTGTTCAATACATTGACATAATGACTTAATTAAAATATCACATCGGTATTAACTTGTCAAAAACCACGCGACCACTTGCTAAGTAAGATTTATGTAAGTATGAATAATGATGATCATTAACATTATTATTTATTTCATTCAAACTTTCTAATAGGCCTACATTAAATAATGCTTCACAGTATATTAATATGAAAGGCAAGACTGATTTTTCCTACCATATAATACCAATATGGAAAAACAGGGTTTAACCCTGAAAAAAGTTAACAAGAAAGCAGGTTTTAAAACATGGGTTTTTTCGAACCCTTATTTGAAACCGGGTCAATTCAAGATATTCGAAGCATTCTTCTATACACTCCCATTTCAAATGCCTGTAGCCAACTAATGGTGTCAAATTTGAGTGTCCATGTCAGCTCCATACAAAAACACTGACCGCAAGCAGCATTTGACCAGTCTACAGTTCAGCTGGAAGTTAGGTTGTCAATGCAAGGAGTGATCTCACTCTATGGAATGTAGACTGGGCTACTTCAATGCAAACCTTCATTTCCCTACAAGGATCAAGATTTTTGTAATGGTGATGCCCAGATACTTAAACTTATAATATTTTATTAATGAAATACCAAAACCACATGGATGTAGTATAAAAGAAATAGACAATTATCACACTGTAGTGAGAATGAGCATAGCATGCAATAAATATACAATGATACAGATAATGACTTTAATAATATTCAGCATTATCTATGGGCCAGAGAAAATACATGGAAATAATAATTCTATTGACAGACAGAAATGCAGAATGCAAAAAGATATGACAATGCTCTAATATATTAACAAATAAGTATAATACTAAGTTAACTATAAGAGAAGAGCAAAACAAGACAACTTACTGTGTATAATCAGATTTATATATATATATTGAGTATAATCTTCATGCAATAAAACAAAACATATTTATGAATAAGGAAAAGTTTTGATAAATAATTGATTTCAAAAACTGGGAAATACAGAACCAGTTTAAACTTCAAGAAGTAAAGTGGAATAAAAGAAAATCAACACATCCAGATAGGGAAAATAAATGAGACAAGAATATAAAGCAAGGCAAAATATTTTGGGACAATGCAGTCATTCTTAATGAAAAGAATTCATTAAGTATCATCACTAAGAATACAAATTACAAAACTGCTATTACTGTTGATTTACATTGATGATGTTAACAATACTCTGCCACAACAAGTGTGATTTTCACACCTAGCATCTTGTATATACCAACTAGGTTTCAGATGTGTGATCTGACAAAATAATGTGTTCTATTCCATACTAGCAGATTTTTGTAACTCTTTTATCTCAAAGCCACAAGTTAAAGTGACCCTCGACCACACCTTTTCTTCACCAGCACCTCTTCTGCTTTGTATTTGCAAGGAGAATAATCTCTTCAGAATCTCCTATCGTTCATTCTCATCACATGCATCCTATAAGGTAATAAGAAAAATGATCCTTATGGGGAAATATCATCAAGCAAGAAATAAATGCATGCATAGCATACATTTCAACAAAAAATATACACATGAACACAAGAAGGTGATTAGTAATACAGGATATGGACATAAAGTTCTTCGATATGAAAGTAATAATGGAATGGAGTACAAAATAGTCAAATAATGGATAACAACAAGGCTATGGAATGGAAACAAGATGAAATGTTTGGAAAGCAAAGGGTTGATCAATAAATTTTCTAATCATACAACTCAACTTTATACTACTACAAAACAAAAAATGCTTAAAACACAAATAAATGCATGACTACATACAACTGCCAATTATCTGATTAAACATGTTGACAGATTGGAGAGCTTCCATTCATTTTATGATACAATCTACAAGAAATTAAAACACTTCCTTCAATGTGCAGAAATGTAAAATTTTGGAAAATGAGTTTTTCACGGAAAGCTAAGTTAACAAGAAGTGACATAATTTATGTCATTGGACAGCAAGTAGTGTGAAACTATTTTAATGAATTATTAATGTTGAAAATATTTCAAAAGATTTTGTGAAAGACATTCAAAAATATTTACAAAATCAGAAATCAAGCACCATAAAATTATGAATAAGTACAAGGTCTTCTCCCTTGGAGAGTGTCTTATCGAGGTTTTATTGTACTTGGGATCATAAGCAAACTCCACACTGGAAGGAGTATAACAGTTCCATCAGATAGGTTCCAACTGATGAGCCCACCCTAGCACACGAGGGCGAAACGCTGGCAACCAAGAATGAGTTAGCTGGAAAATTTATAATATCCAATAACGGACCATTTATATTGGTATTATAAATTTACTCATTCAGGACAAATATTTCAGATTCCCTATGGGAATCAACTTTATCATCTGATGGCCAAGCAGGCATCAATTTTTGACGATGAAACAAAGTCTCTTAGTGCATTGGCACTGCCGGTGGCTCCAGTTAGCCTACGCAGTGGCCTCCACGGTATGCACTAGCCAGCGTATTGGTAGGTGTGCTAGGTACCAACTGATGAGCCCACCCTAGCACATGAGGGCGAAACGCTGGCAACCAAGAATGAGTTAGCTGGAAAATTTATAATATCCAATAACGGACCATTTATATTGGTATTATAGTTGACTACGTCGGGAATACTGAATGAGGTCTACATTATCTCATACAGTATAGGATGGATTTAACTTTCAAAGTTCATTATTCATGTCCTGATTTTTTAGTTGCTCTTTCTTGCTCTTAAAATCAATTTATTTTTATTTTTATAAAATCTTCATGAAATTCAAGTTCAGAAAATGATCTGGTTGAGGCTGTGTAGGAGTTTGATTGCAATACAAGAAAAAAGGATGGAAGATGCAATCTTCTGAGTAGTAGTTTTCATTATTAATGATTAAGCACATATGTTAGATATTACACATAACAAAACAGTACACTAAGAGCAGTATCAGAAATAGAAAGGAACAGGAGATGACATAGCTACAGTAACAACAACTGCCACAGTTGTAAACAAGTTAACCGGAATGGAAAGCAACGTGAAGCAGCTGAAGTGAAATTGCAAACATGGGAAGACAGAAGAGTACAAACAGATCAACATCACATGCACAAGCACATGTACAGTACTTACTCTGGTAATTTGTGGTTTCCAACCATCTGGTCCTTTCATTTTCTACATATTACACATCAATAAATTACAAGATAAATTTCACTGCTAGAACTATATTTCTAGATTTGATTGTATCATTCTTTTTAACAAAGTCAGAAAGACCAATGAAGAAGCAATTAAGGACTTCTGTTTTCATAACTTCTTTGATATACGGTCAAAATATTTTTATAAAGTCAAAATACTGTAATAAAGAAGCTTGTTTACTTAAATAGGGTAGACCAGGGTAATTATGTACACTTTCTACTTATCTTGGATATATTTTACTCCACATAGTCTCCAGTACTAATTAGCATCAATTATAAAAGATAATCTTATTTCTACACCTATCTTTTATCTATAAATGGAGTTTAGGGTTCACATCTTAACTACTTTGTAATGTAAATGTAAACATCAAATTTAGTGTTAAAGTGTAGCTATAGAAATGAAACATATATTACAAAACACTACAGATCTATAGTTATTTAAATTATTTTTTTCAATAATTATGATATGGGTTTACAATTACCCCAATGTTCATTTTTGTTGGAGGAGAAGACAAAGAAAATTGAAGAATATGGTTAACCTCTTAATTATGAAACACTAACAAAACTGGAACTGTATGAGGGAATACAGAAGCACCATTAAGTCTTTGATTGTTCAAGAGTATGAGAAAAAATCAATTGTATCAGGACATAGGTCTATAAAAAAATTACAAAATTTCAATTGCACCAGGAAATTTTATTTTGAAATTGTAATGACCCCTCCGAACTTCTGGTAGTGGTAACAATTTCTTTACATCAGAAAGGTCAAGTGACGATTTATCTGGGATTGATGGCAAGAAAAAGTGTGATATCCCTTTCCGAAGAAAACTGACCACAACATCTGTTTCACCCAGTTCAACAACTTGACCTGGATAAAAACAATATCTTTTTTATGGAATTTGACTAGAACCCAGTCTTCTAACTTTGGAGCGAATCCTTCTTCTGAGAAGAAATTTTCCTCTTCTTCGCTCACTTCGACAGGACTCTATCATCTGCCAAAAACATCCCCGCCTGATTTTCTTAGGTCTCTTCTAACTTTCTTTTACCACTTTTCCTTTTATGATCAGGCCTATGTTTTGATCCCTTTTTATCCTTTACACATTGTTCCACATTTGATTTTCTTTTTTCCCGTGAAGATCATGCAGCTTCAGGTTCATTTAGTCTCCATTATCTTCTGTACAGTGAGAACTTCACCATATTTTTCCTGTTTTTATCATTGTGTGGGATCTTTCTTTTCACTAATTTTTCTCTCATCTTCACACCAACCTAAATTCTTTCCTCGTATTTTAATAGCAAAAATGTCAATAATGACGGTAGGTTTAATGGGATATTCCTGTCTTACTCTGGTTCTCAAGTCTAGAACTGTTGTGTTTACTGCCTGCTCTGTAATTATTCTGTCAGATGGATACAGGTCCTCATCTGTAGTCACATTAGTAGATTCCTCATGTAGGCCTAAATCTTTTACAGACCTTTGAGCTCGGGCGTTTTTACTTTGTACGTATTGCCTTAAATCATGTGGAGAGAAAAGTTCACTGCCAAATTTGGATGGATCTAGAGGAAAGAGACCAGTAGATTCAAAACCTTTCTTTATATTTTCCAGTTTCATTCCAGCCTTTCACACTATGCCTAATATTTCTGAGAACCTTTGCTTAGTGATGGGCAGTCTGAGACTAAGTCTCGAGATTTCTCGAGACTAGCGCAGACACTATTTCTCGCGAGAAATTTCGAGAGATCTCGAGAGCGGTGTCCCCGCGTTGTGCGGCGAGCAGCGTGTCGTAGGCCTACAGGTACCCGGAGCTGAACGTTGTGTGTGCCGAGTATGCGAATAGCCAACCACGGGCCTTCTCCAATACGTCTCAACAAGCGACTAGGGTTTTCATTTCTACCGAGGTCTATTTTGACGCAGTATAAAATAATTATAAAGTATACGCCTTCTGGCATTGTATGCACTGATAGGAACACGAATGAGTGGTTTGAGTACAGATCCTGACGGCTACTGTAGGTACACGTACCTGGATACCAGAGGCATGAATTATTCGAATTCGAGACGAGGTAAGATGCGCTTTGCTGCATATGCAACCACCATTACGCAGGAGTGGAATGTGTAATTACAATGCTTCAGTTTGCTCCAATTCTTTCGACAGATAGATGTACATCGTTATCAGACCCCACATTCAATAACATATGACCACTGCTTGTGTTTACCGATATTTTGATGACAAAGGAAATAATTCCTTACAATGTTATGAAGTATTCGCGTCATACGTAAAGTTAGCATAATTACCCAACAAGAGTACAACAAGCAGTTCAATGGTAAGGAAATATTGCAAGAAGTACTACTAATATAACATTCTAAATCCAGCATCATCTTAACAAATTCAGAATTTCCAATGCTTAATACTACCACTTACAATACTAGAGCTTGAACTTCCTACTAGCTTAACACTACAAGTGATATTGAAGTTGAAACAACCCAACAACTACAGGAAGAGTACAACAAGCAGTTCAATGGAGAGAAAATATTAGAAGAATTACTACTAGTTTAACATTCTAAATTCAGCAGAAAATCACAAATTTAGTGTCCGTCGTTTACAGCTTTTACTTCTCATTTTACACTAGCACTAATCATCATCTTAAACGATTTGATACCGGAAGATAATTTATCAAAGACTGCTGCAGGTAATTTATTCCAATCCCTTATGGTCCTGTTTACGCAGGAAGACTTGCCTACATCACTATGCTGGTTATTATTACACTACTACAAGTGCCGGGCTGAGTGGCTCAGACGGATGAGGCGCTGGCCTCCTGTCCCCAGCTTGGCAGGTTCGATCCTGGCTACTCCGGTGGTATTTGAAGGTGCTCAAATACATCAGCCTCGTGTCGGTAGATTAACTGGCACGTAAAAGAACTCCTGCGGGACTAAATTCCGGCACCTCGGCGTCTCCGAAAACCGTAAAAGTAGTTAGTGGGACGTAAAGCCAATAACATTATTATTATTACTACTGTAAGTGACCATTGCCACCGGGATATTTCCCATTTGCGATGTATTTGTTAATAATAATAATTAGGTACTTCGGTATATGAGAGCGCAGTCTGGCCTCGCGGTGTACGGGGCAACGCGTCCGCCTGTCAGCCGGTGGCCCCGGGTTCGATTTCTGGCTGGGTAAGGGTTTTTTTTTATTGTAAATGATTAATCTCCCTGGCCTGGGAACTGGGCGTTTGTGTCGTCCTTAACGCTCCTTTCCTCACTTTCAGCACTCTACACTTCCTCCATCCAATTACACGCAGGTTCATATCACATGGTGCAAGTAGGGGCAAAAAATATCTTTAGGTCGACGCTCCGAACAAATGTCATTAAAAATGACAGTGAAATGTGTAATTGTGTCTAGTTGTACGCGACAACTTGAAGATGATGTCCGAAATGCAGCGGAAGTCGTGGATGTCAGTTATTTTGAAGAGATGCCACATAGCACATCCTGCTGTGTTGTTTATTCCAGAGAAGTAAAATACGTCGGCAGAAATGCTTCTGGGATGATCCGACACTTAAAAACACATAATATAAATGAAGAGGAATAGTCACAGAACACCTCCGGCCCGGTCTGAATCACAAGAAGCTACCCTGCCGACAACGATTGTGAGGCATCCAGTTAGGTTTACATCCTAACAGTTATTAACAAATTATACCGGTTATTCAGCTGAAAAGTCCACCTGAAATAACCCGTGAACAGTTTAAGATACTGACATTCTGTCTTCAGTTTCCTTAATGGTATTAAGGAGCTCATAGTTCAAGATGCAGTGCTTTCCTATGCTTTTGACAAAATGTATCGTCACACACGTTTCCATATGAGAACTGCTGATGATAACTATCAAGCTTACACTCGTAGTTACTGGGGCGTCGCGTCGCACAGCTCGCAGCACACGAGAATCAGTCTCGAGAGCGTTGCCCATCACCCCTGCATTTCAGATTACACGTTCCACTCATGTGTAATGGGGGTTGCATACGTTGCAAAGCACATCTTCCCCATCTCAAGTTCTGCACGCCTCTAGTATCCAAGATGGTGTACATCCTATCTACAGTTATTCACAAATTATGCAGGGTCATTCAGCTAAGATGTCTACCTCAAATGAGCCGTGAACAGTATAAGATACTGACATTCAGTTTTCACTTTCGTTAATGGTATTAAGGGGTTCATAGTTGAACATGCAGTACTTTTCCAAGCTTTTGACAAAATGTATTGACTCACACGTTTACAGTCGTATTGTAGTTATTGGGACGTCGCACAGCGTGCACTACAGGAGGATCGGTCTCGAGATTCTCGCGAGAGTCTCGAGATCTGCGACGTCAGTCTCGAGAGTCTCGAGCGAGAGCGTTGCCCATCACTACCTTTGCTTACTCAGTCGTCCAGGTCCAACACCCATCTGTTCCTTTCCAAACTTCACCAGTTCTTTATCCCACATAGTTTTTAAAGGTCCAAATACACATTTATCCAGAGGTTGCAAGCGGTCAGTCAAGTGACTGGGCAACTTTATGAGATGAATTTTTGATGAAGCTGCTTCTTCAATTATACGAAGGCTAATGTGGCTGGCATGTCCGTCAAATATAAGCACTGCTTCTTGGTCTGGCAGGTATTTTTGTTCACGTAACTGTTGAACACGTGGAACAAATACATCCACAAATTAATTAAAAAACACAGGTTCTTCCATCAACCCATTCCTTGACATTCCGTACACAGTACTGGGAAATGCCTACTCATATCCAACGTCCTTGAACTGCTGCTCCCTTAAAAACTATCAACGGTGGCAAAGTTGTGCCATCTGCAGAAACACAAGCCAAAACTGTAGTGCTCTCCCGCCCTGAACCGCCTGACACTCGATTCAAAGGCTTTCCTTTCTCTCCAATGGCCCTCAGTTTCGTTGGATCACTTCAGAAGCCAGATTCATCTGCATTAAAAATATATATGCAGCCTTGCTGAGATCCCCTTTAACACTGATACTTTCATATAAGGTATCTAAATCATCATAAAAAGAGTATACAATATGAGGGTCTCTTGCCACCGTTTGCACTTTCTGAGGATGTTCAGGCTTTTTTAAGGAAACCTGTGGATTCCGATTCATGAAACCATGCTACCAGCCATCGCCTGGTATACAATTTTTGAAAGGAGTAGGAATATTATTCGCTCTAACATAATCTGCTACTAACTTCTTCAGTTCCTCTTTATGGCATGGCATTTTTGCACAAGCTATCAGACACTGTGCAATTTTTTCTTCTGTCTCTGGAGAAACAACTGTGCTGCTTCCAGCTCCAATTTTGGTTGTTGGTACTTTCTGACCTTTAATCCCGTGATATATGACCGATATCGGAACAGCATACTTTTCCTCAGCTTCACGATAACTGCAGTTACGGTTTTCAACATCCCTGACAGCATTCTGCAAATCCTCCACTGTATAACTGGGTGGGGGTTTCTTTTTAATATAGTTCCTTGGCATCTTGACTACTGAAAAGTACAAAAGGTAACAATGGAGCCACATAAAACATGTTTACAATGACCCCCATCAAAAAAGTATGGGGCAATTGTAAACAAACCATAACCTATGAAGTGAAATTATGCCAAATCTCTTAAAACTTAAAAACATATAACTACAGTACATAACTCATAGAAACTATTTTCTTTTTTAAATGTGTGATACATGTCTACTTACCGAGATCAAAAGAAGACAAAGCAAATTTCTCAAATTCTTTCACACACATTCACAAAGTAGCTGTTCGCAAACCAACAGTTGCTGAAATTTGGCACCAAAATGCTCTGACATGTTGGCCAACATGCTCATCCTAATATTCCCACAATCCAAGTTTTTCTATCAAAAGCCTTAAATTTCCCATTGCTTTTGTTTACATTTACCCCCTGTTTACAATTACCCTGGTCTACCCTATTTATCAACATTGTATTTCAGTTAAAACCATTATTAATAATATTGCTATCTGCTTTACGTCGCACCGACACAGATACGTCTTATGGCGACGATGGGATGGGAAAGGCCTAGGGATGGGAAGGAAGCGGCCGTGGCCTTAATTAAGGTACAGCCCCAGCATTTGCCTGGTGTGAAAATGGGAAACCACTGAAATAATAATATTGCAATCAAAACTATTTTCTTCAATTATCGTATTATCCTGTATAGAACAAGAAGGGTACAAACAGCCTAGAAAAATGAATCATATCTGTTTGATCTGTAGGTGAAGTAGAAAAAGACGTGTACGATTAGTGCAGCGACTAAGTTGTTGACTTTCCACATGGGCGGCTGAGGAAAGAATCTTGGGTCAGAATTTTCACCTAAGGCAACCGCTGGCTCAAAACCCACAATTAGAGTGAGTGGCTTCAGTGATCCCAGAAATACCTGGGATAAGCTTATGGAAGTTGTATTATTGTAATAATATGGCTTCAGATATAAGGTTGTAGAACTTCAGATGGCCAAGGTATTAATTTAAACATTCCAAGTGGACAGTTCCTAAGTCTGGATTAACTTAGTCAAAGGGACAGAGAGAATGTCACCAGAACTCTTCAACATGCAAACATGACGTGAAATTCAACTATTTCGACCAGGATTAAACCTGCAAACTTGAGTTCATAAATCAGATACACTACCTCTGGTCTATCAAGGCACCTGGCAAACTTAGTAGACCGAGAAAGTGGCTGTGCGCTTTGGGTCACGTAGCTATCAACTTGCATTCAGGAGACAGTGGATTCGAACCCCACTGTCAGCAGTCCTGAATATGGTTTTTCGTGGTTTTCCATTTTCACACCAGGCAAATGCTGGGACTGTACCATAATTAAGGCCATGGTTGCTTCCTTCCAACTCTTAACCCTTTCCTACACCATCGTCGCCATAAGACCTATCTGTGTCGGTGTGAGGTAAAGCAGTTTGTTAAGAAGGAAGCCATATTTTCCAGTGTCGACTCAGTTAAGTGTAACTTACAAGTATTTTGGTCTGTCGAACACACGAGTTCAATATAAATATTACACTATAACATACCTGCAAAAAGCTCACATTATTAAACAAGGAATAAAAGTACCCACTATAAAACAAAGAATGATATCTATATATTTAAAAAATTTATGAAAACTAAAGTCAGTCAGTCCGGCCATTCTATGTGGTCAATTTCCTTCATTCTTTTTAAAACTGAAAGGTATTCATGCACAGATTTGTCATCAGATACTATAAATCACTTAACTTCCGCCTTCCTCAAATTATATTTTCAATTTTTTGTCTCTTTGAAGCAATCATATATTTGGTTCTAATTGAGATACAGAGTTCGTTTTGGCCTAAGAACACTCAGTGGATCAAGCTCTTTCATTTTAGCTCTTAACTATTCACATTGGTTGATTCTGAGGAAAGTTATGAGTGCACATTCAATTTGCTGTTTCATTTCTTCAACATATTTTTCTCATAGAAGCAAACATATCTTTCGTTCTAATTGAGGTATGCGGTTCATTTTGGTCTAAAAACACTCAGTGGATCAAGCGCTTTCTTTTGAGGTAATAACTACTTAAATTGGTAAATTCTGAGAAAAGTTATGAGTACATTTGTCTCCATGACAAAGATCTGTGAAGGACTTTTTAACAGTTCGGCGTGTAGTGTTGTTCCAAGGAATGTTAATTCAATTTCTTTGGTGATGTATTTTCAAGTGTTTTGATGACATAATATTACATTCTATTACCGCAGCAGATCATGTGCTTTATTTCATTAACTCGAATCTTTGCAAATACATCCGTGAGGATAGTAACAAACAACATCATACTTTGTACATTGCGGGCGGAGCCAGCGGGAAACTGCTAGTTTTGTTATTAAAAGAATACCATCAAAATCATTCATGTCCCACTCAAATTCGGAAATATTTATGTTTATGTCTATGTAGACACCTAGGAATTTGTAAACTGTAATTGGCACTTATCTTAATGAAGTCCTGCCTTGTCTCCACTCCAAATACAATGCTGATGATGATCTTTTAAGAACGAAACAAGTCATTCTTTGTGTAATAGCAATAAAGTGTTTTTTTTTACAGGTATGTTATAGCGTAATATTTATAATGAACTTGCGTGTTCAACAGATCAAAAAGCTTTTAAGTTACATGTAAAGCAGATTGTAAAGAAAGCATTTAAGTAGGTTGAACACAGCAAACTTTATCAATGGGCAAATTGAATATGCTCCATCACTTTAACATTTATTATGCTAAAAGACAAGGTATTATACTTTTTTGTTTTCCTCGTTTGCTTTTGTAATTTTTGAAAATTTCATTGAGAATTTCAAAATATAATCAAGTGGCATTTTGTCTGGCTCCTTGGCTGAATGGTCAGCATTGAAGCCTTTGAATCAAAAGGTCCCAGGTTCAATTCCCAGCCAGGTTGGGGATTTTAATTGCATTTGGTTGATTTGTCTGACTTGAGAACAGTGTGTTTGTTTCAACCCACGCCTCTTCATATTAATACAGCACCCCACACCACCAACTGCCAAAAAACACACACACACACACACACACACACACACACACACACACACACACACACACACACACACACACACACACACACACACACACACACACACACACACACACACACACACACACACACACACACACACACACACACACACACACACACACACACACACACACACACACACACACACACACCCCCCACCCCCCCTCCATACAGAGATGTCATGAGGAAGGGCATCAGACCATAAAACAGGGCCAGATTCTCATGTCCAAACGTGGTTCACACTTGAGACCCCACCAGGCACGCATGTCAGTGGCTGCATGTCCAATTGGACTGACAAATGTGCAAGGACTGGCCAAAATATTGAATGAAGTAGGTCAAAATTTCAACATAGTAAACGGGAGCATGAAAACGTGCTAAAGCAATATTTTACAAAAAATGTAGTGCTTTGGGACCAGGACTTTAATAATTCAATGTAATTAACGGAAAACGTATTTCTGAGGAACGTACTAATGGGATTCCGCTATAAGTAGGCCGGCATTACTGTGCTGTACTGAAATGGAACCCAGAAATTGGTACCACTGGTTAATGGAAAAGCATGTGATCCACGATGTTTCAAGAATTTGTGATCTTTCCCATGCAAGTACACTTCTAACATGAAAGCATGGATAACTTCCACAGTATTTGAAAATTTCTTACATGCATAGGATTGCATGGCTTGGAGTAAGAAACAGGAAAATTGCATTCTTCATTGGTTAGTGCCCTGCTCATACCCCAAATGTTTCTAATTTGAGAAACATAAAGATCATTTTCCTCCCAGCAAACTGCACGAGTAAGCTACAGCCATTAGACCAAGACGTAATATGGTACATGAAGCACAAGTATCATAAAAGGCTGGTACAGTAAAGAATGGCTGCAGTGGAATCGACGGCGAGAAAAATCACAGTCTTACTCGTATATTTCATTAAGGCTGCCTGAGATTCTGTGGAACAAAACACTGCTTCAATGCAGCTGGCTTTTGTCATTTTTGCACTGATGACGTCATGCTAGATGATTTTTCTGAGAGTGAAGAATGGCGCTAAATAGCAGGAGACGTCATTTTCGAAACATACATCAACAGTGATAACTATGTTCCAGTGTGTGAAACTATGACAACAGATGAAATACTTGAACAGAAGACAAAAAAGCATCAGTGAAGGATGAAAGTGATGATGAGCCAGATCCTAAGCCAGTTCCCGCGGTGTCAAAAGTGATGGAGGCAATGGACATAGTGAAGCGATGTGTGTTAGTTTCTACTATTATTATTATTATTATTTTTTTTTTTGCTATTTGCTTTACCTCACACCGACACAGATATGTCTTATGGTGACGATGGGATAGGAAAGACCTAGGAATGAGAAGGAAGCGGCTGTGGCCTTAATTAAGGTACAGCCCCAGCATTTGCCTGGTGTGAAAATGGGAAACCATGGAAAACCATATTCAGGGCTGCCGACAGTGGGGTTCGAACCCACTATCTCCCGATTACTGGATACTGGCCGCACTTAAGCGACTGCAGCTATCGAGCTCGGTACGTGTTAGTTTCAAAGTTGATAACGAAGTAATGACTTGATTAAACAGGATGGACAGTACAATTTTAGAATTAAAACCAAGAAAGCAATCAACCATACAAATGTATTCCAAACCAGCGTAAATATTCGTGTTTGACTGTGAGGTAAGACATATTATTAGAATTAAATTCCATATACTGTAATTTATTTTTACATTGTTATTTATTTCCCCTGTAAGTTACTGACAAACCTATGTTTATGTTGTGACTATAATAGCGCATGTAACTAATTCTTAAGGTCGGCAATTTCATGCACATGTCTATGACACGCTTTTTTAAAATTATTTTTACACATAAATACAGTATAGCATTTTCGGTAGTACATTTTACAACTTTTGACGTCCAATTTTTTCAGTCCCTTCGAAAATGTACTAACGAAGTTCCACTGTATTTTCTTTTGAAGGGAGACCTGACTGCATGGACAGGTCAAATACATGCTGTAGTTATCTGTGTAAGCAATGATAGCAAATTAACGGTGAAAAATATTTTCTTTTAACATACATCCAAAGATCATAGCATCTTAAATAAAAAGCCAAAAGCATGCATAAGATAGGAATGAGTTAAATCTGAAACAAGAAGAGGATGTACTTACTTTATTATTCATTATCAGTCAGACCTTCATAGTTTGAAACTCAGGTTAAGAAGCAAAGATATTTGAAGCTCACTCCTGAGGTATATGAATGGAAGATTTATAGACAGAACTGAACAGCAACAAATAAAAAGCACTTCTGATTGAATTATAAATCAATTTATAATAGCTTTGATTTTAAACAACCACAAACTGCATATCTTGATATAAGCATCTTTCAAATGTTAAAATATGTCATAAAAAAAACCAAATGCTTCGTCATTTTTCACAAACAACCTAATAAGCCTATCAAAATGGAATAGAATTTACATACAGTATATATTTTCATATCTGACATCAGTTTCCTGCCGGGAGAGACCTCAAGGATCCTGAATTCTATTAAATGGTTACAGCCGAATTTTACAACAGATAAGAAAACCTAATGCTATGAATATAAAACAATTATAATTATTCTAAGTCTCTAGTAAAAAAAGGAAAAATACTTTAAAAATGTAGATAATGGAAGTATAAGTGATGATAAATGATGCCGAAGGAGTTCTTAATGAAATCAATTACGATCTTTTCCAATATGCTGTGCTGCACTGCATGTTTTTAATGGTGTCCAATGCATATTTTGTTACACAGCCTCTGCTTCCTATTAGCAGTCCCCTTACTGACCAATCTTAATCTGTAACAGTGCCACTAAAGGCTCCTCAACGCAATATTAACTATACTTTTATAACATGAAGAAATTATGCTTGAAAACTATATTAAATGAGAAATATAAAAATTTACAAGCTAATGTTCTGATTTCATCAAAGGCAGTACCAGTCAGAAGAAGGTGAAAAATGAATCAAATCAAAAAGAAACTTAAAAAATACTGACAAGGATTCGGCAATCTGAAAATGTATCTTCCATCTCTGCTCTTTTCTGTGAGGATGCTAGTTATATCATTTTCCAAAAAAGCACTCATCAATTAATACATATCAAGTTATGTGAGCTGAAAATTCTTTAACGCAGGTAACTTATTAGGGACTTTCATCCAGTATGTCTTCATAACCTACATCATCACGAAACCTAGCACACGTTTACGTGGTACATTCAAAATATTTTTTTCTTTCAGTTATACATTAATTTTCTTCTTCTAAAATTTGGTTAGAAAACAGATTTTTATTTCAAAAGTTTCACTTTGCTTCATGTGACATACTAATTAAATTGGGGATGTGATGATTTATGGAGGAGGAGGAGCTGAAGAAGAAGAAAGGCAAGTTTTTGTTCACCTGAATAGTTTGTTGAAAATCAAGTTATATTTTTAATGCACTTGAACATTCTCCAGAGAAAGTGAGAGAGAATTGTGCTTCATTATGTCTGAAAAGTTAAGAATGATGGTAATTTAAACTTATCTGCAGGAATTATATTTACACAATACAGGTAGTATTAAATATACATACTGTATACAGTATATGGATATTTCTTTTAATGATGCAAAATGAAACAAAAAGAACAAATTCTCCAGTTACAGAATTGAATTTACACAATTAAGTTTGATGTTAAAATGATAGTGGCATTTCCTTTCTCACAGTTAGTGAAGTAAAAATAATTTGATGCACTGTAATCTTCCTGGGAAAATTCCCTATTTATAAAACTGAGTGTGACAAAATACTGTTTTAAATTCTTGAATGTGGAATTTCTTTTATTACCTCTTAAAATTACTTACATGCATTGTCAGTAGATGAAAATTCAAGAATTATTATTCAGTTTACTGAAGATTTTGACATATTTTGTTAATTTGTCAAATGGTTTAGCCATGCCCCACCTTTAATTTGAAAATAGAAGTTAATTAGCATTGCTTTATAGCTACAGTGGTAGCCTAAAATTTTATTTTTGGTCAATGGTAGCGAGTACCATTGCTATATTCTTGTTGTATGAAAACCTTCCCGATGGCTTAAGATTTCTGTGTAATCCAGCATGGACATAGAGAGTGATTCATGAAGAGTTGCTGTCACTTATGGCATTAAACGTGAACTTGTGTCCTCATCCCGAGAAGGTGCAGCTCTTTTCAGGCACACCCCCAATGGAGGTGAGCTGCGTGTACCATTTGAACCACATACCAGCCCTCCTGCCATTCTTAAATCTCTGGCAGTACCAGGAATCAAACCCGGACCCCCGAGGACGGCAGCTAATAACAGTAACCGTTACGCTACGGAGGCGGACACTGATAGAGTTGTTTGCTGAAAACATCTTGAGCAGAAAATGTCAAACAAACCTGGCTCCTATCCTTAACAAAAGTTATAATAATTTGAAAGTTTTAAAACAATTTTTTAAAAGTTATTTTCTTTGGAAGGATAGCTGAACTAAAATAAACTCTTCATAAATATTATTTTATTTAATCACGTCATAGAAAAGGGAAATTGTGCAGTTGCATCTCTTACAATTTCATCCAGAATACACTCTTCTAATACCTACTCAGGAAGGAATTTTAAAAATGTGGTCATTTCGAGATTTTTGCAGAAATTATAGGAATGGATTAAAATCTACTTCTGAGAACCCAATACACTACACATTGTGAATAAATATCTGACCCATTAGAAGGTACATAATTATTTTGGTTTTTCAATTATAAAAGGTGAAGAATAATAGTTATACAGGAGGTGTTTAATGAAAGGAAAATGAATGACAAGAAATAAAATCAGTAGGAAAAACAATCCGATAATTTCTCTTTTGCACTCGGATACAATAGCAATTTCAGGTGCTGTGGGTTCAAAAATAAAGTAATTAGAAATACAACATTTAAAAGTACAACATAAACATGTTGATTTTATTCTGGACAGTTGAAACAACAGAAGAGTACAACATAGAGTATGATACAACATTATTGAGTAAAAAAAGGAGGGAAAATTAAAAAAAATGTATAAAAGAAGAGGTCTAAACCAGCAGACCACAAATCTAAGATACAAAACAACCAATAAGGTGTCTAAACTCTGAAAGAATGGTCTCTATGTTTGAAATCTTACTCCTCTAATTAACAATATACAAGCTAACATTTAGTACCCACAGAGATACCTAACAGACCTCAAACTCCCCAAACAAATACACGCACCAATATGCTAAGTCATTAACCATTTAACACTTTTAATCACATCATTCAACAGCAACATGTAGAGATAAATAGTATATAATACCTGTAAATAATGCAATTCTGATACATTCGTATATTTAAATGTCACATACAGTCTGGAATGCATATTTTAAATTCTAGTAACATTCCACACATTTAAAAAAATACGCTTTTAGCGACGAGTAACAACCTGTAATGTTCCAGTAGCTGATTCAGTACTCATTTTTAAAAAAAAAGCTAAAAATGTAATCAATTTTATATTTCATTAAAGCAGTATTCTGTTAACATTTCAATTGCTTTGATATTGCTTTCCTTTACTTCGATCAAGAGATCAAAACAATTAGTAATAAAAAACTCACTAAATGGTTACCAATTCAACATATTAGCTTCAAGGAAAGACAGGTATAAAACCTCCAGATCTATGGAAATGGAAATTATTTTTTAAAACTTTGTTCCAAAAATCCTGGAACTATCTAACAGAATAGTAGCACAAAGTCAGAATAAAGGTGGAAAAAACCAAAGATTTGAGAAATGTTATTCAAAGGAACTCAGTACATTTAGTTATAGAATATATATACCTCTTTATGTCCCTTAACTATTTCTGATACGACTACCAACGAAAACAGCATGCTGTTTTTCTTGTTGTATCACACACAACCAGATGCACGGTACATACATTTATGGCACATATCACTTTGGAATTTTAGCACTTCTAACACTTACTACTCGAAATATTACTTTGGAAAATAAAATTTTCCATTTCCTTGGGGAATATAAGAATGGTACTTGGTAAATCATGAAATGTAAAAAAAAACATGGTAAAAAGAAATCATCTTGGAGCCACAACAGGGTCAACTTCAAAGGTAGAAACTGAATTCTCAAAAAGATATGTAAAAAAATATTTTCACATATATATTTAAAATAATTAATGTTTAAGAATTAGCAACAACATGTAATTCAAAATAAGCCAACATGTCAGTTTTTTCTTCACAATGCCTATTCCATAGAACAGACATCAACAGTTGATCATTTTAATGGTTGGCTTACTCCTGCATTTTTCTTAAACATATAACATCATCACTTTTACATAAACTTACACAAATCTTATCCAAAAGTACAGCATGAATTAGTTTTCCGGGCTGTTTTATAAAATGCTTTTGACTGAGCACTCAGTCCTTCTGATTTGGCAACTAAATCATCCAACTTCTCTCCTCTTTCTAATACTGCTTCTATAGTGTTGTGCTGGAATGAAATTAGAAGAAAAAAATCACATTTGATTAAAAATGCAGAACCTGCTTTCTCAAAAGTGAACAATTAAACCATTAAAATACTATGTATTTTTAAAAACGCACACTCACTCACTCTCTCTCACATTTGTAGGCAGGTTCTCATAAATAATATGTAATTTCTTTGATAATATATGATGTTGGGTGAAATGCACAAATGACACTACAATCGAAGTACTACCACAAGACTTGGCCTTAAAGCTACCCAATATCAGAATAAATCCAAAACTGGAGACTGAGAAGGTTGCAGAGAAATGGATGATTTTTTTTTTTTTGCTAGGGGCTTTACGTCGCACCAACACAGATAGGTCTTATGGCGATGATGGGATGGCAAAAGCCTAGGAGTTGGAAGGAAGCGGCCGTGGCCTTAATTAAGGTACAGCCCCAGCATTTGCCTGGTGTGAAAATGGGAAACCATGGAAAACCATCTTCAGGGCTGCCGATAGTGGGATTTGAACCTACCATCTCCCGGATGCAAGCTCACAGCCGCGCGCCTCTACGCGCACGGCCAACTCATCCGGTCGGATGAATTTTAAGAGTGGACTTGTTAGTAGTGGAGAAAGGTATTAGGTTATACATCACGGACAGCATGACCGGAAGAGAGTCCAGGATGGAATCAAAGAGTGAAAGAAAAGGAGAATTAAAACAATATGGAGAGAATGGAAACAAAGAGACTGAAGGAAGTAGACATTTATACTGAAGGAAAAAAAGAGAGAGAATATGTAAGAGAGTAGTTACTGAACAAAGGAAGAAAAGGAATTGTTCACTCTGGAAATAAGACATGATGTGTTCTGTGGAAAGAAACTATACCTCTACAGTATCCCCTGTATGTTGTAAAGGCCGACTAAAATGGGTAACCCCCAGGGGTGCTGATCTTCAGAGCATGGATGGCAACCAAGGAGCCCCTTGCTTGAGTCTAATCCAGCAATGTTTCCACTTGTGCTAATCTCTTCACTCTTACCTCTCCTATCTCAACCCCCTTATTCAATTCTACTTCTCTACTGACCCTAACGGTATTAGGTTTGCGGAGCCTAGAGAGTTTCATTTTCACACCCCTCAGGGTCTATCTCTTTCTTTTGTTGATAATGTACCTTCATTGTTCGTAGGATTGGACCTCTTCTATTTCCAATTCTGATTAGTGTTTAAGAGAGGGTGACTGCTCAGCTGTACATCCACGTAAAATAATAATTCCCACCAAAAAAACTATTATATGAAATTACAAATAATAACAGGAGTGAAAAAATTAAATGTGAAGAATAAAGATGGAGTAATTCTGACTAGCTTCATTAGAAGGGCAGGAATTAACACTCAATGAGTCATTAGAAATTTAAAAAAAAAAAAACATTCTCTGTATGTATTCAGCTTCCCTGTTTCATCATGAGGGCAGGCATCACTGGGAAACAAGCTCACTGGGGGCTGAGAAGGAATAAATATAGAAGAATTAAGATTGAAAAGGAGAGAGCTCATATGTTTTCCTTTTCTTTCTGTTGCTCTCTTTTTTCACACAGACCAGTCACTGTGTATATTCTATTTTGTATTTCTATCCAAGTTCCTATCGTTCTATATATAACTCTAATAAATATTTCATTTAAGAATAATCCCATTTTGATAGTAAAACCTAGACCTACATTTTTTATAAAAGACCTGGCCATTCCACCAGAAACTGTATCCACACTAGTAACTACCCCCTTCAGCCACCGAGCAATAGCATTCGGCCTGATTAAAGTACCTATGTTGCAGTTGGCTATTGCAACATGCCACATTTAGTATCATTATCTAGTGACAGAACAATGATGGACATGGTTTACTGTTGTGTTCCACTGTGAAATATCACTGAGGGAAGAGAGAAACAAGCGTCTTCCTATGATATTTCCCTGTTATGGTTCTCTAGTAGAGAAATGGTTGAAGGCCTAGGTAAGCACTGGTGCCTATTTGTTTTGTACTTTCAGCAAGCATGCCCACTGGTACTCTTGCATGACCTCACAGTAAAAATTTATGAAATTTACAGAATTCCTGTACAGATGAAGGCAGGAAACTCTGGTGCAATGGATCTGGATGAGGTAGGTAGCAATATTGTGTCAAAAACAGACAGCGTGTCCAGACTGATTATGCAACTCTTGTAGTTCATAAATGCAAGGTGGTCAGTAATTTAAAACGTGCAAATCACAGATTCAGCCATAATCTGCAATTCTTGCGAGCTACTGTAAAGAAATTGAAAATGCAACATAGTAGAGGAAGCACAGTGTGGATATTGCTAGCCTTGTAAGGTGCAGCACTTGTAAGGTAGACTGTCCAACAAGGGTGGGCAGCATCTTCCATGTATAGAAAACTGCGAGTTATTGGGGTAGAGGATAGTGCTCTTTGTGGTGTATGAGTTGCAGGAATGTTGGGGACAGCACAAACACCCAGTCCCCGAGCCAGGGGAATCAACCATTTAAGATCAAAATCCCTGACAAAACTGGGAATCGAACCCAGGATCCTCTGAACCACAGGTCACTACACTGACCATTCGGCCAACGAGCCACTCTGTGGGAGAATATGATAATGACATTCAATGATTAAGAAAAATCTATGATAGTGTCCAATGAGTAAAAACTGGAAAAAGTCTGGTACTGAAAATTACAGGAAAGAAATTAAAATGGTAAAAGTAATATATGTAGGTCAAGTCATAAGTCATGGCAACTATTTTTTTTCTCGCCAACAGGCGACAACATCGAAAATCTAAGATGTGCATTTGGAAACGTATGGTATGTACTTGCGTATGATGCCACTAGAAGGTGTATGTAAACAAGAGTGTGGGTCTAAGCATGTCCCCCAAGTTCAGTGTGTGAGTAAGAGTATCATAAAATGGAAATCAACAAGCAGGAGCAACAATCGTATATTAAAATAGCAGTTCTCTGTGGCAGAAATGCACGCCAATGCCATGCAGAGCTGTGGGAAGCATTAGGTGTGCATGCCATGCCCTATACAGTAGAACAGTGGCGAGGTGGGTAGAGGCGTTCAAACGAGGTAGAGTATCAACTGCCGATTTGCCTCGCCCAGGTCGTCCAATGTCCAATATCTAAAGATGTACGGGTAAGGGTGATCGATCAGTGTCTAGATCTTTTGGACAACACCATATTCCTACACGATAACGCGACAGTTCACACAGCAGCCATCGTTCAGCGTCGCTTACAACGGTGGGGATGGGAGGTTCTTTCACACCGGCCTTATTCATCTGATCTGAGCCCATGTGACTATGATGTAATCCCCAAAGTCATGAAGCCATTACGTGGACAACAGTTTGCTAACAAAGAGAACATTGTACCAGCATTTCGGAGAGAGGTGTCACACGTTAGCGATACACATGCGGCGAATGGTATTCACCACCTGCCCCACCACTGGCAACGCACAGTGGAAACCTTGGGTGATTATTTCAAAGGTCTGTAACCAGTGGAGACCTGTCCTTTGTATGTAGTCTCATGTATTTGCTGTCTATACCATAATAAAACAATGTTTACTAATGGCCTGTGTTCTGTCACTTTCCTAGGAGAATCTCCTGAAGTCAGAATTTGACTTCAGGCACTATGCATATGTACATGCCCTATATTTCCACATGCAGATTTTCCGTATTGCCTCCTGTTCACGAGAAAAAAAATTAGTTGCCATGACTTATGACTCGACTCTCATATTTTAAAATTTAGTTATGTCAAGACAAAGTGAACAATACAAGACGGTTAGAAACTGAAATTAGACTAAGATAAGAAAATGTTTATAATTAAGATGGATAGCTGTCCATGACAGGTTTGTTTCTGAACTATTGCAGCAGTAATGTTGTTATTTGCTTTTACGTCGCACCGACACAGATAGGTTTTATGGCGACGATGAGGCAGGAAGGGACTAGGAGTGGGAAGGAAGTGGCCGTGGCCTTAATTAAGGTACAGCCCCAGCATTTGCCTGGTGTGAAAATGGAAAACCACGGGAAACCATCTTCAGGGCTGCCGACAGTGGGGTTCGAACCCACGATCTCCCGAATACTGGATACTGGCCGCACTTAAGCGACTGCAGCTATCGAGCTTGGTAGCAGTAATGTTATCTAGCAGAGATGAGTGACAGAACAAATGAAACCTCAATTAACAACAATCAGTCTGTGTAATGTTATTTATTGCTGACATGACTGCTGTTGCTAGTCTTTGCCCAAAAATCTAAATTCATGAATATCTGCATTATAATAGTCTGCACTGTAAAATGTATTAGATATAAATTATTGGAAATTGGAATTTCTATATTTTTTGTTATGTCACTAATATTTCAGGAGATATCTGGAAGTGTGTGAAAAGCATAATAATTGTGAATATGTACAGTATTTTTCCTTGTATGTGTGGCAGTATAAAGATAGCAGTGGGAATGGATTGAAAGTTATTTTATTGTATTAAAAAAAATATATTTTTTGTTGTATAAGATTTTAATCTGTTAGGACTTTTGGACTTGGAAGAATTGTTTTGACCTCACAAACCTGGATCTATCCAGATCATTTTAAATTCTGTTTTAGAAACTCTCATTTATGGGTTGTATCAAAATTATTATTTATCTGTGAATACTAATATTTTTGTTTTTTGTCAAAATTATGAAACATACTATACTACATGCACACAGTTCTGGAAGCATGTTTCCTGTTGCATAAACAAAGACTTTTCTCGAACATTTATTATCACGGTGTCAGCAAGAAAGAAGAGCCTTTTGATAGGAGAAAACAAGAGTTAATGTAATTGGTGAATGTAAAAATCGAAGGTGAATTCTGTATTCTGAATGGTTCTCTCTGGTGGTTGCACCATTTCCTGTTTCTCGACTTCACCCCGCTCCTTTGGTGGGAGGTAGGATCTGGGTCTTTGATCTTCTGACCATCTTAGCGAGCGGACATGTTCGTCTTTTGGTCTCCTCATGGGAAATCCGATCTCAGGGTAAGCACTGTTTTTACCTTAACTATAGTTTTTAACTTCATTCTAATGTGATAATGTACCTTTTTCTTACGCAGGAGTTTATCCTCGAGTTTCACGTTCACCGATAAATTTGTCGAAATGACTTATCTTCTCAACTAAGATCATATACTACTTGTCTGGAGGCAATACCCTTTTTCTTAATCTCCGTATTGAACCATACTGTTCATGGACTAATAGTATAGATTTTAGTATTGGATATTGGGATTACATAAGACCACCCACGAAGTCATTGTCTTATAGTATATTTCATAAAAGAGTCCAGAAGAAGCGTTCTTGTGTGAAGAGAGCTAGAGCATCATTATGAGAAATCTCAGAACCTCATTAAAGGGAGTTATGTCCCAAGCCAAGCCTCTTAATGAAGATTGGGGACGCTTCCCGGATCCCGGCAAAACTTACATTCGGAGGGAAGAAAGAATTAAATTAATATCTTTGGTTACGGAAGAGTTGCATTGGATTTGATACAAGAATTGCAACCTGCATAATTTCTGCTTTATTTTGATATGCATTAGGGCTGCAACCATAAATGCATTCGTTAAATAAGGTACTTGAAGTGCGTTGTGCGGGAAAACTTCGAGTCGCGGGCGCGCGTATCCTGCACGCGATCAAGCGGCGTGGTTACGCTAAACTGGATTATAAAAACAAGGCCGCCTGGCATATCAGTCTCATTCTTTGACCAGAAGGCTGCTTGAACGAGTCGTCATACTGCGTGTTGGTACTGAGAACAACGCTTTGTCTTCGAGCTGCACATACAACTAGTACTACTGTATCTGCGAGGAAGTAAGTAATCAACTTGAATATTCAGCTGAATTCTTGATTTTACCTGTGGTGATATGCTATGATGAGATGAGGTACTGCTTATAAGAGACTGATGAACTAGTAGCTTCATATTTCTGTGAGGTCAAGTTGTAACGGACGTAATGCTAAAATAAATATAGGCTCAGGGTAATTCAGAACTACATGTTATCCGAGTGAAAGGATGAAATAACAGTGACTAAGAGTAGTGAAGAAACTATAGTGTACCAGGTTTAAAATCCTGAACAAGACTTGGTCAATGTAACGTGTGAGACACGATAGTCGTGGAAACAGGCATCGAGTTTGGACAGTCTGTAATGAATGAATTTGTTTTCAGTTACCCCTGCATCAAGTCGGAACGAGCTTTCACATCATCATTTCGAGGAAGCCACAACCGGAGCTGAAGCCAACACGACAACGGGCATCGATCCAGGAACGTTGGGCGTACGTGATCAGCGCAACGTCGAAGGGGACATCTTCCAACCATCTAAGGAGCTGTACGAAGGAGTCACGCAAGAAAGAATGTCTCCAAGTGGTCACCAGTAACTGCTACAACCGTCGCAGTCTGTCATGATGTGGTAAATTCAGTGGTCCACAGGGAGGGCCGCTCCGTCATGTCATCAATCACTTAAGGTCAGAGCTTTCCAATTCTGTTTCAAGCATGTCATTTAAATTTAGATAGGAATAGGGGGCCGTCAGTCAACAGATTAGTTAGGGTAGGAAAATTTCTTGGTAATATAGAGCTAGGCCTAAAGCTCGAACCCCGTACATTAGGGTAGATGAGTGTTTGTAGATTCGTTGTTGCTATGTTTATATTTCCTTTGATAGTATTATATTAGCGTACGTGTTATCTTTTTGGGTCAGGTCGAACTCCTTTGGTTATAGGATGTTAGTCTTACAGGCAGGCATTTTTTTTATTGTGTCGCGTTCAGGCCTTTGTCTCTGCAGACGTAGATGTGTATAGTTGTGACCAGGATGTAACCCGTAATTCACCTAGCTTCACTGATAGGGCGAGCGAGTCCGAATATTTGAGAGATATGAGCATTATGCATGTAGCTGACTGTATGTATTGATATGAGAAAGCCCAGCACAGTTGGGAGTATATTGGATGTATTGGAGATGCCTTATTATGGCCATGTGACTATCGCTTAGTGATTTGTGTTTTTGTAGTACCAAGGTTGAGCCCATGGGAGGCGGAAGTAAGATTTGTGATATTGCTGGTGATATTGAGATGAGGGCGGATCGCCCAGGTGTATTTAAAAGTGTACTTTTAGCAGCCAGGTTACGTGAGGTGTTTTTGAAAGGCGAGCCAGCTGAGCTCGTAAATTATGTGGACTGTCGCTTGTGAAGTGGTCGGAGGGTGAGGGTTGTTGTGCCTGACGTCACAGTCTTGAAAATTGGTTATATTGCCGTCTGCAGCTTGTCGAGTGTGTTAAGGGGAGGAGACGACCTTGATGTTTTGAAAGCAGGGAGATTTTTTTAATGTTCTATTTGTTCTACGTTAATTTTAACACTGGCCTGTTTGATATTGACACCTTGGATATGTTGGTTGTGTTCTTTTATATTGTTTGTATATGACTATTATACGCCTTACTCTTCATGGGACTAGGGTTCATGACCGAGTCAGGACACTGTACATTATGTGGTGATATTTGTTTGCACCGGGGTTCGATGGTACGAGGCATAGTAAATTTTATGGGAATTACTGTTAGATGTGTATTTCAGCAGATATCCGTTTTTCTAGATTTCGTTACTTACACAATTGTAACATGCTTGTTACAGCACAGCTGTTTTCGTGAAGGCAGTGAACTGGTTGTCATCGGCTCAACATTATCTTGACCCAAGCATTTTGAAAGCTCTTATATTTGTAAATAGATTCGTTTATGTAATAAATCCCTGTTTGTTAAACTTTGAATGCAGCGATGTTTTCTGTTAGATTTTTTTTATTATTTTAATTTAGCTGACTCTTACCTGATTAGTCACATATCCTAGTGTTTTATCTTAATGTTGCCCATTGTCCACCCATGTTATCCCTGAGAAGAGCGCTTTGGAACGGCTGAGCGAGGATATGTGTTCAGGTAAGACTATGTGCACAAGCTCACGTTTGTGAGAGTTCTTTCACTACTGTACTCTGGGTTCGAGACCGGCTTTCGCCTGGCCGGAACTTTAGGGTCCTGTAGGGCACAGTATTATGGTGTAACTATCCCTCAAGTTTGCCCCCAGTATTTCTGTGTCACCTTGCATAAGTACAGAAAATCTATGCACATTATCTGTAGAGGTTTAGATAGTGATGCAAGTATACTGTACCTCTGTGTTTGGATTTATTTCTATATTTGTGTAGAATGGGACTAGGCCTCATTTTTGTCAACATGTATCATCGGATTACTGTTTCTACAGATTCAAATTCAGTGATTAAATTTCTTTTAGCGTAGTGCGCATGTCTATAGGCATGCTTAATAGCGCTTTAATTTCCTTTGTAATCCAAGGGCAATTACCCTCTCCATTTTCTTTCATAGCAAAAGGCTATGTTCCATTACCTCTCAGGGTTCCATGCTGCTTTCCACATCCATTCTGTAGTTATGTTTCCTAACCTGCTTTTTTTTACATTTTGTGCTGCGATGCTTTTGTTGGATCTAAGCTTTTTACTAAGCCTTACATTTCATTCTTTATTATTACTATTATTAATATTTTTGTGTAATCAGCCTATATCAGTTATACTGAAATTTCAATCCATTCCCACTGCTGTCTTTATACTGCTACAGTATGGTAAAAACACATGGCATATAAAATATCAGAAATTATGTTTTACACAATTTTTACTATGTACAGTTATTAATACAGATGATATTAATGGAAAAATTTGACATTTCCCGTTTTGGTCCCCTTAATATTGCTGCGCAAGGATGACACACAAAATCGTGAAGCTTTCCACATTTTCCCTCCCCTGCAAACCATGTGACCGTGCCACGATGGGGAGGCTTGCACATTCCAATGGAGCAGATAGCCGAGCCGCAGGTGCAACCAGGGGTGCGCACTCAGCTATGCGTAGAAGGTGTTGCATTTTCCTCACTTAGCACATGACGTCACAGTGGAACAGCCAGTAATGCGGGACCAGGGCAGATCGCGGCAAATCCTTCATCACATGTATCGGATGTGTTTATTTATGTTTACAGTGTGTGCGTGTTTAAAAAAGTGTCAGAGGTCCTAGTTTCGTTTTTCGTTTCTGCTGTTTGGCTGTGACTTACTCTGTACAAGGTAGATAATTGTGAAATGAAGCTGTAAAGAGAAATCGCTCAATAGGCGGTCGTGATACGGTGACTACGGCTCTATTCTTCACAGTGCTCTAGAATTGTGTGACAAACAATGCCGGGTTGTGCTGTAGTAAACTGTAAATTCCATAACCGAAACCCCAAAGAAAGTGAAATAGTTTCGCATGCTATCCCGCGTGATATTAAACTACAAAATGTTTGGGTATCGAAGTGCTGCAGAAAAGACTTGGTAAATATTTAAAAATACTTGAATTTGCTCTCTTCATTTTCAGCAGACTACATAACGGACTTGAGGTCTGAACTGTTGAATTTGCCTTGGAAGTGGGTGCTTAAACCTGGTGCTGTTCCCTCACTTATGTTGCCATGCATTAACACGAATGCTGTTTTAATGAATAGGAATGATAACATGCCTGTAGTCAGTGCCTGCAAGACCTCGCCTACTGCAGAAGAAAGGAAGGAGTGGTATGACAAAAGACTAGTGCAAAAACGAGCTCTTGAGACTTTAAAAAATCTATCACCCATTACGAGAACAGGTGACGAATGTACTGACATAGAAGATAATCCTACTCCACTTTAAAAGAGGTCCGCCTCCATAGTGTAATGGTTCGCACTATTAGCTGCTGTCCTCAGGACCCCGGGTTCGATTCCTGGCAGTGCCAGAAATTTAAGAATGGCAGGAGGGCTGGTATGTGGTTGAAATGGTATTTGCAACTCACCTCCATAAGGGGTGTTCCTGAAAAGAGTTGCACCACCTCGGGATGAGGACACAAGTTTACTTTTACTTTGCTTTAGAAAAGGACAACTTATTAAAAAGTATTGCAGCTCTTGAAGCAACAAACGCTCAGTTGTATGATGTGAATATGAAATTAAAAGTACGAAACAAAGGACTTGCGAATAAGCTGTCACTTTCACAAAGAAATGTTCACAAACTAAAGAATAACATGAGTGCTTTAGTGTGTGACGATGTTAAATGAATATTGAGGAAAATATTTTCACCCAGCCAAATAAGACGTGTGTTGAATGGATCTAAAAGAGTTCAATGGAATAAGGAGGACATTTGTAAAGCGATTATCATACTCTACGTGCTGTTTGGCAGAAATGCTACATTTTCTTGCGAGAAAAAATGGGATACCCACTGACTGCACTTTCAACGCTAAGAACATAGATAAACCACTCCTTTCGCTGTCGGCCAGGCATATTGCAAGACGTTCTACTTCTGATGAAAATGCAAGCTGAACGAGTGAGTGACAAAGAACGAATCTGTGTTGTACCATATGATGAAATGAACATCGATAGCAGAATTTGTTATGACCAAGAAGAAGACGGAATAGTAAGATCACATAGCAATGTTCTTGTTGTTATGGTTCAAGGGTTGTTTGCATCTTGGAAACAACCTGCCTACTTTGATTATGACGTACCTATGACAGCTACGCTTCTGAAAGAATAATATTGTTCTTGGAGTGCGTCTCGTACAATGTTGTAGCTACTGTGGCAGACATGGGAGGCAAGAATGCATCTGTGTGGAAAGAACTTGAGGTAACATACCTAAACACGCATTTTCCTAATCCTCACAACGCGAGCAGAAATGTGTGGGTGTTTGCTGACGTACCTCATTTATTTAAGTAATGAGAAATCATTTCTTGGACAAAGGTATTGTACTACCTTGCAAAAAAAAAAAAAAAAACAGCAACGAAAAATATGATTGAAAAATTATTGGTTCTGGATAGTGGTGAATGTGCTCCTAAGCTTTCTCAGCAACATATTAATGTGATAGGCAGGGAACAACAGCGTGTACGATTAGCAGCTGTTTTCTAACATAACAGCACAGGCTATCCAGTACTTGATGCTAGATGAACATGTTAGTGCGTTCACACAGCTTGCCGATGAGACACTAGACATGTTCGTGACTGTTGTATTTGTTATTTTAAACTTCACCTACAAAGTCACAGGATCTTTGCCTTTTACGCAGAACTCGGAGAAAAACGTATTTCATATCCTGTCTTTCTTCCGTCGACTATGATTCGAACTGTAGTCCTTTTGATGAAAATAGAGTAGGTAGTGAATATACCAGACTGTGATACTCTTCTTGACTTACGTGAATGGAAAGAAAGACAAACCATTTATCTGATGCTAGTATTCCAAGACTTGAAGTTATTACACATCACAATGTGTCCTGAAAGTTTTCACTATGAAGTGCTGAACAATTAACAATGTTTGTGATATAAAACAAACTCCTTCTGTCAGTCACAATGAGGTGCAGATTCTATGCATTTCGTCAATATCATCTTCACTAAGGTACGAGCGATTTAAACCTAAAATATCGCACACTTCTAAGTACCTCTTATATTGTAGCGCTGCGATATATTTTATCTTGTACAGAATATCTGTTTCTATACATTGGATGACGTTCGAAAATTATAAAATATCACTTCGGCAGGTTATTAAAATGTGAAACATTACCTGCACGTTAATACAGTCTGTTGTCAGCAGCTACTAGCAATGTTCCATGGTGACGTCACAGCGACAGCCAATGGCAGCCCATAACGTGGAATGACTAAAACATTACTGTTCTCTATTAACTTTGGGTGCAACCATATCGGATGGGTATCTATCGAGAGACACTAATGATTGGTTCATCGAAAGGAGGGGGTAGCAGCCTTTCGGAAGCTATAAGGGCAGCAGTCTAGATGATTGACTGATATAGCCTTGTAATAATACTCAACATGGCTTAGCTGTGTTGATACTGCTGCATGGCTGAAAGAAACAGGAAACTACAGTCGTAACTAACTCCCGAGGGCATGTGGCTCTCTCTGTATGAATGATGTACTGATGATGGCTTCCTCCCAGGTAAAATAGTCCCCCATTCAGATCTCCGGGTTGGAATACATGAGAGGGGGCGATCATCAGGAAGATAGATACTAACATTTTATGAGTCGGAGCGTGGAATATTAGAAGTTTGAATTGCTGTGGTAGGTTAGAGAATCTGAAAAGGGAGATGGATAGACTAAAGTTAGATGTAGTTGATATAAGTGCAGTACGTTGGCAGGAAGAGCAGGAATTTTGGTCAGATGACTACAGAATTATCAACACAAAATAAAACAGGGGAAATGCAGGAGTTGGTTTAATAATGAATAAGAAAAT
Organism: Anabrus simplex; assembly: GCF_040414725.1. Classification (NCBI taxonomy): domain Eukaryota; kingdom Metazoa; phylum Arthropoda; class Insecta; order Orthoptera; family Tettigoniidae; genus Anabrus; species Anabrus simplex. The sequence continues at coordinate 80,123,223 of NC_090270.1, forward strand.
AGGGCAGTGGGTAAGTTACTACGACCAGCACAGTGAAAGGATTATTGTTGCCCACAACTTTATCTTCATGTTATGATCTTTCCTACCTTTATAGGCTCCCCTCAAACTTATTTGTCTACTAGTATCATTCCATGTTCCAGTATTTGTCCAATGACAGTTTGGAACATGCCACTCAGTCGAGCAGCTCGTCCCCTCACTCCCAAGTTTTCCCATACCAAAGTTTGCAACATTTTTTGTTAGAAATCATCTAGAACAAATCATGCTGCTTTCCTCTGAATTTTTCAGTTCTCATATCAAGCAATCCCGGTGTAGGTCACATATGCTGGAACCATACTCCAATTGGAGTCTTAGAGATTATACGTTCTCCCCTTTAAATTCTTACTACAACCCCTAAATACCCTCATAACCATATGAAGAGATCTGTAACCTTTATTTACAACCTTGTTAATGTGATTACCCCAATGAAGATCTTTCTTTATAATAACAACTAGGTACTATCACCTCATCAACACAATAATTAAAACTGAAAGGACTTTTCCTGTTGGAACTTACAACCTGACTTTTCATCCTGTTCACCATCGGACCATTGTCTACTCTCCATCGCACAACATTATTAAGGTCTTTTTGTAGTAGCTCTCACAATCCTGTAATTTATTTATTACTCTATACAGTATAACAACATCTGCAAAAAGCCTTATCTGTGATTTCAGTTCTTTACTCATCTATACATATAAAATAAGAGTTTTGTCTGTACATTGCTCAGAATTTAAAAAGGATGGTATTTCTGTATTGGTTGTGTCCATAGTAGCAAGGAAATGCACTTTTTAATTTTCCGTAATGTCTGTATGTATGTATGTACATGCATCACGAGAAAACGGCTGAAGAGAATTTTATGAAAATTGGTATACAAAGTCAGGAAATAAGTTGCTATAATCTAGGCCATAAATAATCTTATTCACGCTGAAAGAAATGGTAGTTTAGATGAAGGCCTAAAATTTAATTCTCAAATATTTGTGTTATGAGTGGTCCTATCGACAAATACTACATTACTAAAGTTATTTGGTATTAAATTTTTGATCATTTATGTGTTATATCTTTTTAGCGTACCGGCTATGATAACAGAGATAGTCATGAATTTGGATTTTTATTGCTAAGTCCATATCATCGCTAAGTCACGAGAAAATGGGTAGACAGAATTTACGGAAAATCGTTATGTAAAGTCGGAAAATAAGGAACTACAGTCTACGCTATAAATAATTTCGTAAGACGCCCTAATATCACAGAGTCGAAAGAAAACTGAATGTGAAAGCCTACAATACAGAAAGCTCATAACACTGAATAACAATAACATTACATTGACCATTGTTTGTTGTGATGTGCTTTGTGTCTTCTGTTGCCAGTCATGTCTGATAGATGGGATTACTGCTGTATACCGAGTATTTTTAATTGCTTTACTTCGCACCGACACAGATAGGTCTTATGATGATGCTTGTTGTTTTAAGGGGCCTAACATCGAAGGTCATCGGCCCCTCACAGATAGGTCTTATGGCGACGATGGGATAGGAAAGGGCTAGGAATGGAAAGGAAGCGGCCCTGCCGTTAATTACGGTACAGCCCCAGCATTTGCCTGGTGTGAAAATGGGAGACCACGGAAAACCATGTTCAGGATAACCGACAGTGAATTTTGAACCCACTACCTCCCGAATGCAAACTCATAGCTTTACGCCCCTAACCGCACAGCCAACTCGCCCGGTCGTACCGAGTATAACAGCCTGCCAAATATTGGTGGGAAGTAGCTAGGGAGTTAGATAACTTTCTCCTTAAGCATGCCATTCCTCTGGTTCATACATTTTCTGATACTACTGGTACGTAACAAACTGGTTCATCATAGCATTCGTGCTATTCAATCCCTACCCTGAGGCACTGATTGGAAAGAGCAGTGTGTATATTTAATGGAACAATGGCAGAGGAGTGTTCTTCATGGCTGTCTGTGGCCTGGTCATATCAGCACTGGAACTATGGACTGTTAGATTGGCATCGTAGCACTGTTCGTTAAAAGTGAGAAAATGTACGGTTTTTCATTTGAGCGAGTATTTTATATGATAACATTGCTTTTAATCCCTACATTCCTCCTGACGTTTATGTAATGGCCTAATTTAACTAACTGTAGTTAGGAAAACCACAAAGACAGTCTTTCTTAGAATCCCATAGCGAAGCACGGGTACATCAGCTAGTATCATTTATATATATAAGAAAACAAAGGTCCAATAATACTGCTTTGCAGGACAGCCTCTAAATCATTGCAGGATCAGACAGACCTACTCTAATTCTTTATTTTTAGAAATGTAGTCACTCATTTGTCTAGTCCAATACCCCTCATTCGTCAGTAGACTCCCACGATCTACCCTATCAAATGCCTTGGATAGACAGTTCATTTGTCCGTCTGAATCTAAAAATATCTGCTATATCTTGCTGGAATCCTACCTGTTGGGCCTCACTGGAATAACCTTACCAAAATCCGAATTGCCTGCTATAAAAACAGTTGGTAATTCCACAAATGTGTCGAATGTAATCAGAAAGAATGCTTTCTCAGAGCTTACAAGCAACACATGTTAAGCTGACTTTCCTGTAATTATCTGCTTTATGCTTATCGCCCTTTCCTTTGACAGTGGGGCTATTATAGCAACTCTCCATTCATTTGGTATAATTTCTTCATGCAAAGAGGGTTTTTTTGCTTTTTGCTTTAAGTTGCACCGACACAGATAGGTCTTATGACGACGATGGGAGAGGAAAGGCTTAGGAATGGGAAGGAAGCGGCCGTGGCCTTAATTAAGGTACAGCCCCAGCATTTGCCTGGTGCGAAAATGGGAAACAACGGAAAACCATCTTCTGGGCTGCTGACAGTGGGGTTCGAACCCACTATCTCGAGGATGCAAGCTCACAGCTGCGCATCCCTAACTGCACGGCCAACTCGCCCGGTCATGCAAACAGTAATAAAATAAGTATTTCAGATATGGTGCTATATCCCAACCCACTGTCTTAAGTATGCCCCAGAAATCTTATCAATCCCAGCTGCTTTTCTAGCTTTCACCTTTTGTATCTTTTTTGTAAATGTCTTTATTATCATAATATGTAAATCATCTGTATAGACCAGACTAACGGTTGGTCATCAAAAGGGGGGGAGGGCGGGGGAATAGCAGCCTTTCGAAGTTACAAAGGCGGCATGATATGGCCTTGTAATAATACTCAACATGGCTTAGCTGTGCTGATACTGCTGCACAGCTGAAAGCAATGGGAAACTACAGCAACAGAATATTTTCATCGGTCAGAATAAGAATGTTCTTAATTGGTGAATGTTAGATCCAAAAGTGAATTCTGCATTTTGATTGGTCTCCTTTTGTAACTGCACCATTTCCAGTAGAGGAATCATTTGGATTGTAAACAACAAAGGCCACATATTATAGCCTCGTCTAACACCTGTAACTAGTTTGAACCAAGAACTCATTCTACCATCAAATCTGACTGCAGCACTATTGCCTGCATAAATGCCTTTGACTGACAAACATGGGAATTCCTAAACTTTTATTGATGCTTTATTTCTCTTAAGAGTATCCTCTGAGGATGACCTGCAGAATTCTGTATACAATCGACTGATCACAGAAATACAACATGAATATCAAAAGTGAAAATTTAAAATTATAATCTGAGGAAAGTACCCAATAAAGAGCAAAAGTTTGGAAAGGAAGAACATTTTCATATATTTAAGTTATCAATAATCCTTCCTGAAAGAAAGAGACCTTTGCAAAATCTAGGGAATCCATAAGATAGTAGGAGATTAGTGGCCAACAAATTTACATTCTTGATATGAACAGCAGGTACTATAAAGGAACCATAAACAGAATGAAGATGTATTGAAGGAAATTAAAAGAACCCATCACATATAACCAATATAAATGGTCCGTTATTGGACATTATAAATTTTCCAGCTAACTCATTCCTGGTTGCTAGCGTTTTGCCCCCGTGTGCTAGGTTGGGCTCATCCGTTGCTACCTAACACACCTTCAAATACGCATGACTAGTGCATACCGTGGAGGCCACTGCGTGGGCTACCTGGTGCCACCGGCAGTGCCAATGCACTCGAGACTTTGTCTCATTACCGAAAATTGATGCCTGCTTGGCCATCAGATGATATAGATGTTGATTCCCATAAGGTTCCCTATGCATTAGCCATGCATCTTGGTGGGAATCAACATCTACATCACCATCATATATTACACGCTCAGTACCATCGGAATTATGAAAACCATCTTCAAACACTAATCTAGAAGAGGCCCAGAAGCTACACTACACTATTGTTCCAATGGTGACAGATGAAGAGATGAGTTGATAACTTGGTAACCGCAGGAAGACAGCAGGGGAAATTCATTAGGACTCTCTCATCTATATATATGTAAAATAAGAGTTTTGTCTGTACATTGCTCAGAATTTAAAAAGGGTAGTATTTCTGTATCAGTCATATCCACAGTAACAAGGAAATGCACTTTTTAATTTTCCGTAATTTCTGTCTGCCTGTCTGTATGTATGTATGTACGTACGTATGTATGTATGTATGTATGTATGTATGTATGTATGTATGTATGTATGTACACGCATCACGAGAAAACAGCTGAAGAGAATTTAATAAAAGCATGCAAAATTGGGGAATAGGTTGCTACATTCTAGGCTATAAATAACGTTATTCACACTCAGTGAAATGGTAGTTTAGGGGAAGGGCTAAAATTACATTCTCAAATATTTATGTTGTTAGTGGCAGTATCTTAATGAAAATAGGTGCGCAAAGTCAGGGTAATAAGTTGATATAATCTAGGCTATAACTAATATTATTCAAGCTGAGTGAAATGGTAGTTTAGGGGAATGCCTAAAACTTAAATCTCAAATATTTAGGTTATTAGTGGTTGTATCTTAATGAAAATCGGTAGGCAAAGTTGGAGAATAAGTCACTACAATCTAGGCTGTAAATAATTGTATTCACGCTGACAAAAATGGTAGTTTGAGGAAGGCCTAAAATTTAATTCTCAAACATTTATGTTACTGGTAGCCCTATCTTAATGAATATAGGTATGCAAAGTCGGGGAATAAGTCGCTATAATCTAGGCCATAAATAAATATATTCACGCTGAGTAAAATAGTAGTTTAGGGGAAGGCTTAAAATGTTATTCTCAAATATTTATGTTATTAGTGGTCGTATCGATAAATACTACATAACTAAAATTATATAGTATTAAATTTCCGATTACTTTTGTCTTATACATTGTTACTATACTGGTTATGATTACAGAGATATTCATGAATTTGTATTTTTGTTACATATCAGTGCCGAGTCACGAGAAAATGGGTCAACAGATTTCAATGAAAATCAGTCGGAGAAGAAGAAACTGCAACCTATGCTATAAATAATTTTATAACACACTCTAATATTACAGAGTCAAAAGAAAACTAAACGTGAAGGCCTACAACATAGAAAGCTCATAAAATTGATCAACAATAACATTACATTGACCATTGTTTGTTGTGATGTGCTTTTTGTCTTCTGTTGCCACTCATCTCCGATAGATGGGATTACTGTTGCATACCAAGTATTTTTTAAAATCTGCTAACGTCGCACCGACACAGATAAGTCTTATGGCGACAATGGGAAAGGGCTGGGAGTGTAAAGGAAGCGGCGTAAAAATGGGAAACCACGGAATACCATCTTCAGGACTGCCGACAGTGGGATTTGAATCCAGTATTTTCCAGGTGCAAGTTCACAGCTGTGCGTCCCTAACCACAAGGCCAACTTGCCCGGTCGTACCGAGTGTAACAGCCTGCCTGAATAAAGTGGGAAGTAGCTGGGGAGTTAGATAACTTTCTTTTTTTTTTAGCATGCCATTCCTCTGGTTCATAAATTTTTTGATACCCCTGGTACATAACACACTGATTCATCATAGAATTCAAGCTATTCAATCCCTACTCTGAGGCACTGACTGGAATGAGCAGTGTGTATATTTAACGGAATAATGGCAGAGGAGTGTTCATGGTTGTCTGCGGCCTGGTCATTCCAGCTCTGGAACTTTGGACTGTTAGATCGGCACCGTAGTACTGTTCGTTAAAAGTGAGAAAATGTGCGGTTTTTCAGTTGATCAAGTATTTTATATGATAGCATTGCTTTTAATCTCTGCATTCCTACTGACATTTTGTAATGACCTATGTTGACTTCAGTTAGGAAAACCACAAAATCAGTCTTTCTGAGAATCCCGTAGCGAAGCACAGGTTCATCAGCTAGTTTTTTATATTAAAAAATATTTTGATCTTGTATAAAATTATGTTCTGTTGGATTGGACTTTTGGACATCCAGAATATTTTAAATTGACTCTTTTAAAAACTCTTATATATTTGAATGTAGAAAAGGTATCATTGAATCTGTGGATTAAGAAATTTTCATATTTGGTCACATTATTGTGTGACAACCGGTACTAGCACGTGCAGTTTTGAAAGCACGTTCCCTGTTTCTCAAGACTGAACATTTCTAGAACATTCATTTCTCATGGTCAGCAAGAAGGAAGAATATTTTAATTGGTCACAATAAGAAAGTTTTTAATTGGTGAATGTTTGATCCAAAAGTGAATTCTGCATTTTGATTGGTCTCCTTTTGTAACTGCACCATTTCCTGTTTCTGGAACTTCCCCGCTCCATCCGTGGGAGCTGTGGAGCGTCCATGTCTTTCTGTCTGACCACTTTGGTGAGCAGACATGCTCGGTTTGAGCTCCCCGCTTGGGAAACTGGCTATCTCAGGGGGAGTAGTCTGCCTTCCTTTATTTGTGGTTATAACTCAACTTAAATTTAAATGTAAAGGTTTTTAATCATGCAGGAGTTTGCCCTTGGATCATATGTTCACCACTAATTTTTAAGTCGAAATGACTTAGCTTCTCAGATAAGATCACCTACAACAGTCTGTTCCAAATCCACGAGTTTGAGTATGCGTATGCGCGAGTACATAACAGTGCTTGGAGCATAGTTGGAGGGGGATTGTGGGCAGAGTGTGATAGCAAATACATCACTGGGCAAAGGTCATGGCACAAGTCCATGTGCCTCCTACCAGTCTTGATGATGTGTTGTTTCCCATCACTAGATAACATAATATTACGTCACTATGTCAAGCCGGGGATGCCCGTTGCCTAGTTAGTACCAGGAAGAACAGTTCCTCTTTACTGAAAAGAACGGACTCCCGTATTGTCTGATATCAAAAAGTGCTACATTCAATGAGGAAAAGGAACGTACAGCATGATTATACAACACTTGTGATGGAACAGTTGAACAGATGGAAGACACAGCACAGCAGGAACTCATAGCTAGACAAAGCTGACACAGAGAAAGACATACATTTTAAAAAACAAATATCACTGTAGATTCATTTGACAAACCGTTACAGATTAAAAGGAAAACTTATTCATACTTTCTTATACTTTCTTTTCAAGGTAAATTATATTGAAGAAACTACCAATGAGGCAGCAATTTGAGCAAGTTACAAAGTCACTCACATCATTGCGATGAACGGGAAACCATTCTCGGTGGGGCCTATTGTGAAATAGTGTTTGCTCGCTGTTGCGGAATGTTTAACTCCAGGAGAAAGGCAGAAATTTGAATTGGTCTGTCCCTCAAAACAGGCAGTGTCTCGTCGTATTCATGCCATGGGAGGAAATTTAGAGAGACAGCTCAAGTGGAGAATTCAAAACATGGTGGCCTTTTATGCTCGCACTTGATGAAAGTACAGATGTAATTGATTACGGTCAGCTAATTGCACTGATCAGCCAGAACATTACGACCATCTATCTCATAGTCGGTATATGCACCTTTGGCATGGATAGCAGTGGCGACATGTCTTGGCATGGAAGCAACGAGGCCTTGGTAGGTCACTGGAGGGAGCTGGCACCACATCTACACACACAAGTCACCTAATTCTCATAAATTCTGGGGAGGATGGTGATGAGCTCTGACGCCACGCTCAATCACATCCCAGATGTGTTCAATTGGGTTAAGATCTGGCGAGTTTGGGGGCCAGCACATCAGTTGCAACTCGCCACTGTGTTCCTCAAACCACTCCATCACACTCCTCGCCTTGTGACATGGCGCATTACCTTGATGAAAAATGCCACTACCGTTGGGAAACATGATTGTCATGAAGGGGTGTACGTGGTCTGCAACCAATGTACGATACTTCTCGGCCATCATGGTGCCTCGCATGAGCTGCACTGAACCCATGGATGCCCACACGAATGTTCCTCGGAGCAAAATTGAGCCACCGCCAGCTTGAATCTGTCCCGCAGTACAGGTATCAAGCAGCTGTTCCCCTGGAAGAAAACAGATTTGCACCCTCACATCAGCATGATGAAGAAGGTATCGGGATTCATCAGACAATGCAATGCTCTGCCACCGCGCCAACGTCCAGTGACGATGGTCACGTGCCTATTTCAGACATAGTTGCTGATGTTATGGTGTTAACGTTCGTACATGAATGTGTCGTAGGCTGCCGAGGTTCATCCTTAGAAGTGTTCAGTGCACTGTGTGTTCAGACACATTTGTACTCTGCCCAGCATTAAAGCCTGATGTTAGTTCCGCCACAGTTTGCCGCTTGTCTTGTTTGACCAGTCTGTCCAGCCTACAATGTCTGCAATGAGGGGTGGCCGCCCAACCCCTCAACATTTGGACATGGTTTCACCACTTGTTGAAGACACTCGCCACAGCACTCCTCAAGCACCCGACAAGTCGTGCAGTTTCCAAAACGCTCGTGCCAAGTCTCCGAGCCATCACAATCTGCCCTTGGTCAAACTCAAATAAATCAAGCACCTTCCCCATTCTACACACGGACAGCCCGCTCACTGATACTACATGCACCGTATGTGTGTCTGACTAGCAATCATTCCTCGTCAGGCGATGCTGCTATCGCCTGGATGGGTTTATATCGATAGTTCGTAGGTGTTCATAATGTTCTGGCTGATCAGTGTATATCTGTGCGCGGTTCCAACATGGGACTGCAAGTTATGGAGGAACTCTTAGATGTACCACCGGATTACACTGCTAATGGTCAAGATATATTTGAGGCGGTTTGTGAATCTGTGGACAACATGAGCTTACCATGGGAAAAGCTCCATTCAGTGGCTTCAGACGGCACGCCACAAACTGTTGTGCGAGAGCAGGGGTTGGTCTCTCGGATAAAAAATAAAGTAAACGTGAATTCAGCAAGGACATGGTGACTATTCACTATTTTATTCACCAAGAGGTACTTTGTGCTGGAACAGTGGAACTGGAATCTGTTATGAAAGTTGTAATGACATGTAAATTTTGTCCGGCGTCACAGGGTTAACCATCATCAGTTTAAAGGTTTCTTTTAAAATATCTCGAAGTGGCTTACAGGAATATACCCTACCACAGCACTGTTCGCTGGCTAAGCCGGGGAAAAGTTATTGACGTGCTTTTTGCCACTCGCGAAGAAACCAATCTTTTCCTGGAAATGAAACCAACATGGATAGCAGACTTGGCTTTCCTTGCAGATATAACAATGCACCTAAACCACCTGAATACGTCATTGCAAGGAATAGATCTATTAATCGTAGATATATATGATAAACTCAGAAAAGCTTGGTTTGTTTGAGCGGCAGATTCGAAATAGAGATTTAACATTTTTCATTCATCTTGCTTCTTTAAACATGTCTCCTGAGATCTCTTTGGACAAGTATCTAACGAAGATCACAAGGCTCTTCCAGTCTTTTGAAATGAGGTTCCAAGAGTTTGATATTTGTGAAAAAGAAATGGGATTATTCAGCACTCCTTTCTCAGTTAGTCCAGATGACTAGCCACCGTCAATGCAGTTGGAAACAAGAGACTTACAAAATTCTACCCTACTAAAAGACAGATATTACAACACTCTGGATCTGTCACGATGGTATCGTTCACTGCCCCAAGAAACCTTTCCCAGGCAGCACAAGAATGCAGCACAGCTCATGTGTATGTTTGGGTCCACATATTGTTACAAGCAACTTTTTTTGGCCATGAATCAAATAAAATGTAAAGACAGATCAATGCTTGGAGATCCAACATTGAAGAATGGCCGTGACGACAGCTTACCCCACAGCAAAGCTGTATTGCATGTTGTAGGCTTACTCGTGCAAGGCAGCTATTCACTGATGAGCAGTTCAGCAGGAACAGCCTGATCTACAATTTCTTTGGAGGCAAAACCCTTTTCTTAACCATTACTGTACTAATGTTAATTTTATCCATCAGGTTTGCCATCTAGTAGTTCTGTTTAACCACTCTAACGAAAATGATTTCATTCAGTCATTTACCGAAGTGTTTCAGTGATGACAAGTGTTTCTTTCACCCATTAGTTTGGATGAATTTTCACAAGGTCCCTTGTTTTGTGTAGAATGGCACTAGCCCTCAGGTTAAACAACGTAACATCGGGATTGGTTTCAATATCCGTAAATTTAGTGCCAAAGAACTTGTAATTTATAAAAAATTATTTTAGCGTACTGTGCATATCTCAAGGTATGACAAGGTACATTCATTTTTTCATTTTGATTATCTCTAATTAGAGTTCTGTTTTAAATTTTTCTTGGGTCTTAAATATGTTATTACTTTAAAATAAATGGTTGGCTACTAGGGAAATTACCTTTCCGAGAAAAGATACGTTTTACTAAATCGCAGGGCTCTACGCCTCTTCCATTATCCTATCCGTAGTTGTTGTGTTTCCTTGTCTGGTTTATAATATTTTATGTTGCAACATGTCTTGAAGGTTCTAAAGTTATTTTCATATTTTATTTTAAAATCCCTCCTTTAATCATATTGAGTGTTAACCCGCCTGTTAAAGGTTACAAACTTAATAATGAGAGCATAAAAGGAAATAAGACTCAACACTAAGAAAGCTGAAGTTAAAAAAAGAATAATTCATTACCAAGAAAATTTCCAGACAAGTGGACCAAATGAAAGAAATGAAAGAAATGAAACTGCTAGATTGTAAAATTTTCTTTTCCAAAATAGAAAACCACTAAGGATAACACATTCACAGTAATGAAACTCACTCTACTTACCAATATTATTTTGGTTTCATCAAGCTCTTCCTGAATTTTTGTCATTGCATCTGCTTCTCTAGGGTTCTGATATTTGGCAAGATAGAGATTTAGTTGAGGGAAAGCTATTGATGCTTCTGTGCCACTGGCCCAAGATGATGATGGAACTTTTGTGGCAAATTCATCAAGGACCTTGAAACATGTTGAATAAACACAAGCAAATTAATAGAATAATGATTTTGAAAATTGTTTGGGTTCGCTACAAGTTTTATAACACTTGGGCAAACAAAAATTTGGAAGAAATATGTTAGGGGAGCACAAAAATGCCAATGATATTTAGCATAAGGAGAATAAATATGTTTGAACCACTTTTGCCCTTTATCTTAGCTACTAAGTAAGCACTTAATATACTGAAATATTAACAGTTAAAGCTGAGCACTGTCCAACTGGATGTTTGGCCAATTCTTGGAGGTCCTTGGAATTCACAAACTGGACACCAGAATGTGTGGAGCTTGCTGCAACTTAAAACGAATGATTTAGTACCTTAATCATCAGCTAGATGGATGACTGCAAGCCATCCCAATGGGTACGAATGAAGCCAGGCATGGAGCGATGTCATGCAAACATGTAAAAGAACTCTGGTGAATGCATTGTGTGTCCACACAGGCACATTATCTCTACTATCCATTTGACATAGTGTTCAAAAATGAACAGTGCAGAGTTTTCCCATCATATCAACCACAGCTTCCACGACTCATCGGATGAAATTCTTTTTAATACTTCATGTGGCACAGTTGATCTCTTTGTTCTTGTGCCAGGTGACCATGAATAAATTGTACCGAGAGGCCTTTGGAGACTTATTAACAGAATTGTTAACTAAACTCATTTCAATACCAGTGACTAAAAAATGACAGCCTAGTCATTAATGGGTGGGAGCAGAAGTCAATGACATCGTCAACTATCGGCCCATCAACTAAAGGTATGTTCTGCTAGGCGGAAATAAAAATGAACTAGCTGCCCAGATAATAACTGCTGAAGAGGAAGACAGACAAAGGAAGAGAAAAGGTACTGGTGCTCCTGTGTTATATTTCCTTATGTTGAGGTCTTTTATAACTGAAGAAGCTAAACTTGGCTGGTTATTCAGTGTTTCAAATGAAAAAGTTTTTAAATTGTAAATACCCTTGAGATATTTTTTACACTTGAGGGGGTACACATACCGATACCCATGATGAATAGCAAAGAGGGATGGGTAACAACATCAGTCTACCATTGAAAATGAATTCTTATTAGATGTAATTTCAGAAAAGATTAGAAATGGAGAGAAGATGAACTTGCAGTAAACCAGTGTTACTGGAGTACAGGGAGATGGAAGTCAAGTAAGGATGATATGTTATTACTGCTAAACTTGAAAAGTATTGTAAGGAAAGGGGTAGAATTAAGGGAGGACCCTACTGAGTTTATAATTCTCGAAATTTTCGCTCAATATTCACCATACTTTAGGAGTTCACATTTATGTTGTCAAAATTAAGATTATTCTAAACATTGGAACACTTTGGTAACATAGTTTCAGATTTATAACGATTGGTAAAAATAATTTGAATTATTTCAAAACATCTCTTATGTACCATTTTTTAAGTTTTTATTTAACTTTTTATGATAGTTCTTAGGGGTATATGAATAATCATTGGTATTATTATTTAAAAAATTACATTACTGATGTTATTAAATGATTTTTTAATTCTTTTGCATTCTTTTCAGAAATTCTCAAATTTTCATATCCTCTTCAGGCCCGAGGTATTATATGATACCCTGGGTTCTGAATGATTTTCGAGTCTATGGCACGCTCAAACTTCACAAGGTTCGCAGTGTCATTCTCTCGGAACTCGTAGCGCATTGTGACTGTCATTTGTTTGGAGCTTACTGCCCGCCAAAACAGAGTGGAGGTTAGTATGAAATACAGCTGATGAACTGCATTGGGATATGGCATGTCGAATTAGAGGTAATTATAACAAACTTCCTATATTTCAAACAATATTACGGAGAAAACTAGTGCATTAGATTTGGATAATCATGCATTGGTACTTATTTCACAAATTTTTTTTTCATGTCTGTAGTTACAAGTCTTTATTGAGGTATCACATACAATACCTCAGGACCTAACCTTGACTTTTCATACGGCATGAGAGAAAGCAGATTGTAGTATTACTACTGACCAAGTGCTGCTCCCAGTGATCCTCTCAACTATAATTGTTAATTTTCACCAACATATTAGTTTTGTGATTATGGAAAGAGGATTTTTAATTATCATAATATATAATTAGGATAATATATTAATACAAATTATTGTATTTACCTTTTAATTTTTATTGATCTTCAACAAGAGTTAATAATGTTATCCATTATTATCATCATTATCATCTGATTGATATGGGAAAAGAAACTGACCCCAGAAATAGCAAATATGAAGAAAAACTGATCCCACAAACTTAAAATGTGAAAAGAAATTGATTCCCGAAATTTAAAATATGAAAGGAAAATGATCCCACAAAATTAAAATGTGAAAAGGATTCCAGAAATTTAATATGGGGAAAAAAATTGATCCCAGTAATTTAAAATGTGGAATGAAACTGATCCCAGAAATGTAAAATGGGAAACACAAATGATCCCAAAAATATAAAATGGGAAACTGAACTGATCCAGAAATAGAGACTGAACTAGGGAGGCGCCCCATCGCCTATGCATCTAGGACTCTCTCGGCTCAAGAAGCAAAGTACTCCATATATGAGCTTGAAGGTTTGGCAGTTTTATTTGCCTTAGAAAAGTTCCGTCTCTATCTGGAACATGTCAAATTCGACTTGGAGACAGATAATCAAGCCTTAAGCTGGGTCTTAGGTAGGCCGCGTCGTACTGGTCGTATAGCCCGTTGGGCCATCCGTATTTCTGCCTTCCAATTCGATGTACGACATATCAGAGGTACTGAAAATGTTGTTGCTGATGGACTCAGCCGTATGTTTTCTAACGACGTCGAGACCCATGAACCTGTCGACAGTTCATCACCTTCCGAGTCCATACTATCTGAGGTTAATGCCATCCTAACAGATGCTCCCATGCTCTTTAGGGATATCGAGAAATACCAACGTGAAGATCCGACGCTGGGTCCGATAATGGAAACCCTTTCTTCTGGGGAACATGTCGTCCCTTATGTTCTGAGGAATGGTGTTTTATGTTGCCCATCGAGGCATGATAAGATGATGAAGGTTGTCGTGCCAGCGGTTCTTGTGCCTATGATCTTCAAGTATTATCATGAGACCCCATTAGGAGGGCATCTTGGAATCTTTAAAACCCGTGAAAAAATTCGTGAAATGTTCATTTGGAAAGGTATGGACGGTGAAATCCGTGAACTTGTAAAAGCTTGTAAATCTTGTTTGCTTAGTAAACCCACCATGTCCACCAAGGTAGGCCTTTTGTCTTCGCATCAAGCGTCGCGCCCCATGGAACGCCTGTATATCGATTATGTAGGACCCTTCCCCCAGTCAAAGGGTAATGCTAACAAGTTCATCTTTGTGTGCGTAGATGGCTTTACTAGATTTTCTTGGTTATTTCCGACTAAGCTGGCTACTGCTCAGTCCACCATTACTTGCCTAAATTCTATTTTTGCTTCTTTTGGTCCGTGCCAATACATTGTATCTGATAATGCTAAAGCTTTTACATCAAATCTGTTTCGTAAATTCTGTTTTGACTTGTCCATCTCTCATGTAACTACATCTGCTTATTACCCTCAACCATCTCTGGCTGAACGGGTTAACCGTAATCTCAGGTCCGCACTTATTGCCTATCATCATGAAGATCATTCTAGGTGGGACACGTCCCTGCATTGGTTAGCTTTTGCTGAATTCGGCGGTTCATGAATCACACAAATTTACTCCAGCTTCTTTGATGTTTAAGTTCGTTCCCAACACGCCGCTCTCTAACCTCTGGTCTCTGAATGACATTCTGCCCGAGACAATAGATCCGGACAACATTAAAGATCTTTGGAAGAAGGCTAAAGCTAATCTTAAAGTATCTCATGAAAAGGTTAGGGAAAGGTATGATCGTGGACGGAGACCCACCACTTTGAAGGTAGGTGACCAGGTTATGGTCAAAAATTTTGTTCCCGCGGGCAAGCTTGCCCCCAGATTTCATGGGCCTTGTATCATTCTCGATTTTCTTACGCCGGTTACCTTATTGCTAAGTAATCCAGCCACCGAGAGGATATTTAGAGTTCACCTGTCCCAGGTGAAACCGGTGTAATTTCTGTGTTAACTTGCTTCATATTATTTTGAAAGGATATGAAGGTTATATTTTTTTTTGAGTTTCACTTTTAAGGCATTCTGCCCCTTCTGTAATATTTTGGTTTTAAATGTAAGCCTTGTGTAAAACCTGCCCCGACCCGTTAAACTGCCATCCTGTTCTTGCCACGGCCATTACCACGCTCCCGTCTCCTGCTCCTCCTTACACTGTGGCTTCATAATAGTAAATGCCATGGATATCTACACGCCGCTGGCCCCTCAACCTCTCCACAAGCCTGTACCCTCAAAGAAGATGATAGTCCAACACAATTCTGCCGCCTAGCTTTAATGTTTCAGCGCCCCCGCAGCCGCGCAGCGCCGTGCAGCGACTGGGGAGGGGGATGGGCCCCCTCCTCTCCAGCGAGGACGACATGTGCACGGCGAGCCGGAGTTCTCCTCCCGGCCAAGGCTGATGTGCGGCGCACGACCTGCTACATGCCCGCAGCCTGTATCTGTTCACCGCGGGCACGGCGTACTTCAACACCTCTGCTCCCCTCATAGTGCGGGCGAGCGGTATCTCAGGGTACTTGAGGGGTCCGAGCGGCCTCCGTTGGACGCAAGCTGCAACGGCCGGTCTGGCCATCCGACTCAATCTACATCAACTACATGGACAGTCACCATAAGCAATAACTATACTTGGGAATTCAACAACAATATTTGGTGGACATTGCAAAATTTTTCTTCACCTTTAAGTATTAAAAGTTTATCTTCAGAAATTCAAATTCTACAAACATAAAGACTTTCATTCACCTGCAACAACAACATTTTGAAACTGAATTAAGAAATCTTGTAAATGCTTCTGCTATCTATCTTCGTATCAACATCATTACTTGGACTTTGTTTCAAACTGATTTCATGTGTCACCCCTGGAGGAACTTTTGGGGGGGGAGGTCTGTACCGGGCGGTACACCTCTACACCGTTTATTTAAAAGTTGCGCCAGTTGAAACTCCTCTTCTGGAGGAAGGTTGAACTTTATCTATTCTATTAATTCTCTACTTTCTCAGAAGATGTCACCACGTGGAAAATTTTGAGTTTTTGAACTGTGTCACTTTTGATGTGTTTTTGTTTCGCTTGAAGTAAGAAGTGTGAACTTTCTCTTCTAGAGGACACTACTGAAGATCAACAATAGCGCACCCTAGTGCGGAGTCAAAGAACTATTTTGTTGGAGAAATTTTTATTTCAAAAGTTTGTTTCTTGTTAAATTTCTTTCTGTTATTGTTTAAGTTGGCTGTATACCCCTCTTTTTCCCCTTGTTTTAGATTTATCCAATCCCGAATTTCTTTTAGTAATTTCTGACCAATCTGGTGTATCTTCCCCCAACTTGTATCTGTTGCGGGGTCCTATCCAATAAAAACATTGTGGGCGGGTGTTTTCATTCCCCTAACGCCTAGAAACTTCCGCGAGAGTATTTAAACTGCTGATTTTGGGGTCTCCGGGCCACTTCTGTTCCATCTTTCAGTGTATTAAGTACATAGCAGGAGGCGGGAAGCGCCTCTTTCTTCTTCAGCCGTTCAACACCAGGTAATGGCCTATTAATAACTTCTTTTCTTGCTAGGTCGGCAGTTTAACACTCGCGGCGGGTTCGAAGCATTTCCATCATGTAACCTTTTCCTAAAATGTAATTACTCTTTTCATCTTTTTCTTGTAAAGCTACATATTGGGATAGAGAGTGCTAACCCTCTCGAGCTCCCACTCACATTTGTTTTGAGGTGAACTTATTTTCTCAAACTATTCTTCGTTTATGTAATGTAAAGTGTTCTTCTCTAAGTCACCTCTGTAGTATGGGATTAGCCCTTGCGTTAGCGGCCCAGAGCCAGATTAGGTTTTAAAAACAAAGTGTATTAGGAGTGCAAGATGGCCTCCTCTCAAATTGTTATTTTAGAGGTCATGTAATCAACCTTCTTTTCATGTAATAGACCTCCGTAGGTTGGGTATTTTACCCCTGTGAATACGTCCTTAGAGGACAGCTTGAAGGTAGAGTTTGGTGTGGCCTTGTGATAGGCTTACAATTTTGAGAGCGGATCGCTCTTTGAAATTTGTTTCTGTATGCCTCATGCAGGCTTTATGTGTAATGTTTGGAGCCAGTGCTCCTGGGCATGAATGGGGTTTTCTGCCCCTTGGCTAATTTTTTTTTTTGGAGTAAGGCGGGGCTGATTGCCCAAGAGTTATGAAGTAAGGGCACTGAGCCCGAATCCAGTAATATTGTACCTACTTTTTGCTACTCTGTACCTGTTATGATTGTTATCTCTTGTTTTTGAAAAGAAAATATAACCTAGTTAAATTTTAAATTAATTTTACATTGCACGTTAATTTCGTAGCTTGAAACCCATTCACACCCGCACCTTCTTTCACCTCTACCTACCACGGATATCTCCGTAACAATTATCATCATTATCATCTGATTGATATGGGAAAAGAAACTGACCCCAGAAATAGCAAATATGAAGAAAAACTGATCCCACAAACTTAAAATGTGAAAAGAAATTGATTCCCGAAATTTAAAATATGAAAGGAAAATGATCCCACAAAATTAAAATGTGAAAAGGATTCCAGAAATTTAATATGGGGAAAAAAATTGATCCCAGTAATTTAAAATGTGGAATGAAACTGATCCCAGAAATGTAAAATGGGAAACACAAATGATCCCAAAAATATAAAATGGGAAACTGAACTGATCCAGAAATAGAAAATTGTGAAATGAAATTGATCCCAGAAATAGAAAATGAAAAATGAAAGTGATCTCACAAATTTTAAATGGGAAAAGAACTTGATCAGAGAAATTTAAAATGGGAAAGGTAATTGATCCACAAACTTAAAATGTGAAAAGAAAAGGATTCCAAAATTTAAAATGGGAAGCTAACATGATCCCAGAAATGATAAATGGGAAAAGCAACTGATCTCACAAATTTAAAATGGGAAAAGAAATGTATCTCACAAATTTAAATGGGAAAAGAAACGGATCCCAGAAATTTAAAATGGGAAAAGAATTTGATCCCAGAAATTTAAAAAGGGAAACTGAATTAAACCCAGAAATACACAATTGGGAAGCTAACATGATTCCAGACATTTTAAAATGGGAAAAGAAATTATGGGTGTTTCGAATATTGTTCCCTGTTCGGTATGTCCTTTTCAATATTATTTGCTTCATATGTTGTTTTTATATATCGTGCTGGGTTACAGTTAATTAAGTATTATAAATTTAGATACGATACATGTCTGAATTATAAACATTCATGATATTAAAAACATTCCATTTCTAATAATTTTAAAACTGCATGATGGATATTTTTACAATTTTGTATTATTTTTCACTTCTGTGCCTGTTTAAAGTTTAATTTTTATTAAATTGTGTGTATTATATCTGTCCATTAATATTTATGGTAATAAAACATGCCAGTTCATACAAAACTGAAAAACTAGTGACTACACTTGCCACTAAGATTTTCCTGATTGAGACTTTTTTTTTTTTTTTTTTTTTTTTTTTTTGCACTTTTGTCTCATTTTTGTGCCCAAAATCTTATAAATAAACAGCTTTTCCATGCATCAGTAATAATCTTTGGGACTGAAGAGGATATTTGACTCAAGATATATCTGTCAGATATTATTCTTTCAAAATAGATACCAACTTTTATGCATTTCACATGGTATAGGTATGCCACATTTGAAGACAATCAGGCAAAAACTGTTGCACAACATTCTGAATATTGAAAAAGTTTTGAGAAAAAGCTCATTTTGCATGTAATTGCTGTAGCTGCATCAGAACTTTCCAGTTCCATAAATATATTTTTTTAAATTTTTTTTTTTACAACCTGCTTTATGTTGCACTGACACAAACAGGTTTTATGTCAACGATGGGAATAGGAAAATGTTAGGAGTTGGAAGGAAGCGGCAGTGTTACTGGACCTATGTTATTCAATCAATCAGTCAATCAATCATGATCTGCATTTAGGACCATCGCCCAGGTGGCAGATTCCTTATGAATTGTTTACCTACTCTTTTTTAAATGATTTCAAAGAACTTCAAAATTAATTGAACATTTCCCTTAGATTATTCTTTTTTTGTTTTTCTAGAACTCTGTTTTACGTTGCACCGACACAGATATAGTCCGCACACTTTATGTTGGTGCATTTGTGTACGGGGGTGAGGAGTAAGGAGGGAGGTGTCCCGGTATCGATACTGCTGCCAACCGAAGGAAAATGAAATCTGAATTGAATCGAGAATATGATCGATCGATACGAAGTTTCTAAACCGTTATCATCTTAAGCCAACAACTATGTCACATACACATTGTATAACATTATAAAACATTTCTCGATGCGAATCTTGTTCCTAGCATGAATTCTATACTTTGGATTTGTTGTGTAAACAACAACAGTACTAGTACGTAAAGTGTACGCCAGATGTCGCACAACGATGCTTAAGCGATTCATAGTTTGTGTTTCAAAGGTTGCCAGTACGAATCTCGAAGATCGCCGAGGTCGACCGATTCAGCACTAGGGTGTAAATGCACCAACATAAAGTGTGCGGATAATAGGTCTTATGGCGACAATGGGATAGGAAAGGCCTACGAGTGGGAACGAAGTGGCCGTGGTCTTAATTAAGGTACAGCCCCAATATAAATTATTCCAATCCCTTACTCCTCGTCCTATACATGAACATTTGTCCCAAGTTGTCCTTTTGAATTCCAACGTTATCTTCACATGATTTTTCCTACTTTTAAAAGCCCCACTCACATGATTTTTCCTACTTTTAAAAGCTCCACTCAAGCTTATTCGTCTACTAATGCCATTCCACGCCATATCTCCACTGAAAGCTCAGAACATATGACTTAGTCAAGCAGCTTGTCTCCTTACTCCCAAGTCTTACCAACCAAAAGCTTGTAACGATTTTGTAACACTACTCCTTTGTCTGTAATCACCAAGAACAAATCGTGCAGTTTTCCTTTGGATCCTTTCCAGTTCACATATCAAGTATCCCTGGTATGGGTCCCATAAATAGAATCTCTAATTGGGGTCTTACCAGAGATCTATATGCCCTCGCATTTATATCCTTACTACAACCCCTAAATACCCTCATAACCATGTGAAGAGATCTGCACCCTATCTTTACAACCTCGTTAATGTGATTACACCAATGAAGATCATTATATTACCACCTAGAAAGTTACGCTGATCCTCATGAGATACTATCACCCCATCAATATAGTAATTAAAACTGAGAGGACTTTTCCTCTTGGTGAAGCGTACAACCTGACTTTTCATCCCATTTATAATCATACCATTGTCTGCTGTCCATCTCACAATGTTGTCTAGTCCTTTTGTAGTTGCTCATAATCCTCTAACTTCTTTACTCTCTATACATGTAGCCACCCATTCAACCACACGTTTGAATAGTCGAATAGCCCTCAATCTCGTCAGTAATCTCCTATGATCTACCCTATCAAAAGCCTTGTATAGGTCAATAGCAATACATTCCATTTGACCTTCTGAATCTAAAATATATGGAATATCGTGCTGGAATTCTACAAGTTGAACGTCACTGGAATAACCTTTCCTAAACCCGAACAACCTTCTATCAAACCAGTGTCCAATATAATCAGAAAGAATGCTTTCCAAGAGCTTACAAACAACACAAGGTGACTGGTCGCTTAATGTTTATCACCGTTTGTCCTGAAACTAATGTGGAATTATTTCATAAGATAATCAGCTATGTGGGGAATGACACAAACAGCAACAATATTGTAGCAGATGATCTCAATTTACCAAATATTAACTGGGAAGAGAATGCAAATGACAGAAAGCATGACTAGCAAATGGTGAATAAGTTGATATGGGAAGGACAGCTGAATCAGAAAGTGACTGAACCAACTAGAGGGTAAACATATTTTATACATGGTTCTGATAGAACCAGATGAGCTCCACAAAGAAACTGAAGTGACAGAGGGTATAAGTGACCATAAAATAGTTGCAACCCCCAGCCTTGCCAGGTCTTACGCCTGAAATACATAAACTTGCCCATTATTTTTACCCAGAATTTCATGTTTCTCATCCTTAACAATTTTATAGCTAACAAATTCTTCTTTCACCAGTATGAATACTCCCCCTATCTTTCCTAACCCGTCTCTATGATAAACACTCAGTTCTGCGAGAAAATTTCCGCATCCATAATATCACTTCTCAGCCTATATTCAATTACTATTACAATATCTGGTAAATATATATATCTATTAAATTAATGCAACTCTATTTTTTCTTTTATAAATTATATGAGTAAAGAACTGGAATCATAAATAAGACTTTTTGCTGATGATGATATAATGTACAGAGCAGTAGCGGCGCTAAGAAGCTTGCCCCCACACGCTGCAATAATTGAAAATGGGCCCTTCGTTTCCTGATAAAGAAAGTTACAAGATTATTTCGTAGTACAAGGTTGTATATTATTACAATGAACAGCAAGGATGATGATGATGATAATAATAATAATAATAATAATAATAATAATAATAATAATAAAGTTACACAATTTAGTTTTCAAATCCGAAGGAATTAAAATAATACACTTATATGATACACAAGCGCACACACCAAAAAATACGTATTCCAGTTAGGTAGTAACCAAAACATGCTGACCATCACATGTCAAACCCTTGTCCCATTTCCCTACGGGGTCAGGTATGAGGTGAGATGAATTTGTCGTGGCGGTTTTTTATGACCGGATGCCCTTCCTGACGTCAACCTCATCAGAGGAGTTAATGAGAGATGAAATGAATGACGTGATATATGATAGTAGGGAGAGGGTGAAACCCGGTGCCGGCACATAGCCTACTCCTGTCGAATAGCACCAAGGGGTCTGCTCAAGGCTTAACGTCCCCATCCGACGGACGAATCACCATCAACAGCGTCATATGCCCTCACTCCATATGAGCACTGCGGAGAGGTTTGGAATTTAATCCAGGCTTTTGGCACGCAATCTAGTGATTAGAAATTGTATACCACCACCTCCCCTACCCTGCCGGCCAACATTCTGATGGTGAAAATTTTTTCGACCAACGGGACTCGAACCGGCTAACCTCAGTGTTAGACCGTTTTTAGACTTCAGCGCCTTAACGATCATGGCCACCAGGCGGGCTAACCATCACAATATTAAGAAATAGTCTCATTCCTAGGACCAAATAATTTACTACTATATACAACTCAACCATGTTTCGTAGGCCTACTTTGTTACACTGACTGCCAAGAGTTATAAACAGGCTGGAAACTTCAGTATTTAGTGTTAAATAATCGCATCTTAGTTGACTACTGGGTTCTCAGATCTGGCTAATTACTTTAAAAGCCTTGTTGATTGTTGTGAGTGGCAGCAAGGGATGGTTTTTATTGGAACAGCTTGGGAAACCCACATTCTTTCAGAAATAACTACCGTACTCCTATTGACGAAAGAAGCTCTGCATTACAACAGCCAGGTTTGGAATAACTCTCTGTAATACGAATAATACTGTGTTGTGTGCTGCAGCTTTATCAATATCTAAATATCACTCTTCAGCTACAGAATTAAGAAACAGTCACGGGCCACCCTGCCCCGCGGGGTCCTTATCACCGCCATTGGTACAGAGTATTAAATAAGTTACATGATTGTGAGCAATTCCAGAAAGACCTCAACAAAGTTGTGAGATGGATGGCAGACAAGAGTAAGCTGATAAACAGGGTGAAAAGTCAGGCTGTAAGATGAATAATAATAATAATAATAATAATAATAATAATAATAATAATAATAATAATAATAATGTTCCTGGCTTTACGTCCCACTAACTACCTTTATGGTTTTCAGAGATGCTGGGGTACCGGAATTTAGTCCCACAGGAGTTTTTACATGCCAGTGAATCAACCAACACGAGGCTGGCGTATTTGAGCACCTTCAAATACCACCGGACTGAGCCACGATCGAATCTGCCAAGTTGGGGTCAGAAAGCCAGCACCTCAACTATCTGAACCAAACAGCCCGGCTCAGCAAGATGAAAAGTCTCCTCAGTTTTAAATGGAGTAAATGTAGGTCCTACCTTATGAAGTAATCACATTAAGAAAGTTGTAAATGTACCAGTTTATAAAATGCATATAAAATTATCTTTGGGGTTGCATCTGTAAACGGGGGGGATTTTTGATCTGCAGTTCATTATTATTATTATTATTATTAATAAAATGGAATCTTGGTCTGCGCAGTAAAATTGTGATGAAGACTGGTTGAACACCCTATGGTAGGCCCGGTTATACAGTGCCATATATGAAATATTTGATTACTGTTTGCATGAAGGAGCGATACCAAATGAATGAAGAGTTGGTAATGGCCCCAGTATACAAGGCTGTCAAGTTGATTGGTCACCTTCAATGGGTTTTTTTTAAAGGTACCTAGTAACTTAACGTAATATTTATTGTTTTCTAGTCCTAGACCTCAATTGTCACCTCATTTGTACGGCAGGCAATGATTTCAGATTAACAACATTAATATCTTCAAATCATTTTCTGAGTGCCGTTGAGCACTGTGCCAATGTATGTTAATATAGTTAAGCTATGTACATTTTAAAATCAAATTTTTGAAGGCTATTAAGGAATTTTTAATAAACTATGTTTTAAGGAAACTGTTAGTTTTGCTGAAGAACCCGTACCAAGTTACAGCCCCGGAAGGGCTGTCCAGCATCTTCCACATCCTGTTGTCTGTCTATTCATATTACCTTTAATCATCCTTGTTTTGTGTATTTTATCTTTCCTTTGCTTGTTTGTTACTATGTTATTGTTTTTATGTGTATATTGTTACCACACGGTACATTAAATAAGGGTTACAGATCTCTTCGTATGGTTATGAGGGTATTTACAGATTGCAGTAAGGATGTCAAGGAGAGGGTGTATAAGGCACTGGTAAGACCCAATTAGAGTGTGGTTTCACTGTACTGGACACTCAACATGATTACTTGATTGAAGAACTGGAAAGGATACAAAGAAAAGCAACACAATTTGTTCTGGGCGATTTCAGACAAATCAGTACGGTTACAAAAATGTTACAGTCTTTGTTTGGGCTGGGAAGATTTTGGAGTAAGGAGACAAACTGCTTGACTAAGTGGTATGTTCCAGGCTGTCAGTGGAGAGATGGCATGGAATGACATTAGTAAATGAATATGCCTGAACAGAGCTTTTAAAAGCAGGAATGATCACAATATAAAGTTGGGATTCAAGGGGATGAAATGGGGCAAAAATTCCTTCCATAGGAAGAGGAATTAGGGATTGGAATAACTTACTAAGAGATATGTTTGATAAATTCCCTTCTTTGAAATCTTAGAAAATAATAATGTTATTGGTTTTCACGTCCCATTAACAACTTCCACAGTTTTCGGAGATGCTGAGATACCGGAACTTTATCTGACAGGAGTTCTTTATCGAGCCAGTAAATCTACCAACACAAGACTGATGTAGCCTATTTGAGCACCTTCAAATACCAGAGGACCGAGCCAGGATCGAACCTGCCAAGACGGAGCAAGCTGGCCATGCGGTTAGGGGCGTGCAGCTGTGAGCTTGCATTCAGGAGATAGTGGGTTCGAACCCCACTGTCAGGAATCCTGAAGATGGTTTTTTCTCCGTGGTAGTCCATTTTCATACCACACAAATGCTGGGACTGTGCCTTAATTAAGGCCATAGCCGCTTCCTTCCCACTCCCAGCCCTTTCCTATCCCATCATCGCCATAAGACCTATCTGTGCTCCATTACTATAGTTATATACATAGAACTATAGTAATATATATATACTGATGATGCCTGTTGATTAAAGGGACCTAACATCTAGGTCATACACCCTATCTGTTTTGCTATTGGCTTTACGTTGCACTGACTTAGACAGGCCTTATGACGACCTTCATTCAGGTACAGCCCCAGCTCCAGCTAATGTGAAAATGAGAAAACAAAGAAAACAATCTTCAGGGCTACAGACAATATGGTTCCAACTCACCAATTCCAAATGCAATTTAACAGCCCGAACCGCGCAGCCAAGTCGCTTGGCAACCAATCAAAATATTGTTTGTTCTGTTAAATAAGGGCATTAAACAAACAAGAAGAATGCAAGTATTGATAAGAAAATGGAAATCAGCAAAAGGCTAATACAACATGATTATAAGAAATGAAGTTCAACATGAAGTATAAGAAGTGAAGCATAGGCTAAACATGAAACATTAACAAAAATGCCTGACAAAAGCTTACCTTAGTTATTAATGTATGAGCAACCCTGTGAGGATATTCGTAGTCCGATATCACAACACCGGCCAAATTGTCAGCTCTCACATATACATGACTCATGTATTCTAGAACAAAAACACAGATGTAGTACTTTCGTTCATACCATGAATTTCAATTACGCCTACAATAAAATACGTCTTTCTGAGGTTTAGGCATACATAACCTTACCTCCCTCTTTGACAGACTGTCTTGCTGGAGTATGAGTTCTTTCTACTATCGTTTTACTAACAAATGCCATAAATTCCTGCACACTTCCTCTCTGAAAAAAGCTAAATGACTGGAGATCATATGCTGATTTCAGCCAAATGGCACTGTTCGGGCCCTTGTACAACACATTCAATGCATATAATTTCATCACTGAAGCTTTTATATAAATGCGACGAAGATCACGACCAGAGAGAACGTTATTTCGAGTCCTAACTGTGATGAATAACAAAATTGATTTCTAATTTACAACTTTTAAAATTTTCAACACTTTGAGAGATTGAATACTATCACCAATATAAAATACTGATCTTCACAAAAGTATGTCCGTTGGTATATAAATGCACGAAATGATTTAAGAACAAAACTTCGCTTGTAAAAACATTTTCTTTCTTTACTGACACATCACAGGACTCACATACACTTCAGCTGACATTTTTAGATTCTACATCTACAGGATAGCAAACATCAATTTTCTTATGACTTTAATCATAGCCGACTAACTGTAGATGGTTCTGATTTTAATTTTGTCATGGTTAAGTTGGCTACAGCATCAGCATAGAAACAAATACAGTTTCTACTGTATTTGATAGAAACTCCCAAAAGATAACGGAAAATAAAGAAAACCCTGTAAAGCGGTAGTTTTAATTTAATTTAATCCTAATTCTATGCTTCCTATTTCCCCCCAAATCTCTGATCATTAACTATAGGTACCGTATCACATTACTGTGCCCTTCGATCATAACATTAATACTCGAAGACTGTGCCAGCGTAATGTATAAAAATACAAAAGTTGCATATAAAATTGATAGAAATGAAACTAAATAATTATTTTTCCTTTGCTCTACTACGAAAGATGAATGTTTATACTGACAGAATTAAAGAAACTCCATAATGATTACGTTTTGTACCAATCCTTGACTGAATGGTCAGCGTTGAGGCATTCTGTTTAGAAGGTCCCGGATTCAATTCCCGGCGGGGTCGGGGATCGTAATCGCGCCTAATTAATTCTTCTGGCTCGGGAACTGGGCATTTGTGTATGTTCCAACACTATTATCTTCATATTCAGAGAACACACTACACTTCCAACCACCACAGAAACATGCAAAAGTGATTACTAGACCTGGGATGTTCAAGTGCTAAAATGTAACTTAGCTGCCTAAAATATAGGTACTCTCAAATCGGTTCTAAAATATTTTTAGGCAGCTTCAATTTTACGAATTTTAATAGGCTTCAGTTAAAATTTCTTGTTCTTTCTTAATCCGCTTACCCTCCATGGTTGGATTTTCCCACGGACTAAGCGAGGGATCCAACTTGTACCGCCTCAAGGGCTGTGAGGTTTTTGGTCAGGGTATACAACTGTGAAGGAGGACCAGTACCTCAACAAGAGGGCCTCACCTGTTGTGCTCAACAGGGGCCTTGTGGGGATGGGAATATCTGAAGGGATAGACAGGGAAGAGGGAAGGAAGCATCCGTGGCCTTAAGTAAGGTACCATCCCGGCATTTGCCTAGAGAAGAAGTGGAAATAACGGAAAACTACTTCGAGGATGGCTGAGGAGGGAATCGAACCCCCTTCCACTCACTTGAACTTCCAACGCTGAGTGGATCCTGTTCCAGGCCTCATACCACATTTCAAATTTCGTGGCCGATTCTAGAACCGAACATGCGCCTCCGAGGGGTGGCAGCTAATCACACTACCCACTACACCACAGAGGCGGACCATCAATTAAAATACAATGTTTATTTTGCTAAATTGTTAATAACCCGTAAGGGGGGAATGTAAATCATGTTTTACTCACCTCTTTGCTATAAATGCCACAAAATATTTTTTAACACCCGATGTGAAAGGGGCACTGATCTCTATAGAGTGGAAAGGGAAAAAAAACCTGTAACCACTTTTTAAATAAAGACGAGTTGGAACCTGACACTTTCGGCACAATTTATATACTGAGCAAACAGGAATACCAGAATGTTTTCACAGAATTAAATGGAGGGTTCTTTTTTTCTTCTCCACCAGTTCAATGGATATTGTATCTTGCCTGGTGACAGACTTGCGGAGTATTCGCTGGAGGAGGTTCTTAAGGCTTTCCGGAGAGTGGGGCTTAGAGCTTTCCGATTTTAAAATTTTGTTTAAGATACTGAAACGAGTCAGCAAATATTTTATTTTCTCCGAATATAGTAAAAGCTTTGAACCGATTTAGAGATGAAAATGCGAATTATAAGAATATAGGCAAATATAGGTTCTAACGTCATTCAGGCACTACAGGACCACCCTTCCTAACCTTATTATTACAAGAAACGTGTAAATAAAACTTCATTTTAAGTGATCTCTCCAAAAGCAAAATAGGTCTTTCCCTAAAATCCAAGGTCTAGTGATCATATTACTCCATATAGGGATGGCGTCAGGAAGGGCATCCATCCGTAAAATAGTGCCACCGAGCTCGATAGCTGCAGTCGCTTAAGTGCGGCCAGTATCCAGTATTCGGGAGATAGTAGGTTCGAACCCCACTGTCGGCAGCCCTGAAAATGGTTTTCCGTGGTTTCCCATTTTCACGCCAGGCAAATGCTGGGACTGTACCTTAATTAAGGCCACAGCCGCTTCCTTCCCACTCCTAGCCCTTTCCTGTCCCATCGTCGCCATAAGACCTATCTGTGTCGGTGCGACGTAAAGCAACTAGCAAAAAAAAAAAAAAAAAAAAAAAAATGCCAAATCCTATGTTTGACCGTAGCTCGTAGCTCGTAGGCAACGGTTTAACATAGCTTTCACCCGCGACCCCACACATGTGGGAAAAGCGTTAAAGGTAGAAGAAGGAGAAGAAGAAGTATGTTTTATGTACTTTGTTTCAATTTCCTTCATGTATAATTAAATCTAAGATGGGAATACATGTTGACAACTAAATATTAAAACTAATATGATGTGTACGCTAATATTTTACAATGTTGGAACTTACTTGGAACTTACTTACACTGTATTGCCTCCAGGAAAGCGGAAGAAAAGTTTCGACAGCTGAACAAGTTCAAGGTTATTGCAGCCAAAAACAGCACAGACCTTACCTAACATAGTTCAGTACTTGTATGATTGTAATTCCAAAAACTTTTGTCACCGAAAAATTAAATTTTCACGAAAATCGTCTTCTTAATGGAAATCCAAAAACAACATTTCACACCACGGTACATCAGCTGGTCGGTATTACTCAACGAGCTAGAAAGAGGACTATAGAGTGGGTAGCCTATTGGACCACTACATTTGAATCTACTAATCTACTATAACGCCGCGTCCGCCACACTCTAAGCGATCAAAATAAGTAGGCGTGGTGATTGAAGCAAGTACACAGGCTGTTTCGTCCGACTCGCTGGCTGAATGGTCAGCGTACTGGCCTTCTGTTCAGAGGGTCCCAGGTTCGATTCCCGGCCGGGTTGGGGATTTTAATCTTCATTGTTTAATTCCAATGGCCCGGGGGGGGGGGGCATTGGGTGTTTGTGCTGTCCCCAACATCCTTG
Source organism: Anabrus simplex (assembly GCF_040414725.1). NCBI lineage: Eukaryota > Metazoa > Arthropoda > Insecta > Orthoptera > Tettigoniidae > Anabrus > Anabrus simplex. Next base: position 80,152,630 of record NC_090270.1, read on the forward strand.
CAACTCACACACCACACATAACACTATCCTCCACCACAACAACACACAGCTACCTACACATGGCAGATGCCGCCCACCCTCATCAGAGGGCCTTACGAGGGCGGCACTCGGCTAGAAACAGCCACACGAAATTATTATTATTATTATTATTATTACAGTTGTCTTAATTAGGAAAGCACACAAAGATAGAAAATTAACGCTTTTCCAGTAATTACAAGAGAAATCACAATACATTGCAATTAAACAAATTTAGTCCTACTTATAGAGAATTAAAATGTAGAAGAGAAAACCTTGAACAATATAATATAACAACATAGAGAAATAATTCATAGCCTATCACTTGAATAATAATAATAATAATAATAATAATAATAATAATAATAATAATAATAATAATAATAATAACAGAAACATTTCCTGGTCTCTTCTCAGTTACCTGGAATCGGCATTAAATATGAATTCATCCCAATTTTACGGCCGGTTGCCCTTCCTGACGCCAACTTTAGGTGGATTGTTGTATTCACTATTGCGTGTTTTTGTGGTAATTTTTAGTTTATTCTGTTGCCTGTAGATGAAGATGGTTATCCAGTCCCCGATCTGGAGGAATTAACTATAGAACTACTCAGTTAAAATCCTCAACGCGGTCGAATCAGGGGCCCTCTGAACCGAAGGCCAGCAAACTGTTCATTCAGCAAAGCAGCCGGACACTAAGCAATAATAATAATAATAATAATAATAATAATAATAATAATAATAATAATAATAATAATAATAATAATAATAATAATGTCGCCGGCCTGAATTGCTCACACGGTTGATGCTCTGGCTTTCTGGCTCCGACTTGGCAGGTTCGATCCTGACTCAGTCCGGTGGTACTGGTATTTGAAAGTGGTCAAATCCGTCAGCCTTGAGTGGCATATAAAAGAACTCCTGCGGTACAATATTCCGGTACCTCGCGGTCTCCGAATAAGTAGTCAGTGGAATGTAAAACCAAAAAAAAAAATTTACGAATAATAAGTACCGTATTTTAGAGCCGTGGAGTACGAGGTTTGAAGTGAATAATGGTGTAACAAAGTATCCCATAATAATAATAATAATAATAATAATAATAATAATAATAATAATAATAATAATAATAATAATAATAATAATAAAATCAGGACAAGAATTTGCAGGATAAGCAATTTAAAATAATTGTTTTAAAAGACGACAGCCGTCCTTGTATTAATGATCTTTAATCATATACTTATATGAATAATTCACTTCCACATTTTTGGACGAAGATTCTGGTAATGCCGATTCTTTTTATTTGCCTTATATTGCACCCGTGTGCGATAGGACAATGCTAGAACTACGAAGGAAGTGGCAGTGATCTCAAGGTACAGCAGACCACGCATTTGCCTAGTGTGAAAATGGGAACCACAGAAAACCCTCTATCAGGGCTGTCGACAGTGGGATTCAATCTCATTATATCCCGAAAGTAAGGTAAGAGCTATATGCCGCAAACCACGTATCCAACTCGCTCAGTAGTAGTAGTGATATAGGACTAAAAGTCCTCATATTACTCTGTATCGTAGACAGAGGTAATGAGGTGACTAGGAAATTCAAAATACTTTAGGTGTGGCGTTGGACAGCAAGCGTCTTGTATCATCGTTGTTCGCTATTATATTTATTTTCAAAATGCCAGGTAATGTGTTCTGTAGGATACCATTTAATAGTACCGTACCTAAATAGTGTTATTGGTTTTTCGTCCTACCAACGACTGTTTACGGTTTTCGGCGAAGCTGAGGAGCCGGAGTATTGTCACGCCGGTGTTCCTTTACGGGCAGGTAAATCTACTGACACAAAAGTGACGTATTTGAACACCTTCATATACCAAATATGCAGGAACAGGCAGGAAACCGTTAGTGTTTCGCTGTTTGGTCATTTCCTACATGAAAATAAAAGAGTAGGCCTTCTGTACACTGCTGAATTGTGTTACAAGCACGGGCAACGTAATTCTGCTCTTCGCCAACTGTGTTGGCCTACTTTACTAAAGTAAAAACTTATTTGAGATATGATATTATATCCTTTGTGTTTTCTGTACAATTTATGCAATTGTGAGACGCACACGTAGAGAGCATAATTTATGCAATTAATTTGTTCGATCTAACCTATTAAAAGTAAAGTACTGTAAGCGGAGGGAACTATATGGATGGCGCTTGAATATGGCGTAGCTATTTCGACTTGGTACCACCCAGAGCGCTATAACAGCCACGTTAGACTGTACACATTAGCCATGCGTTAGCCACCTTAAAGTCTTCTTTCTAGCTCCTTGGTATTACTACTGCATTCAGTATCAAGGCCATCCCGCTAGGTGCGCTGGTAACCAATAACTTGCGATATTTCGCAAAGTGTCACATATACTCAACAAGGTTTTAACTATTTGTTCTGTGGTGAGGCTTCAGATTACTGTAATTTTACTTTAAATATTAGGTAGCACATTAGTGAAAATAATCGAGATATCTTGTGGAAGTTTGCGCAATAATATTCAAACCTTTTTTAAAATGGGATACGTATTTGCATGGCGCGCTGATTCGTTGTGCGAGTACATCAGGAGTCAACAAAGCGGTTGAAAGGAAAATTGCACCGTTGGGAATTCCCAAGTCGTACTTCGTTACCTCACCTTGAGTATTGAGTGTGCTGTACCAAAAAGACGCTGGAAAATAATCTTGTATTTTCCGTTGAAGAACTAGAAAAGCGACTGGAGATGATAAGATTTCTGGAGACATACTAAAAACAACGGATTGGCATATAGTACCATATCTGAAGTACCTACTTATTTGATTATTTTTGCATGAAGGAGATATACCAAATGAATGGAGAGTTACTATAGAAGCGCCTGTGTATAAATGAACGAGCGATAAACATAAAGCTGAAAATTACAGGCCAGTAATTTTGACATGTGTTGCATGTAAGCTTTGGGAAGGCATTCTTTCTAATTATATTAGACATCAAAAATAAGGTTCCTAGAAGGAAACCATAATTTAATTTCATCGGTTGCAAATGTTAAAAAACGCTTAAGCTTTTTAGGCTTTTTCAATCGTGAAATTACCAGCGCTTCGCCCCAGTGTAGCAGTGGGCTCACCAGTTAGATTGCTCAATGCCACTATGCTGACGTAATGTATAGTTGCTGGAGTGCAGATACTGAATGCTGGATTTCGAATCCCGTTGAGGCGGGGAAAATTCACTGAATATTATGAGGATTTAGCCGTTAGTAAGAGAGTGTCAAGGAAGTGAGTGGAACAGAGCAGCCAATAGGAATCTAGACGCAAGGGCTGAACAGATGATTTCATACCGTTGATATGCAGGATTGGAGAAACTTGGAAACGCGTGTCTGAAATATGACGGATGCGAGAAATCTAAGAAACAAGTCTGAAGAAGGCAAGCCCTGGTAGTGGTTAGGAAGAAATGCAATATGAGTAAAGGACTGCGTTCAAGGGTTGGACTGAAAGTGAAACATGAACCTGAAAGGTAGGCAACCCACACTGTAGAATTTAACGACATATTTTGGGTAAACCGGCGAAGAGTGCTCCGTGTTTTTAAGGCATTGTAGCTTCCACGCACTGTTAACTGACAAGACTAGACTTAAAACCAAAACCGTGTATATGGGAAATCGCGGGTAACGAATCCGCGTATAACAGGTTTTACCTAGAGGCCCTATATCATTTTTCAACGGATTTTTGATAATGTTCTAATATTCTTTGGCACGGTTATCAGATGTGATACTTTAAAGTTGAAAAACTCGTACTATTCGCACAGTTGATAACGTTTCCCCTTTTAATCATTATTGTTCATATATGAAAATGAAAACCTACAACCTGTTTTCCAGTCATTGACTGGGTCAGGGATGTAATGAATGAAGCAGATATAGGCTGTTAGTACGATGGGGTCGCCACTCCCAAAGTGATTTATTAATGAATGATAGATGCAATGAAATGAGAATGGACAGTGTTGCTGGAATGAAAGGTGACAGGGAAAACCGGAGTACCCGGAGAAAAACCTGTCCCGCCAGCGCTTTGTCCAGCACAAATCTCACATGAAGTGACCGGGATTTGAACCACGGTATCCAGTGGTGAGAGGCCGACGCGTTGCCGTCTGAGCCACGGAGGCTCTTATTGTTCATATAGTGTCTATCAAAGAGTAATGGATACAGTCCGTATTTCTCAGCAAAATGCACGTTTTCTCCTCACTTCTATAGCCAACAAGGAAGGTTATAATTCGTAAGACTCGCCTTAATAGGCAGTTTAACCACTTTTGATAGGTAGTTCTAACAAATGATTACTCTCCGGGAAAGCTGTTTAGCTTGCTTATTTTTAGTGATGGCAAAACTTTTCAGAATATCGATATACCGGTATCGGTTTTTGATCCATCGGTATTAAAATATCGATGTTATTAATATATTGGTCTTCAAAATATCGATATATCAGCGATATATCCGTTTTTAAGATTTTGGTGCTATTATCCATTAGTGTAAGTCTAGTTTTATATTTAACACAATTATTAAAGTATTCGTTATGTTTTATAAGTCTTGACACCGATCAGAAAACAAGCTTGCTTGTTGTTTTAAGGGGCCTAACATCGAAGGTTATCGGCCCAGAAAACAAGCTTAAAACAATGAGCAAGTAACATGACTTTTCACTACAATGACCCATTATAAAAACATTTACAGCCGATAGATGTTATGATACATAGAAAAACAATGTATACCAGGTGTCTAGTAACGAGCTAATAACTTACACCGTAAAACCATATGAAAAAATGCAAACGTATAATTTGTGTACGAAGTACACTTAATAATTATCAGAGCTCTATAAAATAATAAAACATTTATTTCCCAACTTCTTCCTCAGCACTGCAATTCCATTTGTTCGTGATAAAAGCATGATGATGATCTTAGGTCTATTTCCAATACCTCTTAGGTAAGCTATTTAGAAAAAGCAGCTTGGATAACTGTTTGCCACTTAATCAGTTTCTCTTTTCCGCGGTTACCGGCCTTTGAAAATAGTCTCTCTGCTGGGAAAGAGGTCGTTACAATGCTAAGTATTGCCTAGCTAACGTGTAAAGCTTAGGGTAAACTGGTTTCAGGTCTGCCCACAACTCGAGGGGATTCGCCGTGTGATTTACTGCCACAGACGTTGACAAGTACAGACTTATCTCTGTCTGTAACTCCAGTGAGGATTATGGTGTTGCCATTTTTCTTGTTGATTTAAGTGCTAAAGGTTTATGGTGACCCCGTATATCTATCACACATCAGCCTCGGATTCTGAAGATGATGGTTGCGGTGCTTCGTCTGAAAAAGAAGCGAAAAGTTTCTTAAAGTGATTCATAGCTCTTGATGCTGCTATTCGACCCAGGAAGTGGATATTATTAAATCTAGGGTCCAGAAACATAGGTAGGGCTAGCAAACGCGCCTGCTCTCGTTCTTTAAACCTAGTATCAAATTATTTAAGAATACAAGTTTTCAAGCTGTTCCAATGAGTTGTTTCGGTGATGAAGAGGAGATTGACAGGAACAAGCAATTGAAGAGTGGAATAGTCATACTGGCTGTCACATAGCTCTCTCCTGAAACTTCCCTTGTTAAACGTTCCCAGTAACACAACATGTTATTTTACTTCTTTGGTATTTTCTAATACTACTGCAGACAGCATTGGTGGAGAATCTGGTCGGCTTACTAGAACGCTGTTTACAATGTTGGGCAGAAGTAGAAATCGTTCAATCATATAGTATGTAGAATTCCAGCGTGTCCTAATGTCAAGAACTAATTTAATCTCTTCTCCTTCAGAAATTCATCTCAATTTTTGCTCTTCTCGGAATTGATCGCTAACATTCACTGACCGCTTGATGTATTTACCTATTTCTCTTATCTTTTGTATTATATCATGTAGCCCCTCAGTGTTCTGGATTGCAGTTTGTGCTAATAAATTTATGGAATGAGCCAAACATCTCATGTGCTCATTTTTCCCAAATAGATCACCGACTGCCTTCACCATTGCTGATTCATTGCCTGTAACAACACACAACACATTATCTGTGGGGATATTCCACTAATTTAATGCAGACAAAATTTGGTTGCTGAAGTAAACAGCAGTATGTGATTGCTGTAACGGAAACATGCCGAGTGTGATTGATTCTACTGAAGACTCTTCAATGAAATGAACGGTTAAGCCAAGAAAGCTGGTGGTTGTCATCATCTCAGACCAAACATCCCTTGTAATTGTAAAGTATTCCACGTGTTTGGTCATATTCTTAAAATTAGAGCTTAGCAAATCATAATATTTTTGTTAATCATGCCCTTCACAGTGTTTCTGGTGGGTACTTTATACTTCTCTCACGATATTATCACATAGCGGTTTCCACAGGCACAGCGGCCATATATCGTTTTGTAGGTCTCTATGTAGCATATCTTCAGAAGGGTAATATCTTTGGTCGTATTTGGTTAAGTATAACATATAACTAGTTATTTAAATGGGCTATGTATAATTGTATACATTGGCAATTAGTATAACATTTGTATTGGTTCTGATTTCATTAGAATGGTCATCACGCAGTGCACTGGATAAAGTTTTTTACGAGAAGTTATCCCGTTTCAAAGCCAGGATCACCATACTGAGGGCATTGGTGGACGACTGCATCACCACACCGCCGATGGAACTTGCTTTTTATAATACTGTAGTTAAGTTTCTGTTAACATTTTGCCTATCAATCAATTAGTTGAGTATGTTCATTTAGTTTATACCGTACATCAATATAAGTGCATGTTTTGACATATAAATGTTGTTGTGTATACACCTAGATAGTTTTATTATTAGAATAATTACGTTCACTTCAGTAGTATGAGCAATGTATGTTCTAAAACAACGGGTGCCGAGTCAGCATTTTCCCACGAGGTCATTGACCCCTCGGTCATTGACCCTTAGTTGAGTAGTAAGGCTACATCGATTCTGGAATGCGGTCATTGACCTCCAGTTGAGTAGTAAGGCTATGCAGGTTCCAGACGATTGAACGCGGACTAACGTCATAACCTTGCGTACGACAGCAAACCTAACATAGCAGACTCCATTGGAGGGGCCTAATTGGTCACGGAATGATCTGGGAGTGCATTTGACACCCTAAGTGAGGTTATGATGTCATGAGCATTCGTACGAGGTTAATGCTAACCTCACTGGCCAATCTGGAGTGTTGTTGACTCCTAGGTGAGGTTGTGACGTCGTACCGTTACGTAAGAGAGCAATACAAGCATCACGGACCACTTTGGAGGAGCCGAATCGGACGGCCCTCCCTTGGAGGAGCCGAGTCGAAAAGGCCACGGACCTATTTGGAGGAGCCGAATCGATCGGGAACCCATCGAGAAGTCACACATCCTTTAGGTGACTTGAAGATGATATTAAGACGTCATGACGTCTTAACCTAAACTTGCACACGAACGCTAACCTAACCTCACACCCAGGCTCCCCTTGGAGGAGTCCACTCGGTTAGGTGATTGGTAGCTGAGGTTATGACGTATTAACCTAACCTCGCTACGAGGAACGCCAACCTAACTTCAGACGGGTTACCCTTGGAGAAGCTGAACTAGTGAGGTGAACTGTGGGTGTGGTTAACACGTGTGTTAAACTTACCTTGGCTACGAACGGTAACTTAACCTCACGCACGCTATTTTCGGCTGCCCCTTGGAGTCGTGACGGAGCTGTGACGTAATAAGCGCGGTCGATTTAAAAATGCATACTTACCTTACATAAGCGAAAGCGCAGGCCTTCTCCTGAAAGAGCTCTGACGTGACTTCGTGAATTACTGTAAACAAATGGCTATTAGATCCCGCTAGAGCCATAAATAGTGGGGAATTGCTAGTGCGCATGTGCGCATGTACATCAGCTTGAGGTACACTCTGACGGCGAGTTTGCAATCTACTTTAAAACGGATTACTCACGCACTCACAGGCTCTTTGTCCGTCTCCCCCTTGGTGTAGTGACGGAGCTGTGACGTAATAAGCGCGAGCGATTTAAAAACGCATGCTTGTTTTTTACATAACCGAACGCGCAGTCCTTCTCCTGACAGAGCTGTGATGTCACAGCGTAAGTGCTTTGAAATTCGGACTGTTGGCTAAGGGTGCATGCCGTTGTAACCTAACGTGTGTCCATTCGTTGTCCCGTTTCTCTACGGTGTCGGCCAATAGCATCGAGAGGGCTGTCCTTGATCAAACGAGAATAGCATCCTTAACCCCGGCAAGAATCGAACACGGAACACTCTGAAGAGAAGGCTACAATGCTGACTATTGAGCTAAGGAACTGAACAATAATAATACCGTGCGAGTTGACCGTGTGGTTAGGGGCGCGTAAGCTTCAAACCTAAATATGAAATAATACTTTCCATGTGGGAGAGGAGGAGAAAAAGTTGTAATACGCTACAAAGTTTATTAGGAAGAGAAGGAGTCTTTCTCCCTTCATTTAGATCTAAGTCTATAAGAGAAAAAAGGATAAAAAGTTGTCAAAAGGTTGTCATTAGGTGGATGAGGAGAAAAATAGTATTGTTTGAATTATGTAACTTTTACACTTACTTTTTGTTCATTTCAGTGTTTGGTATCAGGAAAATAATCTTTCGTATCCTATTTGTATGCATGCTTAGATGCATTTTTGACATATAATATTAATAAAACATAATTAGAAGGATAAAGGAAAAGCAATAGAAGTGTGATAATTAAGAGTAAAAAATAAACTATTATAGTAAAAACTATTATAGCTTTTTTATGCATTATTCATTATCATCATCGTCATCATTATCGTCAACATCAAGAGAGATTTTTGTATAATGTAATCAAATATAGAAATGATATAATGTTTATTATGCTTTACATACATATTCAATAATTCAAAATAAAGCAGAACATAATGTTATTTATTCAATATGTGAATGAAAATAGAAATAAAAAATAATTGATGTTATATCATCAGAGATTTAGTATAATGAATTCATACATATTCAACATAGAAATGATAAAAATCTTTCTCTTTGGTATTTACATTCATATTTTTAAATAAAGCAGTTAAATGAGATAAAAATGTAGCAAATATCATATTTCACATAATACTACATTTTCAATAATTATAGAAATGAAAATAGAATTTAAAAATGATTGATGATATAATAAACTTTTATGATTTTTTTGTATTTACATCCATATTAGAGACCAGAAACTAGTGATGACTAATGGGAAATGGATTCGAAATTGGACTATGGCAAAACTTCAGGTATTAGAAGAGGATGCTAAGCAAGTAGAAACGAGTAGGACCGGAGAAAACGTGCATAATGGAAAAAGGAGCACCAAGAATCATTGATATCATAGAAATAATTAGAGAAGCAGAAAAAGATCTGGATATGGGGGCCAGCGCGGGAAAAGAAGTGAGGATACAGGAAGTGGCGGATAAGGGAAAAACTTAATTTTTTTGCTAGTTGCTTTACGTCGCACCGACACAGATAGGTCTTATAGCGACGATGGGACAGAGGAGGGCTAGGAGTGGGAAGGAAGCGGCCGTGGCCTTAGTTAAGGTACAGCCCCAGCATTTGCCTGGTGTGAAAATGGGAAACCACGGAAAACCATTTTAGGGCTGCCGACAGTGGGGTTCGAACTTACTATCTCCCGAATACTGGATACTGGCCGCACTTAAGCGACTGCAGCTATCGGGCTTGGTGAAAAAACACAATAGCAAGTGGATATATGCAAAATGAAAACAATGGTTTGAGGGAAGTAGCAAAAGGAAGAGGATCTGTAATTAAAGGAAGAAACTTGAGTTTGAAGGACTATAGGGTAAGAAAAGTAACAGTGACGAAGGCATAGTAATGAGAAGTAAAAAGGTAAGTAGTACTAGTAAGTAAGCGAGGTAAAGGTGCTAATGTGTAGAGATTGGTATTGCAAGATGTGGTAGTAGAGGAACCTTGTAAATAATGATGGGGTATTTTATTAATAACTGAAGACGAGATTTGTATTGTACGTGGTGATATAATTAATGTGGAGTGCGGTTTATTAGGACGTAAATGTGTTAAATTTTGAAATGAATAGTGAATTTAATACGGCATTTCATTGGGAACGGAGTGGTGGTTGTTGTAATTATAATAATTGGATTGTGGAGTGCGGTTTATTGGTATTTAAAGGTGTCAATATGTAAATATTGGTATTGTGAAGACAGAGGCGATTATGGGCATTTAGACTGAAGGCTGTTAAGATTGATTATTTTATGTTTTATGTTTCAGTGGTATATAAAATATGATGTATTGGTTACTTTTATTTACAAGGAACAGTCAATAGTGAAGGTAAGAGAGAGTATGAATAAGTCAACTGTATTAGAAATGATTAGTGAATTGAGTGTAACTGTGGAATTTGATTGAGAACGGAGTGGTGGTTGTTGTGATTATAATAACTAGAATGTGTAGTACGTTTTTATAGTAAGAAAAGGTGTTAATGTGTAAATATTGTTATTGTGAAGGCAGAGGTAATTTCGATTGAAGGCTGTTAATATTCATTATGATTAAAGGATGGGTAAGGTAAGTTTGAGTAAAATTATATGTTGGAACGAGAAGAGTTTATTTTGATATAAAATATTATCGTATTGGTTCTTTGTACTTATAAGGAATAGTGAATAGTGAAGGTCAGAGAGGGTCTGAATATGTTAACTGTACTTGAAATGATTATTGCATTGAGTGCTATTAAGGCAATTCAGAAGAGTGATTAGTTGATGTGATGGACGAGAACTTGAAATGAGGAGTGAATTTAATGTGGAGTTTGGGTGTATGTGTATGTTATTAGTACCTAAACGCAGGTAAGAGTGATTATATGGTGAGATGTTTGAGAAGGGAGGCAGTATGATTAAGAGGTTGATTGACGTGAAAGGAAAGTGTGAAGGAAATTTTGAGTGATGTTTGCTATGTATAATTACATTGGAAGTTTTTTTGTGATTAAAGTGAAGTATAATTGAATGGTAAGTTAAGGTAAAAGTGGGGTGAAGTTATATCTAGAGCGTAATGAATAGTGAATTTGCAGGAAAGGAAAGTATGATGGCAAATTTGAGTGAAGGTTGCTATGAGTGATTAAAAATCAAGTACATTGACTCATAGGTGATTGTAAATTTGAAATGAAAAGTGAATTTAATGTGGAATTAGATTGAGAACGGAGTGGTGGTTGTTGTGATTATAATGATTGGAATGTGGGGTACGGTTTATTAGTAAGTAAAAGTGTTAATGTGTAAATATTGGTAATGTGAAGGTAGAAGCTATTATGGTAATTTTGATTGACGGCTGTTGAGATTGATTATGATTAAGAGATGGGTAAGGTAATTTTGAGTAGAATTATATGCTGGAACGAGAAGTGTTTATTTTCCAGATGTAGTTAGGCAATGACGTTTATTAAATAATAATAAGTTCAAGTTGAAAATGCAACGTGAGGAGAATGTGGCACACCAACACGACAGATTATGTAGGGTAGCAACCTGAGTAGGTCATCAGAGAGGACAGTGTAAGTTGTGGAATGTGCTAGGTTGCGAGTCCAGCCGAAAGAGATGTGAAGGTTCTTTAAACTTCATGTGCCGTCTGCCGATGTTTTTTATTTTTATTTTTATTAGTTTATCCTCACCCTCTAGCCCTAACCTTGACCAAAGTACCGCTAGTATCCTCAAGAATTTCGTCTCGCAACATACCAGGGCCCTACACGTCTGTCATATAAACGCGCAAAGTATATTAGCAGCCAACCGAATGGACGAGATTATATAAATATTCACTCCACCTGTTTTCCATGACCTGCTAGTGTCTGAGTCATGGTTAACAGATAATAGCCAGTCGTCTTTGTGTCATCTTGAAGGCTACTCGCTTCTGAGAAATGACCGCACTCACAAATGGGGTGGAGGGGTATGTGGCTATTTCCTCACTAGCCTCAAACCTAAGCTGGTCGGTCATTCACCAGGCAGGTATGAGAGAAAACGAGAATGGAATCGTTTACCGGACGACGTCAGAGGAATACCAACTACAGTGTCATTTAAAAGAGCGTTAAGAGGTATAACAGAATGCGAGTGACCTGTGAATTTCTGGCCTTTCAGTGATCATGCTACTACAATATCATTACTAGCTATTATTATTATTATTATTATTATTATTATTATTATTATTATTATTATTATTATTATTATTATTATTATTATTATTATTATTATTGTTCCGAGGTATCTGTGAAACGGCAGAGGTGAAAGAAGGTGCGGGGGTGAACAGGTCCCAAAATACGAAATTAAAGTTAAGATAAAATTTAACAAGGTTATATTTTCTTTTAAAGATTAAGAAATAACAAGAATGGCAGGTACAGAGTAGCAAGGCAACAAATGTACAATTACAGTATTCACAGAATTTGGGCTTCGAGCCCCGGATTCGCAATTCTTGAGCAATTAGCCCAACTTTACCCAAAAACAAGATTCGACAAAGGGGGCAGAAGACCCCAATCATGTTCAGGAACACTTGCTCCTAATTACAAAATAAAGCCTCCTCGAGGCATCCAAAATCAATTTCAAAAGAGCACCCGCTCTTAAGTTCCAGCCTATCAAAGGCCACACCAAACTCCACTTTCAAGTTGTCCTCCCAGGACATGAAAACAGGGGAAAAATACCCAACCTACTGAGGCCTATTAAGTACAGAAACAGGTTAATTACCTGGCCTCTAAAATACCAATTTGTGAGGAGGCGAAGCTGCACTCCTAATACATTTTGTTTAAAACCTACTTGGCACTAGGCCGTTAATGCAAGGGCTAATCCCATACTAAAGAGGTGACTTATATGAGAAGACAATTTACATTACGTTAAGAAAGAAACGGTTGTGAAAATAAGTTCACCTCAATGCAATATGAGTGGGAGCTCGAGAGGGTTAAGCACTCTCTAGCCCAATATGTAGTTTAAAAGATAGAATAGATACTAGGTATCTTTACATTTTAGGGGAAAAGTTACATGGTAGAACGGCTTCGGACCTGCCCCGAGAGTTAAACTGCTGAGCTCGCAAGAAAAGAAGTTATTAAACGGCCATTACCTGGTGGCTGAACTGCTGCCCGAAGAAAGAGGCGCTTCCCGCCCACTGCTACGTACTTTATGCACTGATAGACGTTACTGAAGTGGCCTGGAGACCCGAAAATCAGCAGTTTATAAACCCTCGCGGAAAGTTCGAGGCGTTTCAGGAATGAGAACACCCTCCCACAAGAATTTTATTGGCTAGGATTAAGCAACATATCCAAGTTGAAGAAGATACACCTGATTGGTCATAAATTAATTAAAGAAATTCGGGATTGGCTAAATTCAAACCTGGCGGAAGGAAGGGGTTAATATGCCAACATAAACAATAACTGAAAGAAATTTAACAAAGAACAAACTTATGAACACCAAATTTCTTCAAAAACATAGTTCTTTCACTTCGCACTAGGGTGCACAATTGTAGTTCCTCAGTAGTGTCCTCTAGAAGAGAATGTTCACACTTCTTACCACAGACAAAACAAAAATACATCGGAAACGACACAGTTCAGAAACTTCAAAATTTCCAAGTAGTGACATCTTCTGAGGAACTAGAAAATTAACACAGTAGATAAAGTTCAGACTTCCTCCAGAAGAGGAGTTTCAACTGGCGCAAAGTTTGAATTAGCGGCGTGGAGGTGTACCACCCGGTACAGACCTCCCCCCCCCCCCAAAAGTCCCTCCAAGGGGTAACACAGAAGAACATAAACTTTTGTTTCAAAATAAGGTCCAAGTTGTGATGTTGATATAGAAGTTAATTGCAGAGGTATTTACAAACAAGTTTTCTTCAAGTGATTGGATCCAGTTTCAAAATTCTTGTAGTAATTTTTGAAGTAATGTCTTTATGTTTGTAGAAGTTAAATTCAGAAGGAAACTTTTAGTTTTTAAAGTTGAGGAAAAATTTTCTAAGTCCACAAGATATTGCAGTAAAATCCAAAAACAGGTAGTAATGTTGAATTGGAATGTCCATATAGCTGAATAACTACTTTAAACGTTGATAAGTTTGACGGCCAGACCTGCCGCTACTGCTTGTGTCCAGAGGAGGCCGCTCGGACCCCTCAAGTACCCTGAGATACAGCTCGCCCGCACTATGAGATGAGTAGTGGAGTTGAAGCACGCCGCGCCCGCGGCGAACATGCAGGTCGCGGGCCAGGTACAGGTTGTGCGCCGCACATCAGCCTTGGCTGGGAGGAGGACTCCGGCTCGCCGTACACTGGTTGGCCTCACTGGAGAAGGGCGGGCCCTTACCCTGCCTCAGTAGCGGTACGGCGCCGCGCTGCTGCGGGGGCACTGAAACATTAAAGCTCGGCGGTAGAATTTTGTCGGACCATCATCTTTTTTTGAGGGCACAGGCTTTGTGGAGAGGTTGAGGGTCCAGCGGCGTGAAGATATTCATTTCATATACAAGCCACTTTGTGTTATGTTAGCAGGAGACGGGGGCGTGGTAATGGCCATGGTAAGGACAGGATGGCAGTTTAACTGGTCGGGGAGGGTTTACAATAAATAATTACACACAAAGGAAACAGATTCCAAGGGCAGAAGGCCTTAAAAGTGAAACCCCTAAAAAAATATAACCTTCCTATTTCTTTCAAAATTATATGAAGCAAGTTAGCACAGAAATTACACCAGTTTCACCTGTGACAGGTGAACCCTAAATATCCTCTCGGTGGCTGGATTGCTTAACAATAAGGTCACGGGAGTAAGGAAATCGAGAATAGTACACGGCCCATGAAATCTGGGGGCAAGCTTGCCCGCGGGAACAAAATTCTTGACCATCACCTGGTCGCCTACCTTCAAATTGGTGGGTCTCCGTCCACGATCATATCTTTCCCTAACCTGTTCATGAGACACTTTAAGATTGGCTTTAGCCTTCTTCCAAAGATCTTTAATGTTATCGGGATCTATTGTCTCAGGTAGAATGTCACTCAGAGACCAGAGGTTAGAGAGCGGCGTGTTGGGAACAACCTTGAACATTAAAGAAGCTGGAGTAAACTTATGAGATTCATGAACAGCCGATTTCAAAGCAAAAGCTAACCAATGCAGGGACGTGTCCCACCTAGAATGATCTTCATGATGATAGGCAATAAGCGCGGACCTGAGATTACGATTAACCCGTTCAGCCAGAGATGGTTGAGGGTAATAAGCAGAAGTTGTCACATGAGAGATGGACAGGTCAAAGCAGAATTTACCAAATAGGTTAGATGTAAAAGCCTTAGCATTATCAGACACAATATATTGACACGGACCAAAAGAAGCAAAGATTGAATTTAGACAAGTAATGGTGGACTGAGCGGTAGCCAGCTTAGTCGGAAATAACCAGGAAAATCTTGTAAAACCATCTACACATACAAAGATGAACTTGTTGGCATTTCCCTTTGACTGGGGGAAGGGTCCTACATAATCAATATACAGGCGTTCCATAGGGCGCGACGCTTGATGAGAAGACAACAGGCCTACCTTGGTGGACATGGTTGGTTTACTAAGCAAACAAGATTTACAAGCCTTTACTAGTTCACGGATTTCACCGTCCATACCTTTCCAGATGAACCTTTCACGAATCTTTTCACGAGTTTTAAAGATGCCTAGATGCCCCCCCAATGGGGTCTCATGATGGTACTAGAAGATCATAGGTACAAGAACAGCTGGAACTACAACCTTCATCATCTTATCGTGCCTCGAAGGGCAACATAACACACCATTCCTCAGTACGTAAGGGACAACATGTTCCCCAGAAGAAAGGGTTTCCATTATCGCAGCCAGCGTCGGATCTTCACGTTTGTATTTCTCAATGTCCCTAAAGAGCATGGGAGCATCTGTTAAGATGGCATTAACCTCAGATAGTATGGACTCGGGAGGTGATGAACTATCGACCGGTTCATGGGTCTCGACGTCGTTGGAAAACATACGGCTGAGTCCGTCTGCGACAACATTTTCAGTACCTCTGACATGCCTAACATCAAATTGGAAGGCAGAAATTCATATGGCCCAACGGGCTATACGACCAGTACGACGCGGCTTACCTCAGACCCAGCTTAAGGCTTGATTATCCGTCTCCAGGTCGAATTTGACATGTTCCAGATAGAGACGGAACTTTTCTAAGGCAAATAAGACTGCCAAACCCTCGAGCTCATAGATGGAATACTTGGCTTCTTGAGCCGATAGAGTCCTAGATGCATAGGCGATGGGTCGCCTCCCTAGTTCAGTCTCTTGAAGAAGGACTGCAGCTACCGCCGACGACGACGCGTCGGTTTGGACGATGAATTTCTTTGAGAAATCCGGCATAGCAAGGACAGGGGCATTACAGAGAGCTAATTTAAGATCTTCAAAAGCGGCTTGTTGAGAAGGTCCCCACTCAAATTTGATGCCTTTCCTACGAAGAAGGTTCAAGGGCGCCGCTCTATTAGCGAAGTTAGGAATAAACTTCCTGAAGAAATTCACCATACCAATGAACCTGGCGATACCTTTGATGTCCTTAGGAGGTTTAAAATCACGGATGGCCTGTGTTCTAGAATGATCGACTGCAACACCATCAGGTGACACAATATGCCCTAGGAATGACATGGAGGGCTTAGCAAAGGCAACCTTGGACAACTCCACAGTTAACCCGGCCTTACGAAGGCGATTGAGAACTTCTCGCAGATGATCTAGGTGTTCTTCGAAAGTTTCCGAAAATACGACGACATCATCAAGATAGTGATATAAGTACTCAAATTTGATGTCGGAGAAGACCCTATCTAGCAGTCTAGTGAGTACAGCTGCTCCCGTGGGGAGCCCGAAAGGCACGCGGTTGTATTCATACAAATTCCAATCCGTAGCAAACGCTGTAAGGTGTTTAGACTCTTCGGCAAGGGGAATTTGATTGTAGGCCTGATTCAGGTCCAAGATGGTAAAGAACTTGGCCTTGCGAAACCATGAAAAACAAGAATGAAGGTCAGGAAGGGGCACAGATTGTAACACCACCTTCCGATTGAGAGCCCTATAATCAATGACAGGCCTGAAGCCACCTTGGGGTTTCGGGACTAGAAAAATAGGTGATGAATATGCTGACTTAGAGGGCCAAATAATACCATCCTTCAACATTTGATCAATGATTTCTTTCAGAGCCTTCATTTTAGGTGGAGACAGCCTATATGGTGGAAAAAGGACCGGAATCGAATCCGTGACCTCAATTTTGTATTCAATAAGGTCAGTAACACCAAGAGTAACAGAGAACACCTCTGGAACGACTGACACAACTTACGAATACTATCAGCCTGCTCCTCAGGTAGATGTCTAAGATCTAACATCATCTCATCCTGGGTAGGCGAAATAGATGAACATGATACAGAACTACACTTTAACAAAGGGATTTTACAATTAGAGGCAAATTTGAAGGTGCACGACTTACTCTGAAGGTCGAGCACTAGACCGGTGTGAGAAATGAAGTCAGCTCCCAATATAATGGGGCAAGACAAGTGCTTGGCCACAAACAATTTAATTTTCCAAGTAAATTTAGAAATACGAATTTTGACATATAAGGAACCTAAAATTTCTAATGGAGAAGAATTAGCCGAAACATACTGAACAGACGATGAACAATAGTCAGGAAGTTTACAAATAGATTTCAATTTCGAATACCATTCAGCCGAAACAATAGAACAAACGCTGCCTGAATCTAAAAGAGCAGTTATAGGCTCATTATTTAACTCAATTTTGAGAAAGGGCACAGGTGCGGGGAGATCCGCCACAATCCTAAGACATTCTCTGGGGCATTCAAAAGATAAATTTGAAGACTGAGTCTTCCCTGAATTTTCGACCTGTTTACCAGGGGCTGAGCCTCGGGAAGATGGGTTAGTCGACTCAGCCGAAGCCACTAGTCACTTATTATTATTGGCATTGTTGGAAGTTGCACCAGAAGTTGAGCAGGAGGGGGTGCTATTCGAATTTGGGCAATTCTTGGCAATATGTGAGAAAGCCCCACATTTAAAACAGCCTTGTGATGAACTTGCTCTATTATTTGCCCTACTAGATTTGACCAATGGACATTTATTGCGAAGATGGTCAGGCGACCCGCAAGCATAACATTTACGAGGTGTGACTGGTCGGCGAGGTGGAGGCCGAGGATTACTAAAAGAAGGAGGGGGTTCTTTCGCGACGCGCAAGGAATCGGCGTATCTAACTCCTTCCGCTGAGACGGCCAATGTTTCAAGTTCAGAGAAGGTTTGCGGGCACGCCGCGAAACACAAATATGACCTATAGGATGGTGAGTTACCTTCCACAATAGCTTGTACAATCTGATCCTCAGGGAAGTGAAGAGCAAACACCCTAGTATAGAACTTAATATCTTGGATGAAATCTGCCAAGTTTTCATCCATCCGCTGTACACGATAATAGTACTTCTGAATAAGTGAGGACCTTGCCCTAGCCGGAATGAATTTAGCTAGCAAATGGGCGTGGAAGTCTTCAATAGATGATTGTTCGGCAATGGCTCTTACTATTTTGTCTGAGAGAACACCAATTGCATAAGGATAAATTATCTGCAAAATTTGACATGGAGAAAGAGAAAAAACAAGAGCATGGTCCTGAAACTCAACTAAAAACCTTAAGAATGAAATAACTTCACTGGTGGTATTAACAGAAAACTTAGAGATACCTCTGAGCAACATTGCTAATGGATGAGGCAAGCTGCTGAACCCAGGTGACATAGTAGGTAAAGGTTTAAGTGGCAAAGAGGTTAATTCAGAACTTACATTATTCAACGAGGTACGGCGTTCAGACTCGTTGTCCAATGGGGCAGAGATTGTTTGAGCTCCAACGGTTTTCCTATTGACTTTTCCTTTAGGAGGCTCTTCCTCGCTACCTACATTCACCGTAGTGGGTTGATCAGTTTTGGGAGGAACTTCCCCAGTTAACAATTGGGTAACCTTACTAGACAATTCAGAAATATTTTCAAGAACCATACTAGCTTCCTTCCTCTGAACGTCATTCAACTTCAGAGACAACAGATCGTTGACTCTATTAGAAAAATGAAATAGCCTAGCTTGCATACGTTTAATTTGATTAGGCGACGGGTCATTTTCTTCAAAAAAGGTAATTACAGATGCCAGCTCAGTAGTATTGTCCGTGATCGTGGAGAGAGAGTCGTCAATTTCTTTCTCTCCCAAAGTGGGGATGGAAATGGACAAATCAAGGGACTCTCTTATTTGTGTCTAAGGCAACCGTGCCTCCAGATTGCACGTTTCTAATAGTTAATTCATAGATCAACTCCTCCTTGCGCAAATAGTTAAGATGGAGAACATCGCGAGGGCCGGGCATGATGACAAAGCAATTTTGAAAACAACCGAAAAAAATCAAAAAAATTCCAGCAACTGAGAAAATTGTTAGAGTTCGAATCAAAGCAATGTTTAGCCGTCAAAAGGGGCTAAATTGAGACCCATTCAACCACGCTCTGCTACCACTTGTTCCGAGGTATCTGTGGAACGGCAGAGGTGAAAGAATGTGCGGGGGTGAACAGGTCCCAAAATACGAAATTAAAGTTAAGATAAAATTTAACAAGGTTATATTTTCTTTTAAAGATTAAGAAATAACAAGAATGGCAGGTACAGAGTAGCAAGGCAACAAATGTACAATTATAGTATTCACAGAATTTGGGCTTCGAGCCCCGGATTCGCAATTCTTGAGCAATTAGCCGAACTTTACCCAAAAACAAGTTTCGACAAAGGGGGCAGAAGACCCCAATCATGTTCAGGAACACTTGCTCCTAATTACAAAATAAAGCCTCCTCGAGGCATCCAAAATCAATTTCAAAAGAGCACCCGCTCTTAAGTTCCAGCCTATCAAAGGCCACACCAAACTCCACTTTCAAGTTGTCCTCCCAGGACATGAAAACAGGGGAAAAATACCCAACCTACTGAGGCCTATTAAGTACAGAAACAGGTTAATTACCTGGCCTCTAAAATACCAATTTGTGAGGAGGCGAAGCTGCACTCCTAATACATTTTGTTTAAAACCTACTTGGCACTAGGCCGTTAATGCAAGGGCTAATCCCATACTAAAGAGGTGACTTATATGAGAAGACAATTTACATTACGTTAAGAAAGAAACGGTTGTGAAAATAAGTTCACCTCAATGCAATATGAGTGGGAGCTCGAGAGGGTTAAGCACTCTCTAGCCCAATATGTAGTTTAAAAGATAGAATAGATACTAGGTATCTTTACATTTTAGGGGAAAAGTTACATGGTAGAACGGCTTCGGACCTGCCCCGAGAGTTAAACTGCTGAGCTCGCAAGAAAAGAAGTTATTAAACGGCCATTACCTGGTGGCTGAACTGCTGCCCGAAGAAAGAGGCGCTTCCCGCCCCCTGCTACGTACTTTATGCACTGATAGACGTTACTGAAGTGGCCTGGAGACCCGAAAATCAGCAGTTTATAAACCCTCGCGTAAAGTTCGAGGCGTTTCAGGAATGAGAACACCCTCCCACAAGAATTTTATTGGCTAGGATTAAGCAACATATCCAAGTTGAAGAAGATACACCTGATTGGTCATAAATTAATTAAAGAAATTCGGGATTGGCTAAATTCAAACCTGGCGGAAGGAAGGGGTTAATATTGCCAACATAAACAATAACTGAAAGAAATTTAACAAAGAACAAACTTATGAACACCAAATTTCTTCAAGAACATAGTTCTTTCACTTCGCACTAGGGTGCATAATTGTAGTTCTTCAGTAGTGTCCTCTAGAAGAGAATGTTCACACTTCTTACCACAGGCAAAACAAAAATACATCGAAAACGACACAGTTCAGAAACTTCAAAATTTCCAAGTAGTGACATCTTCTGAGGAACTAGAAAATTAACACAGTAGATAAAGTTCAGACTTCCTCCAGAAGAGGAGTTTCAACTGGCGCAAAGTTTGAATTAGCGGCGTGGAGGTGTTCCACCCGGTACAATTATTATTATTATTATTATTATTATTATTATTATTATTATTATTATTATTATTATTATTATTATATGTATGTCCTACTGTGGTGGATTTTTTTTTCAGTTGTATTTTGATTGTGTTTTAATTGTGTCTTCTAGTATTAATTACAGTATAATTACTTATGACTTTAATGTATACTAATTGGTTTAGTGTAAGAGAAGGCCCAATGGCTTTAACTACGCCAATAAAGACATTTATCTATCTATCTTTATTGTTTATCCGGGTGCAGTATTGTCATGGCCATCGGATCGCCGATAAGGAGTTGATCGTGGTCCACATGACAGTGTCTGTCGTCGTTTATTCTATGTTAATTTATTCAGGCTTATAGGTTGGACAGTGCTATTTTTCTCATTTAAAAGATCAATTGGGTAAAATTTACGGTAGATCTGGAGGAAAAAATAAAGATACCGATACTGATAAATAAATAACGAAGTGTCGAAGTATTCATAATGGTTACGCATTACATCGTAGATGTTTCTGTCCCGAATAAGATAAATAAAACTATTTGTATCCATATACAAAAGTGAGAGATCCTTAAACTGCTGCTTCGCAAAACCATAATGAAAATAATACATATTTAATTTTGAGTAATCTAGTATGACTATTCACAAATAAATTGCTTTGCATAAACTATCCCAGTTTTCATTTCAACTGTTATAAGGTCACGATCAATGACATTATAGGTTTTATAATTCGGTTTCGAGATGTACTTGCCTGCACCATACCACCCACCCCAATTATTAATTAAATGAATACCGCGATGTTTGGGAACAGTTTCCATACTTTTTACATAGATTGAGTTATTCATGAATTTGAAATACGTACTTTCATAAAGTTGAAGTAGCACATTGACGATGCTCTGTATTTAAATCCATGTACGGTTTAAGCAACTTTTGCTGCTTAAACGTGATAATACGGTGAATACACTCTAATTGTAAACCGTATTCTAGACATTGAACAAGACACTGAATGTGAATAATACACCGCTTTTTTGGGAATAACGTAGCTAGCAGTTTAATATTCTTTGATGTATTATCAGGGGGAATCATTTTCCCAACACAAAAAGGAAGGTCAGAATGAGAATTATGGAGATTAGATGGGTAAGCAAGATTAAATTCCAAAATGAAACCACGATTGGGGTCTTTAGCAGCATGATAAACACCAAAATGTTCAATTTCATTTTCAGTTAGCAAAACAAAATCTTTCCATGGTAAAGCCTATGACATCGCAGAGCCGTAGAGGTTATTAACATCATAATACATAAGATAATAATGTTCTTTCCCCCTATCATAATTTTTGAGGTATGGATTATTTGCAATTGCATGTCTGTTAACAAGCGAAACAAGTCCACCACGAATTCCACGTTCAAAAAGACATGCCCATGGGACGAAAAGTACAGTGTGAGCAAACCTGGGTTAGACCACTGGCTGGTGACAAGACCACTGGCCTGGCTAAAAACATCAGTGAACTTCACTCCTTCTGTACTTAATACTGTATATTCATATCACGGATACATCTGGCACAGGCCAAGACAACTTAATATATGTAATATTTTTGGTATTCACTTTGCAGATACATCTGGCACACGCTACAGCACTTTTAAACTTCGTAATTTTGTATTCACAAAATGTGGCGGCCCTGTGGCCACACATGGTGCACGCTCTATTAGAGGTAATAGCAAACTGTTCCAGCCAATAGGAACACGGAATATGGTACTAAATCTCAATCCACGTTAAGAAAACAGTATTGCTCTAATGGACCTACAAGAAGGGGACACATCCCATCTGAGGCACCCATAATTTCTCGTGATGAAGGGATATTACACTGTACCTTGTAATGTATAAATAAAGATAGATAAAAAGTATGAAGCATTTTTCCTGCGATTTATTAAAATAATTACATAACATTTCTTTTCCATAAGTACATTTGTAGGGAGGAAGCACAATGTCGGTAAATAGACATAATTTTGTTGCCTTCCTTCATTTCCCTTCTTCTGTGTTACTCTGATACAATCCTTGTGTAGTCCCTCACTCTGTGAATCACCGGCAGCTCACTTCTGTAGTGAAGTCATCTACAGTATTTATTTGTTGCGCGTGTATTTAGGTTTTAAATGAGTGCGCAATTGTCTTGCGTTGTGTGAGAGTTATGCGATAAACCTACGTGTGTGATTTATTTCTTTAACATTGATACTGTGATCTTTTGTAGAGTCATCTACAGTATTTATTTGTTGCGCGTGTGTTTAGGTTTTAAATGAGTGCGTAATTGTCTTGCGTTGTGTGAGAGTTTGCGATAAACCTACGTGTGTGATGTATTTCTTTAACATTGATACTGTGATCTTTTGTAGAGTCATCCACAGTATTTATGTGTTGCGTCCGTTTTCTAGCCTTTATTGCCTGGGGAAATTTATTAAATGCAATGAAATGCATCCCTCACCCCTCGACCCCATTAAAATGATTTGTCTATTTTCTCACCCAATTTTCCTTACACTTCAGTGCTGAGGATTTTTATGTGCTGTAGTTTACCTCTGATTCTGTACAAATAAAAAACAGCCCCTGTAAACACCTGTACCCTTTAATTCATAAAAATAATTTGTATAATTTGTAGCGTAATTCATTTCGTTTTTCTCTTTACTTAGATACTGAATTTCACAAATTTATGTGCTGTCGTTTCTCCTTGATGGTGTTCAGCAGAGTCTTTCGATATGGCAACCCTGTTGTCATAAGAACAATACTGTTCTAACGTGGAATGAGCTATACTATAGTGTAACCCACAAAATATGCCATTTCTTGAACTATTCATACAATATAGGTCAACGTGCACAAAAATGACGATTTTATAATAGGAACCCACCTAACCCTTAAAACAGAGCACTTACAAATTTTAAAAAATTGGACTGGAAAAACAGATACATAAATTCTTAAATTTGAAATTTTCACACTACATTCATGTGATGTAAAAGTACTCTTGCAAGACAGTCTTCTTGGATTCTGTCATCATAGAAGGGTATTTCCCAGCCATTAGGCCTACGTTATAAATTACAATTTTGTAGACAATATAAAACATTTCCTCTGACAACTGAACTGTTAAACCTATAAAACGAAACGAATCATATGAAAATTCAGAGTTCTCATTTGAATATAAAAGCAATTAACTGGAAACAGAAAAGAAATTATGAAATGGAACTCCCACCATACCGGTTTGAAAGAAATAAATACAAAGTTTAATCCTTACATTACAAAATTGTACAGGGACTGATCCATCAGTTCCTAAAACACAATCAATGGTACTGGTAATGAAATAGTACGATAATTAAACATAACCTAACCTCTATAAATGTATAGGTAACTTATATAAAATTAGATTTGTTGTAACTTATTGTGTTCAACACGCATAGAAAACACTATTTTCATAATCATTCATGATGCAAAGCTGTCGAATGATATAAATCTTCATAGTTTACCGATGAGCCTAGGAAATCCTTGATAACCAAAGAATGTATACATCAGAAAACTGGATATGCAATATCTGCTTTGATTCTATAAAACGATTTTCATAATCATTCATGAAGCAGCATTCTCTTGCCAAGGTGTCAAATTATATAAATCTTCATAGGTAACCGATGAGCCTAGGAAATACTTGATAACCAAAGAATGCAAACATCAGAAAACTGAATATACAATATCTGCTTTGATTCTATAAATGAAACTCAATAACTATATTGTACACAGCTATTAACAATTAAACATGTAAATTACTAACACGGTATATTTTAATCAGTTCCTATATTTATCTCATTATCATAACGTCAACATCAATATAAACATGTTTCCACGGAAGCAGAAAACAACCGGCCAGCCTTGCCAACCTACGAACACAAAGAGTAACTAAATTGTATCAGATATAGCTAAACGTGGTAAAGTTACAGACTTTAAAAAGGCTAGAAGAATCGCCCCAAATTATTGAAAAATATGGTCTCATACAGCTCATGTAATTGAAATAACGCACACTTACGACCAGAAATTTTACAACAGATAATATCTGTTGACTCATCTGTTATTAGACTGCAGGGGCGGTTTCTCCATAAGGTTGCAGGTTTGCGCTACCCCCATTAAATTTTTATGTTTATTTTAGGTAAAGTTTTATAATTTGGATTACTCAACTAGATACTGTATTTTCATTCAACAAAACAAACCTTTCAAGAGCTTGAAAGAGCAAATATTGACTACAGGAGACTACAGGCCGGTACTCTTAGATGTTCACTGCAGGAGCCGAAACGTTTGCAGCGGGAAGTCAACCTGTGGTTGGATGCAACCTGGGCTGCTCGAGGGGAGCGCGGGGCTGCTCGAAGTGTGCTTTTAGGCTCCTAGAGGGGTGCGAGGGGAGAGGAAAAGATAGGCGTGGCTTCTTATACATTGCTTAAATGGAGGTTTATCAACCTGGCTCCTCCTACCACGGCCAACTGGATCCCTCGCTGCGTTAAGGAGCTATCTAGAGCGACGCATCAAATCGGCCGTGCTCGTACGTAACCAACTACTAGCGAAGTCGCTAGAGACCGTTGCTGCTTAATGTGAGATTCTGTTATAGAACATGTGTGTCATCTAGCGACACCGGATGGAAGTTCATCTGCTGGATCACGGCCGGTTGGATCCCTCGCTGCGCTCCGTAAGGAGCTAGCGATGAGCTAGAGCTATTCGTCCTGGCTAGAGCGACGCATCAAGTCGGCCGTGGCTGGATATATAACTAATGTCTCTAAATTTGGTAATAAACACCGCCATTTCTTTCAGTATAGTCGTGAGCTTTGTTATGTGCGTACAAGCTAAGTAGCTTATTGATTTCATTGTGTAAACATTCGTGTCAGCATGTGTGTTTTTATTATTGTGCGTTTTTAGCATTTAGTGGTATTTTGCCAGATCATGAATTCGGTGTAGTCTTTAATGTCTACGCCGTTTCCGCAACGGACTGCCGAGGAATAATCCGAGGTGAAACGAATGGGAAGGCCCACGCGACGTTTAATTTCGAAACCAGATACATTACAAAAGGATATTTTTTCAATACCGGAATTAGGCTACCTCAAAGTGTTTTGTTTCAGTATGGTAAAAGAGTTTTTAAATGAAAAAAAGTGTTAATGCGTTATAGTAATATTCCTGAAAATAGAAATGTAAAATGTTTGTTTTATTTTTAATAATAATAAAGTGTTGTTCATGTATCTAGATTTGAAAATTAGCCTGTAATCATATTATATCATTGGTAAAAATTGTGCACCACTGAACTTTTAAACCACCAGCCGCCACTGTTAGACTGAATTTCTGATTTTTATATCTGCAACACTGTAACCTATCCCCGCCTTAAATGAAGTGCCAACAAATTCTGAATAATTTCTTGGTACTTAGTGCGGTGCAAACGAATGTCAGAAAATGTACTGTCCGAAAAAGCTCATTTCCTGAGCTCTGATAATGTGTCACTATCGAGTAGAACATAATGTTCTGACACAAATATTGATATTTTACCCTCTACCTCCCGTACGCCTAATTAGCTTGATCTTGTACTGTGGGTGGACATTGCACTGACGCCGACAGGTGAAAGAATCGGCCGCTCTATTATTTTTATTGCGTTGTGTATGTGATCACACATCTTACATTTTAGAAAAAAGGTTCCTAGAAGGAAACCGTAATTTAATTTAATTTCATGATAGCAATCGATGAAATTAAATTATGGTTTCCTTCTAGGAACCTTATTTTTATATAGGCATTGGTAATAAGTGATAATTTGATTATACAGGCATTTATACAAGTGGAGGCACATGCTTCCCCTTCTGCAATGTCACTGCCATTGTCCTACATAGGAAGCTTGCAGTGGTGTCTCAACCGCGCACTAGCACCAGCGTCTTGGATAGGTGTAGCATTCCAACTGATGAGCCCACTGCTACACTGGGGCGAAACGCTGGTAATTTCACGATTGAAAATGCCTAAAGACTTAAGAGGTTAAATGTTTTAACTTAGATTTTATTTCACACTAAGAATATTTGCAATATGCCTTAGTTTTATGTTTTATCAGTAGAAACAGGTTGAAGCCACCCTTTAAATTCCGCCAACGATTCCCATTCTTTTCTATATACCGAACGGCACTGTTGCATATAATTAGGTGACATTTTCTCTATTTATTAAATTACGTACTGGTACACTATTCACTAATGTCAACCGCAACGGTGTATACAGTTTTACTAATTATGTTAGAGTAGGGTGACCAGACGTCCCTTTTTTTCGACTGTCATTCATTTGTCTCCATGGCATTCAAACAGAACGTTAAACTTATCCTCTTTTATTAATTACGGTCCCATTTTGACCCTTTTTATTAAAAATAATGGAATGACTGCAGTAGTTGTAGAAGCTTTTGAATGTTAAATACGCGGAAACCTCTGCAAATGGTGCGTTAAGTAACCATCATATACCAAAATCGAAAATCTGTACGCTGTGTGATAGAAAATTACAATAAGAATTGAATTATGCGGATTAATTGGAACTAGGGGCGTCCGAATAAGGAAAAGTCCGAATAATCTATTTCACAAATTTAATAAAATAAACGCAAAATATGTCTACTCTCTCGATCTATCTCTATATTCGATAATTCGAAACTTGATGCTGCAACGTGAGGCAGCACAGTTGTATCAGCTATCCTAGCAACAAACGGTAAAAATGTCGCATTGAAAGATCACAAATTTTGGAGGAAATAATTTCCTCAGAAAAGTAAGTGAATGGTGACAATCATATGTGATTATGCAATTCTCAGTTCTGTGATCACGTCCAATGTATTTCTGTAAGTTATCATGTTATAAGGCAAATATATCAATGTTTATAATGAATAATATACATGAATGATATACAGTGGGTCAGAAAATTATTTGCACACCCAGCATTTTATGCATAACTGCAAAGAAAAAACAATATTTCTATTATAAATTATATTGGGTCATAGCTTATGACCAGCAAAGAAATAGTACGCATTTGCAGGTTTTAACTTACAAACATTACAAGAAGAACACAAAACAACGTAATATATCATGTCAAAAGTCTATCTGCACGCTAGCTTCTATTCAGCAAAACGTTACGATGAAGGTGATAGTATGACGTTCATTTTACTCCATTGTACTGCATATCGAAGCGCCAGCGGTCAGTGCATGTTTGTATCTAGAACGGTCACCGTGAGACCCAAAATAAGAGAGCTTTCAATATCTCTGCAAGATAGAATTGTGTGGTTGCGTTCACAATATCAACTATTCCACAGTGGGTTACGTTATTAAACGACATGAGGAAACCTGTGACACAGTGAATAAGCATCGATCAGGCCGTCCGCGAGCACTTACTAATAGGGAGCGCCGGCAGATTATAAGGCAAGTGACAAAGAACCCCTTTACAAGTGCTTCTCATATCGCCACAACATCTGGTAAACGTATTAATCCGCAGACAATAAGAAATATATTGCACAGCGCACAACTGCGCGGTAGAACACCAAAGAAAAAAACATTCATCAGTGAGGTTAATCGAAAGAAGCGCTGAGAATTCGCTAGAAACCATGTAAACAAGCCCACGAATTTTGAAAAACTGTCATTTTCTCCGATGAATGTAAGTTCACTGTTTTCGGGTCTGATGGAAAGGGGTTCGTGTGGCGAAAAGCAAATACTGAACTCTGTTCAAAGAATCCGCGAGCTACTGAGAAACATGGAGGTGCCAACGTCATGATTTAGGCATGCATGGCATACAAACAATGAAGTTGGAAATAGGACTTTTATTGAAGAAAAAATGACTGCCAAGAAGTATATTGAGGTGTAGTGAGATCAGTTAAAATTGAGTGCAGCAATATTGAACCTGAGTGATACGTTTTATTTCCAACACGATAATGACCCCAAGCAACGAATGTGCCTTCTGTACAATGTCCGTAGAATGCTCAACACACCTCCACAGTTCCCGGACATTAACCCCTTTGAAAATTTATGCCTTATATTAGACGAGGAAGTGAGAAAAGGATATTTCCAGTAAACGTAAATTGATGGAGGCATTGTCCAACGAACGGTACAAGATCTCAGCAGACTGCACACAAACTTCTGTAGCATCAATGCCAAGATGATTACTAGCCGCGATCGACGCAAATGGAACGAAATACTAATGTGCATACGTTTTCTTGTAAGATACAGTTGTGTTATTTATTTTGATAGTGTGAAAATAATGTTTTGACATTCGAATTTACGCTTGTTTGTGTTCTTTTCGTTAAGCTTGTTGTTTAAGACTTGCAAATGAGTAATAGTTCATTGCTGGTCATAAGCGACCCAATATCATTTGTAATAGAAATATTGTCTTTTCTTTGAAGTTATACATAACATGCTGGATGCACAAATACTTTTTGACCCACTGTATTTTGGAACAAATAATTTTTGAAACACTGTTAAAACTTTAAATATGTCGAAAGTCGATAATACACTTAAGTCCTTTGTTTCAAATGGGAAATAGCTTATTCAGATATGCTATGTTCTAATCGGGTACTACTGAATACGTGTCTTGTTTTGTCCATTCTTTTAGTCAAGAAATCTTGAAGTGCCCCATTTTTCTGTTTTGAAAATCCAGTCACCCTCTCTTACACTATCACTTTCAGTCGTATATTTCGCTATGTAATTTGCGCCCAATTTATTTCACATTTTACACAACTGCTCTAATACACTGACTGACAGAGCAAATGCAACACCAAGGAGGAGTGGTTCGAAAGGGATGAAAGTTGGGGAAAAAACAGAGTCGGCACGGAAGAATAATTGATGTTTATTTCAAACCGATATGCAGGTTACACAATGCGCACGGCATCGACTCAGTAGGATGTAGGACCACCGCGAGCGGCGATGCACGCAGAAACACGTCGAGGTACAGAGTCAATAAGAGTGCGGATGGTGTCCTGAGGGATGGTTCTCCATTCTCTGTCAACCATTTGCCACAGTTGGTCGTCCGTACGAGGCTGGGGCAGAGTTTGCAAACGGCGTCCAATGAGATCCCACACGTGTTCGATTGGTGAGAGATCCGGAGAGTACGCTGGCCACGGAAGCATCTGTACACCTCGTAGAGCCTGTTGGGAGATGCGAGCAGTGTGTGGGCGGGCATTATCCTGCTGAAACAGAGCATTGGGCAGCCCCTGAAGGTACGGGAGTGCCACCGGCCGCAGCACATGCTGCACGTAGCGGTGGGCATTTAACGTGCCTTGAATACGCACTAGAGGTGACGTGGAATCATACGCAATAGCGCCCCAAACCATGATGCCGCGTTGTCTAGCGGTAGGGCGCTCCACAATTACTGCCGGATTTGACCTTTCTCCACGCCGACGCCACACTCGTCTGCGGTGACTATCACTGACAGAACAGAAGCGTGACTCATCGGAGAACACGACGTTCCGCCATTCCCTCATCCAAGTCGCTCTAGCCCGGCACCATGCCAGGCGTGCACGTCTATGCTGTGGAGTCAATGGTAGTCTTCTGAGCGGACGCCGGGAGTGCAGGCCTCCTTCAACCAATCGACGGGAAATTGTTCTGGTCGATATTGGAACAGCCAGGGTGTCTTGCACATGCTGAAGAATGGCGGTTGACGTGGCGTGCGGGGCTGCCACCGCTTGGCGGCGGATGCGCCGATCCTCGCGTGCTGACGTCACTCGGGCTGCGCCTGGACCCCTCGCACGTGCCACATGTCCCTGCGCCAACCATCTTCGCCACAGGCGCTGCACCGTGGACACATCCCTATGGGTATCGGCTGCGATTTGACGAAGCGACCAACCTGGCCTTCTCAGCCCGATCACCATACCCCTCGTAAAGTCGTCTGTCTGCTGGAAATGCCTCCGTTGACGGCGGCCTGGCATTCTTAGCTATACACGTGTCCTGTGGCACACGACAACACGTCCTACAATGACTGTCGGCTGAGAAATCACGGTACGAAGTGGGCCATTCGCCAACGCCGTGTCCCATTTATCGTTCGCTATGTGCGCAGCACAGCGGCGCATTTCACATCATGAGCATACCTCAGTGACGTCAGTCTACCCTGCAATTTGCATAAAGTTCTGACCACTCCTTCTTGGTGTTGCATTTGCTCTGTCAGTCAGTGTAAAACAAAGCAAGCAATGAACTGGTTTAAACTCGATGGTCTTTGGTTCTCCCTAGTTACATTTGCTTGTTTATTTTAATTTAGTTTTGTTTATACCTTTCTTATATGGCGGGTCCCCGGTTATGAAGTCTGCTATTATGCCAAAACATATTATGCAACACCGTTATACAATTTATAGCATGGTATACATTTAATCATTGGTTAAATGTCTTATTTCTAAATATCTTTAAAATTAATTTAAATCTAGTCTAACTGATAATAAAGAACTAAATATTAGTTTTGTTAGTGAGATCTACTTTCTACAGGTTTGGGTGTCACATTAAACATTTCCTTTTAAATATCATCGGATTGCATATCCCCCCTAATTTCAGCTGGCACTGAGTTCCAACGACGTATGGTAGCAGGTATAAATGAGTTGTTATATGCGTTACTGTGATAAATGGGAATGGACAAGAGGTATGTTGCGGATGACCTTAGCAGAAGGGGAGAGGTATCGTGTCGACAGACAAGTGCAATTTATGGAGATTATTCTTGGATATTTCAGCTCCAGAACGCTATTGACTGACCTCTATACAGTCCAATTTTGTTCATGCCCAAGTGGCAGGTTTTCCGAAGGGCGAGGCCAGGTACCGGTAGTGTTACTCTCAAGTCGAGTAATACACATTTGTTATATTGCTTTAGCTGCTGTAGTTTGCAAGCCCTGCAAGTTAGTAGATTTTGACAAGCGGTGTGGACAACACGTAACAAGCCTACATGCTTCATTGAGCGCCTTGTCAACTTTGTTTGCGTGTGCAGATTTGCGCCAGACTGGGCATGCATATTCTGCAGTTCTGTAACTAATGCAAAAGCTGTCGTTCTTACGATTAGTGGTTGAGAGTCCGATGTGCTACCAGTGAGCTTACGAAGGATGTTATTCCTATCTTCCACCTTCATCCTTGCATTCTGTCAATGCTGCTCGTAAATCAGAGTGCGATCGTGAGTGACTTCCAGATATTTTGGATATGGCTTGTTCACAAAACGTATTCTTTGCCATGGGATGTTAAGTTGGCAACGTGCCTTATTGTGCTTAAGATGGAATGCACACAGTTGGGTTTTTGCTGGGTTTGGACGAAGTTGATTTTTGGAGTAATAGGTATCCAGTTCTCTCAATGCACCTTTTAGGAGGTTTCCAACATCTTCGAATGAAGACTCCACTGCCCAAACTGCCTACATCCTTAATAACCGATTTTGTAAAAATCGAGGAAAACTAGTAACTGCTTTCCTTTCGGTGGCAGCGGTCAACTTTTTTTCAGTTGTATATCTGAATGCGAACACACATTTATTATAGACATAATTATGAAAATCAAGGCTCGATATTTGCAAAGTTATTAAAGATCTCTGTTTGGATGTAGATAGTTTTGGAACTGTACACTGGAATGAGAGACGCTACAACTATTACTGTAGAGTTTTAAATCATTTTTCAGAGTATCGACCGAAATGAAGACAGCGAAAAACCACACGACCCTAAAACAGAGTGTACATTTGCCCCAGGCCAAGTAGGCAAAAAACTAGTCGAAGGATGAAACGCAAAGGTATCTCTGTGAGAATGTAATGAACAAAGGACTAATGTTTAAATTATCTGAACACTCAATCGCCACTAATATTGACATTGTGCAGAGTGATACAAGCTTCTCGACCCTTTCCGTAATATCAACATATTCGATGAATGACTCCTACTCGGAGCCATCTAAATCATTAATTGACAGAACATTGCTCCACAGCTATAACGCAAATTTTACACATAATCTTTAGTTTATCTGTACCATGACTTTCATCTCTGGTTGCCATAAATTTGTTACTACAACTATACCCTTAATGACCTAGTGGCAGTAATCATGAGTATACACTGACTGACAGAGCAAATGAAACACCAAGAAGGAGTGGTCAGAACTTTATGCCAATTGCAGGGTAGACTGACGTCACTGAGGTATGCTCATGATGTGAAATGCGCCGCTGTGCTGCCCACGTAGCGAACGATAAATGGGACACGGCGTTGGCGAATGGCCCACTTCGTACCGTGATTTCTCAGCCGACAGTCATTGTAGGACGTGTTGTCGTGTGCCACAGGACACGTGTATAGCTAAGAATGCCAGGCCGCCGTCAACGGAGGCATTTCCAGCAGACAGACGACTTTACGAGGGGTATGGTGATCGGGCTGAGAAGGTCAGGTTGGTCGCTTCGTCAAATCGCAGCCGATACCCATAGGGATGTGTCCACGGTGCAGCGCCTGTGGCGAAGATGGTTGGCGCAGGGACATGTGGCACGTGCGAGGGGTCCAGGCGCAGCCCGAGTGACGTCAGCACGCGAGGATCGGCGCATCCGCCGCCAAGCGGTGGCAGCCCCGCACGCCACGTCAACCGCCATTCTTCAGCATGTGCAAGACACCCTGGCTGTTCCAATATCGACCAGAACAATTTCCCGTCGATTGGTTGAAGGAGGCCTGCACTCCCGGCGTCCGCTCAGAAGGCTACCATTGACTCCACAGCATAGACGTGCACGCCTGGCATGGTGTCGGGCTAGAGCGACTTGGATGAGGGAATGGCGGAACGTCGTGTTCTCCGATGAGTCACCCTTCTGTTCTGTCAGTGATAGTCACCGCAGACGAGTGTGGCGTCGGCGTGGAGAAAGGTCAAATCCGGCAGGAACTGTGAAGCGCCCTACCGCTAGACAACGCGGCATCATGGTTTGGGGCGCTATTGCGTATGATTCCACGTCACCTCTAGTGCGTATTCAAGGCACGTTAAATGCCCACCGCTACGTGCAGCATGTGCTGCGGCCGGTGGCACTCCCGTACCTTCAGGGGCTGCCCAATGCTCTGTTTCAGCAGGATAATGCCCGCCCACACACTGCTCGCATCTCCCAACAGGCTCTACGAGGTGTACAGATGCTTCCGTGGCCAGCGTACTCTCCGGATCTCTCACCAATCGAACACGTGTGGGATCTCATTGGACGCCGTTTGCAAACTCTGCCCCAGCCTCGTACGGACGACCAACTGTGGCAAATGGTTGACAGAGAATGGAGAACCATCCCTCAGGACACCATCCGCACTCTTATTGACTCTGTACCTCGACGTGTTTCTGCGTGCATCGCCGCTCGCGGTGGTCCTACATCCTACTGAGTCGATGCCGTGCGCATTGTGTAACCTGCATATCGGTTTGAAATAAACATCAATTATTCGTCCGTGCCGTCTCTGTTTTTTTCCCCAACTTTCATCCCTTTCGAACCACTCCTCCTTGGTGTTGCATTTGCTCTGTCAGTCAGTGTATAATCTCAAATACGCTGCATTCTTTCATTTCATTTTCTGTATAATTTCACTTTTATACGTACATACTTATTGCGAATTTGATTTGTAATTAAATTTTCGGCACATTCTCTTGCTCAGCAATATATATTTGTATTTATTTACCTTCATCTACCCCAGCGCTGCTTGGGTAAATAACTTTGTATTTATATTTTCTTATTATTCCTTAGAACGCTTTTTACCAAATATCTAAGCCAAGTACAGCTGTCTCGACATCCGCTCGCACTACCGCAGTTCAGATTCTGCAACGAGCTGGGTTTCCTTGCCGGCGAGAAAGAGAGCTACCCAAGCGAAATTAAAGCCGCTTGGATGACTTCAAGCTTCCTTGTACTTGAAGCTGTGTCCCATCCCCAGACAGCAATTTACGGTGACGGGCCAGCTAGCTTACGTAGGGCCTGTTAGTTTTAATACTTGACACTCGAAGTGTTCAGCGCCACACACTAAAGACTACAATCAAAATATCAAGAAGCTAACACTGTAGCCACTTACAGATCGTCTTGCTAATAAAAGTAGAGCCTGTTCATGAAAAAAATTGTAATATAAAATAATGTCTTATTTTTGGATTTCGGCATGTATAAAGTTTTTTCGAGCAATTCATTGATGGCAAGTGTACAATATGTTTTCCGATAGTCGCAGAAAAATATTTAGGCTGCCCAGCATGAACACAGAGCTAAGCGAATGTTGTATTTGGTTGTCTGTAATGGTGGTATATACGGTAGTGTTTGTAGTGTTCCTCTTGGATTACAGGTGAAGTTTTCGTGAGTTCTGTGCCATTATTCATGAATATAACGTGTGTCATGTGCCGTGGTGCTGTAGATGAAGATACGATGGTGTCGTCACTGCCGTGAATATCAATTTGGAAATATGTGCTAGTGTGTAGTAGAAAATGTTCATGAAAGGCCTTTCTCAGGTAGACCTTTCCACGATGCAGCCTTATAGAAGAAGGTAGGCCCATTCCGGATTTACCAGGCTAAACAAAACGAGTAAAAGGTTTCACTAGGCACTTCACTGCTTCTTCGTACGAAAAATATGTTTGGTTGACATGGTGCACCAAAGTGAATGCTCTGTTCTGTTGGTCTTGCCTTCTTTTCGGTAAAGACAGGAACACTAGCTGAACTAAAACGGGTATATTCATCTATGACATAGGGGCCATAGGACACATCAGAGCATCTTATCTCTTAACGTCGTTTGGTAAATTTAGGGTGGACACACAACTAGATGACCAGCTCAAACAAGGAATCACATTTCATAACGAGAGGGTGAAACAAAACAGGGAAATCTTGAAGTGTTTCGTTAATGTTGTGTGCTTTTCATGTAAGCAAGAACTGTCTTTACGAGGGCATGGCGAGCTTGAAACCTCAGTTAAGAGGGGTAACTACATCGATCTGTTAAAATACACTGCAGAATATGACCCTTTCTTAAAAACCCACTTGGAGACATCCACAGTTTTTAGAGGAGTATCAAATAGAATTCAGAATGATTTAATTGATGCAGTGGCAAACTCGTTGCTGGAAGAAATAAAATCTGAATCGAAAGATGTTTGTCTAGCATATAGATCTGCATGTCCCAGGACCTAAATCGGATCCCTTTACATGTATGTATCTGATTTTTTTAATGAGAGAGAAACTCACCTAAGATAAGTTTCTTCTGACTTTAAAGATATTCGCTATACATGACCGGAATGAAAAATCTTTACTTTAACACGCATCAGTTTTATCTTTTATGCATTAGCCACGGTCCTCGGGTTTTACGCCTAATAGGCAGTTTTGAAATTTGTAAAAGTCTTCTAATCATATTGATGACGCGATCTTGAGGACCGTCAGAGATACAATCTAATACACCTAGAGCTGTCTTGTCTATGAACCTGCGTATTGTCGGTATTTGTAGGGAGGTGTGTAGTCTTCGTAGATTCGTGAATCGTGGGGAGTTGGTCATAATGGACATGACCCTGTTTTGCACGACCTGTAGTGCTCTAATATATGTCTTGGGATAAATCCCCAGGCTTCGCAGCCGAACATTAACACAGGCTAATTCAGGCTAGGTACAATCTCTTTTTGAGTTGAACAGGCAGATGCCTGTCTCTCAAGAGAGGGTACAGAGCAGACGTACGGCCTTTCGCTCTAACGATGGCCTGGGCAATATGATCTCTCCATAAAAGTTTCCTATGCAGGGTCATTCCCAAATATCTTGTCTTGGGTTGGCACGGTAGGAAGGTATTGTTAAAAGTCAGTGGCGGGGTATCTATTTTGAGTCTAGTAAAGTTCATGGCAACCGTCTTCGTCGCGTTAACCTTAACATGGTTAACGTCGCACCAGTCCTCAAAGATCTTTAAATAGTCAAATAAACACTTAAAGCTCAGATGTCATTTAGCTGTAACGTAAAATGCAACATCGTCTGCGTATTGCGCTATACGTACGTGCGGTAATGTTGGAAGATCGTTCACCAATGAGGCTGTAGAGCACCGGTGAAAGTCTGCTGCCTTGGGGTACTCCCGCTTCCACTCCGCAAATGAGGGAGCGCTCACTATCTACACTCACAAAGAACGATATTCTGTCCAGGAAGCTGACTACCATTCGAATCAGGTAAGGTGGTACATGGGAATGAAAGTGCATTTTATATAACAGCAATAGGTGTCTCACTGTATAAAATGCGTGTTCGATGTCCATGAATACTCCCGGGACCACCTGCCTGATGTCTACGGCAGTTGTTTTGTCATATACCAGTCGCAGTACCTGTAGTGCGGCACTACGTTTTGTCCTGAACCCGAACTACTCGGGTCGTATTATGTCATGACTGTTGAGGTGAGAATTGAGGCATCTTAAGAGGCATCTCTCAAGTGTCTTTGAAATATGATACAGCAATGAGATGGGTCTATGATTTTGAGGGAAAAGATGGTCCTTTCCCGGCTTGGGGATCATCATTATCTTTGCTATTTTCCATTCAGTAGTGAAGTGACCAATGGAAATGCAAGCATTGAAAATGTCTGCCAAAAATTTCAATGAATTGGGGGGGGGGGGGCAAATGTTTTAAGTGCTCTGTTGTTACAATATCTGGGCCTGCGGCTTTGCCCTTTTGTAGTTGTCTGATGACCCGCCTAATCTCCATAGGAGTAATTTTGTCAAAGTCGTTGATGGTCGTTGTCCACTATCTTCTAAGTCTCGAAACGTTTCGCAGAATATCGTCATGAATGTTAACAATGTCTTCGTCGTTCGTAGCCCTATTGGCTGTGAATTGACTCTCCAAAGTTTCTGCAAAAGAATCAGCTTTCTCCAAAGGGGGGAAGGCAAGCCTATGTCGCCCGTGAATAGCAGGTTTTGTTGCTTTATACCTGGTAAGGTAGCGAGTGAGGCGCCAAAAGACTGTCGCTCTTAGTTAAGGTCGCAGTTAGCGACTCCCATCTTTCAATCTTACGTTCAAGTAGTCTAGCCTGTACAAGTTTAAGCCAAGTTTGTCTCAATTTTTGTGAACGAGACGACTGATGTTTCCAACACTGCACATCTCTCCGTTGTTCTACGTTATGTTTACAATGGGCAAACAAAGGAAAGATTTGTTGGGAACAATGACGTCAGTGAAAACAGAACCGCTTTAGACATTTCAGAAATCGTAAGGCAATATTTGACTGAGTTTGACTGTAATAACAAGTTAATTGCGCAGTCTTACGGTGGAGCTGCTTGAATGGCCGGGCATATGAATGGAGTGCATGCTTTAATTAAAAGAACACAATCTCAAGCTTTAATTATTAATTGCTATGCGCACTGCTTCAATCTAGTTTTGACCAATACCGTGAACAAATTGTCTGAATGTAAAATATTTTTAGCTCTCTTAATGGTATTGCTGCTTTCTTTTCACGTTCACCTAAACGGCCTAAATTCCTGGAAGAGTATTTGCAGAGAAGACTTCTAGTGTTTCACCTACTAAGTGGAACTATATAAAGAGGTAGGGATTACCGTGTTCATTCACAGAAGTATTCTTTGTGTGAAGTTTTTAACTCAATGCAACGTAATTCCCTCGTAATTGAGAATGAAATTTTAGCTCCAGTGAAAGGTTACCTCCTCACGCTGAATGATTTCATATTTTCTTTTATCCTTAGGACATTTGACAAAGTATTTTCTTTCACTGATGTTCTCTACAATATCCTCCAGACGAAAACTTTCGACATCATTTTCTGCCGGAGAAACGTTGACGAAATTAGGAAGACCATTTATTCGTTAAGCAAATTTGAGTCCATCTATGGAGGAACAGCACAAGAAATAGGTGAGCCAACAAAAAGAAACAGTCCTACTTACAAACAAATTTAATGTGAAATATTCGATAATGTTGACAGTCACCTCGAAATGTGTTTTCAGGATTATGGGAAATTGAACTTCTTAGGACTAATATCTGCGGAGAAAGGGAAGTATGAAATTTATCAGAAAAATATCCCTCAAGCTGAAATTTCTAGTCTTCTAAATTCATACCCTGGCTATTTCGACGAAAATAGGTTGAAAAACGAAATAAAGGTATTCTACAGTAGCGAGGAGTTTAATGAAAAGAGTCCAGCTGAGTTCAACTACAAAAATCATTCATTCATGTGAGTTATAATTTCATATTTGATAAGATAATCAGCTATGTGGGCAACGACATGGAAATGAATGTGATCTTTTCAGAACGATCATTCAAGCTCAGATTGTTAAAACATGTTCTAGACCTTTCTTATAGTGTTTCTCAAGCTCACGAGCTAGACCTTGTACCTGTTTATTTGCTTAGCAATGTGTAAAGTTTGAAAAGAAACAAAAAATCTAAGAAAGAATTATAATTGCAAATTTTAAAGTTTTAAATTACTATTTAATTTTTTCTCTATGCACCCATTCATGCCCGCACCTCTGTCCACCACGGTATCCCAGTAACAATTATTATTATTATT
Source organism: Anabrus simplex (assembly GCF_040414725.1). Classification (NCBI taxonomy): domain Eukaryota; kingdom Metazoa; phylum Arthropoda; class Insecta; order Orthoptera; family Tettigoniidae; genus Anabrus; species Anabrus simplex. The sequence continues at coordinate 80,192,022 of NC_090270.1, forward strand.
ATTATTATTATTATTATTATTATTATTATTATTATTATTATTATTATTATTATTATTATTATTATCGTAATACTAATATTGTGCAGACTATGCAAGGGTTCTTAATTAGCATCTAATGAACTGCCTATTATACCGGTAATTTTCTGTTATGCCAGTTACTTTTTGAACAGTACTTGCTATTTATTAAATACTGATAGCAAATTAGAATAAGTTGCGACCCCCGAAGGCCCGAGTTCCATTCCTAGCCCTGCCACGAAATTTGAAAAGTGATACGAGGGCTGGAGCGGGGTTCACTCAGCTTCGGGAGGTCAACTGAGTAGAGGGGGATTCGATTCGCTCCTCAGTCATCCTCGAAGTGGTTTCCCGTGGTTTCGCACTTTTCCTCCAGGCAAATGCCGGGATGGTATCTAACTTAAGGCCACGGTCGCTTCCTTCCCACCTCCTTGTCTATCGCTTCCAGTCTTCCCATCCCCAACAAGGCCTCTGTTCAACATAGCAGGTGAGGCAGCGTGGGCGCTTCCAGGGTGGCTGAGGAGGGAATCGAACCCCCATCTACTCAGTTGACTTCCCGAGGCTGAGTGGACCCCGTTCCAACTCTCGTACCACTTTCAAATTTCGTGGCAGAGCTGGGGGAATCGAACCGGGCCTCCGGGGGTGGCAGCTAATCACACAACCACTACACCACAGAGGCGGAACCGGAGAATTTTTACTGAATACTAATTAGATATCGCCAGGGGCGTAACGCTAAGGCCTGCAGGCTGCAATGCAGGCGACCCCGTACCTTTAAGGGGTCCTGCAGAATCCTCGCAAACTAACATAGGTTAATGTCACTCTGCACGGTGATGGTCAAAATCAGTCGAAATAATTTGTTTCTACAATATTCTTTTCAATTTGCTTTACGTCGCACCGACATAGATAGGTCTTACGGTGACGATGGGAGAGGAAAGGGCTAGGAGTGGGAAGGAAGCAGCCGTCGCCTTACATTTGCCTGGTGTGAAAATAAAAAACCATGGAAGGCAAATGCTGCGGCTGTGCCTTTACAATTCGCACGTAGTGGAATTTTCATTTGGTTGCATCTAAGAACAGTCGTAATTGTGTTGAGTGTAACACAAGACGGTTTGCAAAACTGCGACACGATCATCACAAAGACCTACACCAAATTATTAAAAAATAATTAAAGCATTTAAAATTGATACAAAAATACCACATTTTAATTTTAAAATGATACTTGTCCGCCTCTGTGGTGTAGTGGTTAGTGTGATTAGCTGCCACCCCCTAAAATTTGAAAAGCGGTACGAGGGCTGGAACGGGGTCCACTCAGCTTCTGGCGGTGAACTGAGTAGATGGGGGTTCGATTCCCACCTCAGCCATCCTTTTTTTTGCTAGTTGTTTTACGTCGCTCCGACACAGATAGGTCTTACGGCGACGATGGGATAGGAAAGGGCTAGGAGTGGGAAGGAAGCGGCCGTGGCCTTAATTAAGGTACAGCCCCAGCATTTGCCTGGTGTGAAAATGGGAAACCACGGAAAACCATTTTCAGGGCTGCCGACAGTGGGGTTCGAACCTACTATCTCCCGATTACTGGATACTGGCCGCACTTAAGCGACTGCAACTATCGAGCTCGGTCTCAGCCATCCTGGAAGTGGTTTTCCGTGTTTTCCCACTTCTCCTCCAGGCAAATGCCAGGATGGTACCTAACTAAAGGCCACGGCCGCTTCCTTCCCCCTTCCTTGTCTATCCCTTGCAATATTCCCATCCCCGCAAGGCTCCTGTTCAGCATAGCAGGTGAGGCCGCCTGGGCGAGGTAATGGTCATCCTCCCCAGTTTTATCTCCCGACCCAGGGTCTGAAGCTCTAGAACACTGCCCTTGAGGCGGTAGGGGTGGGATCCCTCGCTGAGTCCGAGAGAAAAATCGACCCTGGCGAGTAAACTGATAAAGTAGAAGAAGAATAAGTGATACTTTCTTGACGTATAGCGCACCAGAGATAGTCTTATGCATACGTTTTCTTGAACATTTAACTTTTGATGCACAATTTTCGACAACAATGTATACTTTCAATAAGAAGGTGATGGTCCGCCTCTGTGGTGTAGTGGTTAGTGTGATTAGCTGCCACCCCCGGAGGCCCAGGTTCGATTCCCAGCTCTGCCACGAAATTTGAAAAGTGGTGCGAGGGCTGGAACGGGGTCCACTCAGCCTCGGGAGGTCAACTGACTAGATGTGGGTTCGATTCCCACCTGAGCCATCCTGGAAGTGGTTTTTCGTGGCTTCCTACTTCCCCTCCAGGCAAATGCCGGGATGATACCTAACTAAAGGCCACGGCAGCTTCCTTCCCTTTTCCCTGTCTATCCCTTCCAATCTTCTCATCCCCCACAAGGCCCCTGTTGGGCATAGCAGGTGGGGCAGCCTGGGCGAGGTACTGGTCAATCTCCCCAGTTGTATCCTCCGGTCCAAAGTCTGAAACTCCAGGACACTGCCCTTGATGCGGTAGAAGTGAGATTCCTCGCCGAGTCCGAGGAAAAAGCCAACCCTGGAGGGTAAACAGATTAAGAAAGAAAGAAAGAAAGAAAGAAAGAAAGAAAGAAAGAAAGAAAAGAAAAGAAAAGAAAAGAAAGAAAGAAAGAAATACTATATGAGTTGTTCAAGGATTGAAATGAAAATGGGGGAGCGCCTGTGAGGTAGGCAACCCACACAGCAGGAGTCAACCAACGATCTCTTTTTAAACAAACCGACAGAGAGCCCTCCTTCTATTTTAGACAGCTGGGATTTTTGGTCCGGTTTCCCCTCTGGGGAAATATACGAACATCACCGCTGCCTTTGAAATGTTTCCAACCACTAGCCCGCTCTTGGTCCTACATTTATTAACAGACCAGAAATCCAAGATTTGGTTCTGGTTACTGATTGGTTGTAAGCGATCACATGCTCACGCACGCACGCTGCTGTACACTCGTAATTTAAATCTGTAGCTCATGTGATCTGTATTATTGTCGTCGTATTCAAAGAATTATTTACTTAAGTATTTACTTTTTATCCTCGTTACTCGACCGTGGATATACGAACATCATACTGTGCATAGAAGTACATATTAAGTAATATGAAAATGAAAACCTAAACCTGTTTTCCAGTCAGTTTTCGGGTCAGGGATGGAATGAATGAAGCCCTATCTTGCGGCGAGGATGGGAATTGTGCCGGCTGCCGAAGCCTGTCGCACTCCTCTGGGGCAATGATTAATGACTTAGAGACGAAATTAAATGATAGTGGAGAATGTTACTGGAATGAAAGATGGCAGGGAAACCGGAGTACCCAGAGAAACACCTGTCCCGTCTCCGCTGTGTCCAGCACAAATCTCACATGGAGTGACCGGGATTTGAACCACGGAACCCATCGGTAAGAGGCCGACGCATTGCTACCTGAGCCATGGAGGCTGTTCATCTTAAGCAATAACTAAGAGATAATTATTTACTTAGCTGGTATTGTGCAAATGCTTCAGTTTCATTCTCCTAAGGTCCCATTCACAATGCAAGCGTAACCGTAAACTTAACGTAAAATTTGTGGTATTCACAATGGAGGAACGTAACGTGAACGTAAAGAGTACACAGCAGCCAATCAAAACACTGCCGTGTTATTTAGCACGGAAGTCGGGTTTTAGTCTATTCCGCAGTTTTATTATGTAGGCCCCTAATACTTAGATGGAACCAAACAACGTGGTAGCGGAATTCATATTACCTACTTCTCTTGCTTTGCTCCTGGGAGCTGTGTACTGGTGTCGTGCAGAACACACTCTATGCTCGGTTCATATTTGCCGAGTATGGCTATGACCGAATTTGCTTCTCAGAGGCGAGGCGAGCTATGTTCGTTCGAGCATGCCCATTGATACTCGCTCTTCCATGGCCACCGTCCTGCTGTCTTAAGCAACCAACGCCTTTCATGGTTTCCCATGAGCGTCTATTCGGGTAGAAATGCTCGCCTCCCTCCGTCCTTGCTTACCGTACTCTGCTCTTTGTCTCGCGTAGGGCCTACCTTTTCACTTAGTAGCTTGTGAGATCTGGTTTTTATTTTACGGATTTCCTGAAAGAAAAATCAAGGTTCAACATAATATTAATGTAATGACCATATGCATATTACTTAAGTGACAGAAAATGAAGAAGTCAATCATTAACAAATACCTCACTGCCTGATTCACTGACTGAGCAGTGCTGCCGCAGTTAATGGAACCGCAAGAGTACTAAGTGAATTGTTGGTGCTGTGTCATGTTCCAGATAATCAGTTGCTTCTCTGAATGGTTTAAGGAAAGCTACTATCTCTTCTGCAATCTCATAACTGAAGCCATCTAACTTTTGGAAGGCATTATGATTTCGCAACGCGCAACAATTTGATCATACTGCTTAAAAACAGACTGTAATTTCATGTAGAGACTATTCCACCTCGTCATTACTACATGCTGTACCGTTGTTTGAAGCTGGGCAGCAAGACCGCTTTTTTTTTTTGATTGCTTTTGCGGCGTTTATTGTGTTTGCAGATACTGGTGCATCTTCCACAAGAAATCTCGTTTCATGGAATACGTGCCCAAGTGCTGTATTTATGCAGTGAGCAGTACAAGGCAGACGTCTATGTTCTTCGAAAGCTTCCTTTATGTTTGAACCATGATATGTTAAAAAAAAAAAAAAAAAAAAAAAAAAACATGTCTTCATAATCACACTGAGGAATGTTTAACTCGGACATTCTTTCGTGAACTTCCTCAATTATACTTGCACTTCTTTTCTTTGTATTTTGAAAATTTGTAGTAAAATGCACATTACTGATCAGCTTTCCCTCTATGTCTATATGCTGCGTAGTCAGCGTCAGTCCACATAACAACAGTAGCCGAGCAACATTTGTCGTGCATAGCAGAAATAATCAGTGGCATTATTTCGCTTCGTATTTCATCTGCCTTTGCTTGGACGTTTATACTTATAGTGGAAGGATGCGGTAACACATCAACAATATCTACTTTTCCAAAATTAGCACCGATATTAATCAGTTCTTGCCCTAATTCTTTAAAGCCTTCTCCGGCAACAGTGTTAAACGGTCGGAAATCTTTGGCACACATGAAAACACACGCGCTAGTTATGGTTTGCTTTGTAATGCCGGGCAATACTTGGCGAGAAAAGCCAGCATTAAATTTGCAAACGTGTTTTTTTTTAAATGAGTTGTACCGGATTTATATGTTAACAGTGCATTGCACATTTCACAGGAAACATACCCTGTCTGCTGACTATCTGCAGTGACCACAAACAGGAACTTCTTCCAAACATCAGAACTGAGTCCATCTCTCTTGATTACTTTATATTCACTGCTTTGAATTTTAGCCATAACGCTGTCCGCCGATTCACGTGGTATGGTGAACTTCAGATCAAAACTAACGGGTAACTCAACCATTCCTTCGCCATTTATACCTCCGAATTCCCGGAAAGAAGGGATTCCCTATATCTGGAGAAACCACAATGCTTGCAAAGTCAGTAAAGCAAGCAAGGCCATCCTCCCTAGTCAGCAAGCTTCGCTTCGAACATGCCCTGTCGAACGAATTGGATCAATCTCGGGCATTTTAGCTTACAAGCTCCACTCATGCGTGATACTGGTTGCATATACAGCAAGGCACATGATGTTCTGCCTTGGTTACCCGTCTCAAGTTCGAACAATGCACGACACTAATACATACACAAATATTATTTTGAAAGAGAATTACATGTGTTTCGTCGAAAGAAGTCATTCTATCGCGCACAAAATACAATGTTTACGTCTGCTCTGATTGGCTGGTTCTTAAACCTAACGTAAAATTAACCGCAAGAGCTTGGAGTTTGCAATCATTTAATTTTACGGACTCGCAGTTAAGTTTACGTCGGCGCATTGTGAATGGTTCCATCAGATAGCATAGCCATAAACTTCCAAGTTAACGTTAATTTTAAGTTTACCTTACGTTACGTTTGCATTGTGAATGGTTCTTAACAGTTCTCAAGTCTAGCTCTGGTAAAAATTCGCAGTGCATCCGTTATGTCCAGATTCAAATCCTCTTATTTAATTTTGATGACCTGCGCTGTCTTCTTTACAGACTTACCTACGTTTAACAGTAGATCAGAATAGCAGAATTTTGATAGCAAGATGCCATTGTCATGAGGATTTGGTGTTATGTATACTATATATTTGTTTAAGAAAATTCGGGCCATGGTACATTAAAGTTGGAATCATGATTTATATTAGAAAAATGGCTTCTTTAAAGCGTTTGTTCATTTTAGTTCATCCCGGAGTACATAAGGACAGAAATAGAGAGGATAGATGTTATAACACAACTGAAGTGTAGGACAGGCCACAAGAGTGTTTTACTCACACTGTTATTGATGGGACATTGGCAGCCAAAAAAACCATAACGTAAATATGATTAGGCCTATTATTTTAAATTTCGACTCTAATAAAGAAGAAACACAAATACCTGAAAAGAAATCGGCAGACTTTTGAACAATAATGGGAAACCCAGAACTTTAAAATGAAATGGCAAGGTAAATCTATCAGAAAAAAAATCAGTTTAATTCATACCGAATAAAACTAGCACATGGGTACGTGATTTGATTGTTTTGGAGCAATGGAGAACAAGGTTTAACTCGTGGGCATAACAGTGTAGAAATATTGCCCTTGGGCAAACTTGCTTAACGTAATGCTGAACACTCCCATGCTTTCCTGCCTTGTGGAACACCCGTCGTATGTTTGACCTAACATTACGACTTTATCAATTAGGCTACTCCCCACTTTCGCAGAATATCGAAGATGTTATTTCTGATGAGCCTGATGCAGTCTTTGAGCAGGATCGGAACATTACACTGACTTGAGATATGATAAATCTAAGGCATCATCCGCCTGAATGCCAATGAAATCACAAAAATCGAACTCTGCTTTGATTGTCTCCTGAATTATGGCATTTACAGACTCAATTAATTCATTCTGTATTTTTCTTGATGCAGTAGCGGTGATTGAGGGAGCCTAGGGGGGCAGTTCCCCCCCCCCCCACTTTGTGAAGAAAATCTCACATTTTTATTCTGTAAAAAATAAGCAATTCATACAAGCCCTGTTGTCTTATCAGGTAATTCGTTTGTTTAATTTCTTTAATTATTAACAAATTGGCGGAAATGCGCACAAAATATCGTTCGTCGCGGCTAAATGATCTGCATAGCATTATAGCAAGTAGCGGAGACCCACGCAGCAGCGCATACCATGTGCTGTGAGGAAGGGTAACAGGGGTAGATTCTTTTCTTTTTGCCAAGGTCATGGATACTAAGGTAGGGTTCACCCGCTTCCTGCGCGCATTCGTCAGTTTGGCAGTCTGGCGGACAATAGATCCGTCACTCCTGTATAATAAATAAATGATGAGTAAACAGGTCATGGAAGCTATAGAGGCCGTCTTGCTTTCCGCCAACGTAAGGAAATAAATACCACGAGAGTACCTCGTAATAAACTGGATGTCCGCTTCTGTGATGTAGTGGTTAGTGTGATTAGCTGCCACCCCCGGAGGCCCGTGTTCGATTCCCGGCTCTGCCACGAAATTTGAAAAGTGGTACGAGGACTGAAACAGCGTCCACTCAGCCTCGGGAGGGCAACTGAATAGAGGTGGATTCGATTCCCACCTCAACCATCCTGTAAGTGGTTTTCCGTGGTTTCCCACTTCTCCTCCAGGCAAATGCCGGGATGGTACCTAACTTAAGGCCACGGCCGTTTCCTTCCCTCTTCCTTGTCTATTCCTTCCAATCTTCCCATCCCCTACCAAGGCCCCTGATCACCATAGCAGGTGAGGCCGCCTCGGCGAGGTACTGGTCATCCTCCCCAGTTGTATCCTACGACCCAATATCTGAAGCTCCAGGACACTGCCCTTGAGGCGGTAGAGGTGGAATACCTTGCCGAGTCCGAGGGAAAAACCGACCCTGGAGGGTAGCTGATTAAGTAAATAAATACAAAAATAAATAAATAAATAAATAAATAAATAAATAAATAAATAAATAAATAAATAAATAAATAAATAAACTGGATAATGCCAGTTGTTACTTTGTTACAATTTTTATTGTATTAGAGAGAATGATTCTATTTCGGTAGGAAGGTAGCATCACAAGCTACTCCTGTGTCTTTTACTTGAAAAGTATATTTCAATTACCATGTGTATGTTCGGCATTTCTTTTAGTATGCTACCCTTTATCGTTGTTTCAGCCAATAGGGGCGATTAGGGGGTGGGGTGGGGGATGGAAGGCAGTCTCCTCCCCACACTTTGTGGAGAAAACCTTACGTTTTTATCCCTTTTTAGCCAGCTGAAACTAGAAATCATAAGAATTACAAAGAAAGCAATTTGTACTATACTAGTCCTGTTGTCTTATGAGCTTATGAGGTACCATAATTCTTTCTTTTAATTTCTTTAATTATTAGCAAAATTATTAGCGGAAATACGCACAAAATAATTTTCTTCGCGGCTAACTGATCTGCATAGCACCACAGCACGTAACGGAGACTCGCGCAGCGGCGTAGAACATGTTCTGTGAGGAAGGGTAGCAGGGGTACATTTTTTGCTAAGGTCATGGACGCTGAGGTGTAATTCACCCGCTTGCCACGCGCATTCATCAGTCTGGCAGTCTCTTTAGTGTCTGTTAGTGTGTAGTGAAATACTAAATGATTTTTAATTGTACAATCACGCCGTACTTCTATTTAATTGTAATACATGTGTAATACTGTTCCTTTGGTGAAAGTTTTATTGTATAGTATTGGAACAAAGTCTTAAGAAACTATTATTACCGCACTTAAGTTAGTAAACTGTCAGCCTTTACGCCTCTGTCGAAATTCGCTCATAGGGTCGGTAGATGCAGAGTGGGGTTCGGCCCTTGGGTTTCGTCCCTTAAGTGGCCACGGCTGGTCCGTGGTCCAACAGCTCTGCACTCTGACCGGCCAACCGAGCAGAGGAGAGGTGGCCACGGCTCTACCGTGGCTGTACGCCTCTGCGTTCGGGAGACGGGACAGGGTTGGACCTAACGGCTGGTCCCAACCGTCGGCTGTCCTGAGAATGGTTTTCCGTGGTTTTCTCCTGCTCTAAGGCGAATGCCGGGACAGTTCGTAGTATAGGCCACGACCATGGCCACCCACCCCCTTCACCTTATTCGCACATCTCCTTCACCGTAACAACTTTCCCGGCCTGAGAGATGGCGTAACCGTCTAAGAGGCCCGCCTCCCCTCTTCAGGGGAGGAATGAAAACCTTTAGTAGTAGTAGTTGCTCATAGAGTATGGGGAAACTTACAGTTTTGTAGCGTTTTAATTTTTTAAATGAATATACCCATGTCTCCCTCCACCCCCCCCCCCCCCCTCGCTACCTGGTTACTTTTTTGTCTGTAAATGTACCCCCCTCCCACTTCTAATTCCCAATCGCCGCTACTGGCAGCGATCGCATTTTAGAATAAATTTATATCTATTAAATAAGGAATGCATTACTGAAACTGTTATAGTTGGGGACAAATCATGACGACCTCACCTCACACCACTACTTTCCAGCGGCAGCCGGTGTCTATTAGCGACTCATAGGATTTACTACCTCTACTACAGCCAGAGTTGCCAAATCGGCTACTGCACTCTACACAAAGAAAGGGTAAATACTACAGATAGTGAGAAAGAAAGTGGCTTGGCAGCCTCTGCAAAACAAACAAGGATCACTTAGAACTCGTTAACTCAGCAGGGTGCAGGGTGTGATTGACTACTGGCTTCCAGTCGCTTCTAGGAACTGAGGCCGTCATGTTTTGTCCCCAAATTCATGTAAAACCCTCAAACGTGCGGTAACCTAACTTCCATCCGCCACCCGCTCCCAATCGTCAAGCTCACAGATTGCATACAAAACAAAAAGTCATCCCACTGTCGGTAGCCCTGAAGATGGGTTTCCGTGGTTTCCCATTTGTACACCAGGTAAATGCTGGGGATGTACCTTAATAAAGGCCACGGCCACTTCCTTCCCACTCCATGCCTTCCCTATTCCATCGTCGCCATAAGACCTATCTGTGTTGATGCGACGTACGGTAAAGCAAATAGAAATAAAAAAATCATGGGGATGTCAATATAGCTATGTTTTGTCTCCCTGTCAGAACGAGTAGGCCTAGTCTGCTGTCGCCATCTAGTGCGCGATCAGCGAAACCAGAGCCATCTACAGTTAAAGCCGGAAGGTACGCTTGGTAACGCTGTATCTATCTGTCAACCGGAGGCCGAGAGAAAAGGAGGCGTCTCCGATTTTGAATGACTTCACCCATACTCACTACATTTAGACCAACACAGTGATTATGATAAATGCACACTCTTCGTAAAATGGTACGAAGAAACACACATATTAGTAAATGCATTTACTGAAGTTAGAAATACACATTTTACATGGATAAAATTAAAACACTTTAAGAACAGTACTCACAAGCTCAATTACTGTGGAGCGTTGACAGATTCCTCCGCTTAGTGTTTTTATCCTCACTGCTGACATAAATCATGTTCTTCATCTGCACTTTGTAACACGACATTGGAAAACGCAGACAATAAACAATCTATCGCACCAATTATTCTCACGCCCACTATGACGGTGTTCAAACCAAAACTGTTGACTGCCATCTCTTCCTAAAGCAGCTCAGGATAGAGAGGACAGAAATTCTTTATAATTTTCACAATCCAGGTAGTCTTCGTACACCACTGTTCTGCAGACAAACACAAAACACAATGTGATGGTACCACTAACCCACCTCTGAAGTTCTTCAAAACAGCGATCACCTGTTTCATTACTCTGCAGGAGACCTAAACAAGTGTCACAGCTTATCCTTCTGGATATTGTCCTTAGTGTATTCCCAGAAATGTACAGCATATTACCCCTGACATCTCAAAATGCCCACTAAAAAATTCACATGATAAAAGTGAGTCTAACTTGTTTATTACTTCCATATTGAGCTCAATAACATATGTCTTGATGGAATCAAACATTTCTAATTGGCTACAGCCAAACCTCACTTTTCCATACCATCACCACCACCACCGCAACCCTAGAACACACTTAATCCTAATTTTCATCTCACTTTCTAGGTCTTGAAGTGCAGTAACATTGTAGTTACAACCAATAAGCTGTAAGTACAGGTACTGACTAAACCTTCTTTCTAAGTTATCACGTTGAAACTTTCTATGCAGTAAATAACTTGCTTTCACAGTTCCAAACGAAACTTTTGGAGTAGGGTCTAACTCTTCTTCCTTTTAGTGCAAATAATAATGAAAATGAAAACCTACAACCTGTTTTCCAGTCATTGACCGGGTCAGGGATGTAATGAATGAAGCAGATATAGGCTATTAGTACGATGGGGTCGCCACTCCTAAAGTGGCAAATAATAATAATAATAATAATAATAATAATAATAATAATAATAATAATAATAATAATAATAATAATAATAATAATAATAATAATGTAATTTGCTTTACGTCCCACTTACTACTTTTACGGTTTTCGGAGGCGTAGAAGTGCCGGAATTTAGTCCTCATGAGTTCTTTTACGTGCCAGTAAATCTACCGACACGAGGCTGACGTATTTGAGCACCTTCAAATACTACCGGACTGAGTCAGGATCGAACCTGCCAAGTTGAGTTCAGAAGGCCAGCACCTCAATCATCTGAGCCACTCAGCCCGGCCCTTTTACTGCAAAGTTCGAATTATTCCCTTAAAAATATGAGGCAAGACAAAGAGTGTGCTTTCACTGCTTACCTCACGATACTCTAGGAGATTGTGAAGCATTTTAATAATTTATTTGTACACAGTTGACACTAACACTACAAGAAGTGGTTCCTATATAATTTAATAAATATGCATTTACTTGAGACCACTTTGATATTTTAGCATCTGCTAAACACCTGATAACTTAACATATACAGTGACATTCATATCTTGGTGAATTTTTTTTACCCTACTCTACATTTCCAGGCTCCTACCTTCGGGATCTTTTCTTTTAATACTTTTCGATGACAAATATTGTGGCAAATTTGGAAAAATAATTGGACATGCATCAGGAAGAAGCTCATTAGGTTTAGGTGGTAGTATAGTTACGTTAACATTACTATCAGAAATGTTATCCCCTATTGAAAAACTTTTGTGTGTGACATGTTTTATGCATACGACCGAATCCTTCCCAGGTTCATTATCTCGTTTAAAATGACAAATTCATTTTTGTTTTTATTGTGAAGGAAAACTAAACGAGGTAACAAAACCTTTTTTTAAATGCTATACACTGCTTTTACGGTTTTGGAGAGACGCCGAGATGCCGGAATTTTGTCCCGGAGTTCTTTAACGTGCCAGTAAATCTACCGACACGAGGCTGACGTATTTGAGCAGCTTCAAATACCACAGGACTGAGCTAGACTTAGAAAGCCAGCTCTACAGTCCAAGCTACTCAGCCCTGCTTAGCCTTCACATATTTCAATAATAGGCTCTACGTATCCTTAATCTATCACTTATCTTGTTATATATACTCGAACCTATCCGTGAAAAAATAAACGAAACACGAGACGAAGTTAACTAGACATCAACATACACAGCAGATAGCTCCCGCGCTTTCACCTTAGCCTCCACTGGACGTTGCCAAATTTACATGACTCCGGCTTGTAACTGTAGTCGGCCATGGCAAAACACATCGTCCATTGTCATCATGTAGCACATATCAAATAGAGAAGTAAACTCGAGTCCTCATCCCGAAGTGGTGCAGTTCTTTTCAGTCACAGCCCCAATGGAGGTGAGCTGCGCGTACAATTTCAACCACATACCAGTCCTCCTACCATTCTTAAATTTCTGGCAGTACCGAGAATCGAACCCGGGCACCTAATATCACTAACTGTTACGCTACGAAGGTGGACTGCTGAATTCAAAATGAATATAACCACTAACTTTGAGTGAAAGAGTACCAAGGAAGTGAGAGGTGCAGAGCAGCCAATAGGAACAACTGAGTAGAAGGTGTCATGGCGGAGACATGAATGGCTTCAGAAACTTAGAAGCAAGTTAGAAGCAAATACAGTGGAACCTCGATATCTCGAATCATCTCCGGTGCTAAATTTTATTTTGAGTTATTGAAATTTCGAGATATAGAATACCGTTTTTGAGCATGTAATAGCACATATTGAATCATATGTATCTACGGGCTTATACTGAATATATTATTTTTAAAAGTATTTAAACATATACAAACAAAGTCTATTTTACAGCATCACTTTAATTATAACCCTTATTACAATAACGTTTTAGAATGCAGGATACAGCAGTGAAACAAGAAACATACCTCGGTTAACAACACCTTTGGAAAAAAAAAAAAACATAAGCCCCTTCACATTAAAACTTCTCGTCAGTGTCACGCAGCCGAGATTCGTAAATGGAGCTTGTCATCCGCGACTTCGGAGGTTGCTTTCGTACGTGACCGGTAATTGATTCATACTCGAGAAACAGCGAGGCTTCGCCGATTTTCCGAACATTAGAAGTTTTAGTTTTTCGGTTCCCGTCATATTAGCTCCCAGCATAACTGTAACCACAAATGCCGTATTTCACAGTTAATGTTGCACAAAATTCCAGCTACAGAGTATTTTTTGCTTCAAGCAAGACCGACTCCAATCCTCAGAGCGTAATATAAAAAACATGGCGACGGAAGTAGCCGGATTGCTGGTATTGGCTAACACGAAAATATCACACACACATTATATAAACGACGGTAATTTAACATGATAAATGTAATATCCTAGGGAAAATCACGTTTACACGTATGAAAACGCTTCGCCAGCAAGTACGCACCACATATAATCAACTAGAATCACATATATTCTACTAGAAAAGAGACCAAAAAACTGATTATTTAGAAATTCAATTCGTCATATAACATTTTTTCTTGATTTCACTTCGCTGGATAGAGAAGAAAACAGGATAAAACTGTTAAAATGATATTTCTAACATCATTTTGAATGTTTCAAAATACATTAACATGCAAAATTCCTCGATTTATTCGCTCTCATGAGAACTGTGAAACATAATTTGTTGCCTTAGTTTTGAAGTGGTGGACAATTTCTTAAATTCAGCACCCAATGAATGGGAAGTACACCCGAAATAATAATGTTATTGGCCTCACGTCCCACTAACTACATATTTACGGTTTTCGGAGACGTCAAAGTGCCGAAATTTAGTCCTGCAGTAGTTCTTTTACGTGCCAGTAAATCTACCGACACGAGACTAACGTATTTGAACACCTGCAAATACCACCAGACTAAGCCAGGATCGGATCTGCCAACTTGGGGTCAGAAGGTCAGCGCCTTAACCGTCTGAGTCACGCAGCCCAAGTACACCCGAAATGATTATGTTAACCCAATGAACGGCCCTGGTAATGTTAACATAATGTTGATATATGGCATAACAGCACTTCACACAATGATAGTAACCTTAGTAATGAAACGTTCAGACACTAAAGATATACGAGTAATAGGTTTTTACCCGTTAAAGAACATGAGTACCAAAACTCTATTGACTAAACATTGATATTTAACCACATGGACGAGCATCAGTTCGGCGCAGTCTGCTTGATAACAGATAACCACAGCATGAATCGGAAGGTGTTGGTAGTGTAAAACTCTACGTTACAAACCCAGTTAATCCCTCAAGTCACTATTTCTGTGTAACAATAAATAGATTGCTCCATCTGTCACACTTATAAGTTTTGTTATACTCCAAGATCCAACCAAACATTTCCGCAGGGAAAGCACAGATTATTGTAAAATACACTTGCATCTAAATCATTCGACACTTTGAAGCACATAGACACTGACGGAATAACACATCAATTATATTCTATCTAAATTACTATGTTTCGAAGAGCATGAATTGTTTGGAAGTAGAGAAATGGCTTCCCTAACATGAGACTTATTCTCAAAATGATGTATGCTCGCTACAGTTTTGTCACGGACTTCAAAATAATCACGATGTACATTCCTAATCCATTTCTCTCTTAATGCTCTATTCCGTAGGAAACTTAAGAATAGTTGTATGAGAGGCATTGCCATACTTAGACTAAAACCTGGTCCATCTAGTGCACTCATGTTCCTTAATGGGTAAAAACACGCTCTAAACAAGCACATTCTCACATTAATGCGTATAATTACAAATCCTATGTATCCACTGATTCATATAAATACACTCGCACACTTATATTCAACAAAGAAACTAATATTCATCGTCAACTTTCATAAAATTACACCGACTACATACGATAACAACAAACCAAAACAAACCCACATTTTCAACAATACTCGATTCGCCATATTTGAACGATCGAGAGTAGCATTAAGATCTGAGGATTGGAGTCGGTCTTGCTTCAAGGTAGGAAGTGTTTGCTTCGAGAAATCGAGAAATTCGTGTAACCGAATTTCGAGTACGCTAATAGAGAAATGAATACACGTGAAGAATAGGATAAACGGCCAGGGAATTTAAGTTATTTCGAGATACTGAAAATTCGAGTAATGGAGGTTCGAGATATCGAGGTTCGACTGTATCTGAAATATGGCGATGAGAAAATTTATGAACTAAGGAATTCTGAAAAACGACAATGTCAAGGAAATTATTCAGAAGAAATACG
The DNA here is from genome assembly GCF_040414725.1 of Anabrus simplex. NCBI lineage: Eukaryota > Metazoa > Arthropoda > Insecta > Orthoptera > Tettigoniidae > Anabrus > Anabrus simplex. The sequence continues at coordinate 80,207,682 of NC_090270.1, forward strand.
ATATGAGTAAGGGAGGTTGTTCAAGGGTTGAATCAAAAATGGGGGTAGGGCCTGTGAGGTATGCAACCTGCACAGCAGGAGTCAAGGACCTACTTTTAAACAAACCGACATAGAGTCCTCCCTGTATTCTAGACTGCTGTGGTAATGGCTCGGGGTTCCCCTCTGGGGAAAGGCAACAGTTGCCGCTAGACCCCTCCAAAGAAACAGTAGATTGACGACGTAACAAGACTTCGGGGAAACCTTTTCATATCATCAATAAGCTTCAACGGATCCCTTAATAAACAATACCAGTAATTCAAAAGACCAATTCTTACCAAATTAAATGACCGACTCTTTGGCTGAATGGTCAGCGTACTGACCTTCGGTTCAAAGGGTTAATTCCAATGGCCCGGGGGCTGGGCGTTTGTGCTGTCCCCAACATCCCTGCAACTCACACACCACACATAACACTATCCTCCACCACAATAACACGTAGTTACCTACATATGGCAGATGCCGCCCGCCCTCATCGGAGGTCTGCCGTACAAGGGCTGCACTCGGCTAGAAATAGCCACACGAAATTATATATTACCAAATTAAATCAAACGACAGTACTCACTTCAGAAAAAGAAGAGCAGCTGAAGAAAACAGTTTTTAAAATCGACATGAGAAAGTCCTTTTGAAAATCTCTTTTAAAAATGAACAACTAAGAAAAACACACACATCACACATGAACAAATGTGCTGTACCGTATAGCCTAGTAACAATTTTTGACATCTATTTAAGTGAACGGAAATTGTTTTAAACTAGGTTACAACATAAGTAGACCTATCTTCCCATCCCACTTCACTGCCCAACTCAACCCTCCCCACCTATTTTAAATACTTTTATCTTTTTCAATTAGTTTTGTTTTAAGCATAACAAAGGTACTATTTTAAGAACCAGAAGATTTTTTGAGGAGAAGACAATTCTGTGTAATTTCTCCTAAGCAATGTTATGTAGCTGAAGATGTTTCTAAGGAATGAAAGAAGTTCTGAAAATGAAAATCCACAGCCTGTTTCCAGTCATTTGACTGGGTTAGGAATGGAATGAATGAAGCCCCCATCTAGCAACGAGGATAGCAATTGTGCCGGCTACCAAAGCCTGTCACACTCCTCTGGGACAACGATTAATGACTGACAGACGAAATGATATTGGAGAGCGTTGCTGGAGTGAAAGATGACAGGGAAAACCGGAGTACCCAGATAAAAATCTGTCCCACCTCAGCTTTGTCGAGCACAAATCTTACATGGAGTGACCGGGATTTGAACCACAGAACCCAGCAGTGAGAGGCCGATGCACTGCCTCCTGAGCCATGGAGGCACGAAACATGTTCTACAAATAATGAATTTGCTTAAAGGAAATACTGTAGCCTATATAGTATCAAACAGGTAGAAGATTACTTTTATTGATTTAATGTAAATAAGATTTGATACAGGAAATGAAGCTGATTTCTTGCAATTACCCTGTACCACTGTGACATCAAGAAACCTGAGTGGTTACACAAACAGAAACTTCATTCCACCTTAAATATCAAATGGGAGAACCATATCTCCAGTCTTACAGTTCTTGAGAAAGCATGCCCGAACAGTGTAGAATCCTCTATATTGGCCATCGACTTCAGTGGACTAGGCATATCTGCCATATGAATGACACCAGGCTTCCTCCCACTTCCTGTATGGTGAACTGTGCTCAGATGCAAGACCCTGTAGTGCCGCTTTGAAGTGTTATACAGAGCAGCTTAAACAAATCATGAAGATCACAAACTTCAGCCCTCAAACCTGGGCCACACGTGCTTAGGAGCACTCACTTTCGTGCCAAACCACCTTCATTGCTGTTGAACCATTTGCTATTGGCTTTATGTTAAAAATTAAATAACTGGAAAGGAGGTTCAACCTATTCAATACTCAAAAGAAAGAAACGTAGCAATCACATTTCTATTTGAATGGGACCGGTTTCGACCTTAGTCTAGGTCATCATCAGCCATAAAAAACATGTAAAATGTTTAAGAATGTTGTAGGTCAGTTTTTCACTCTGTTAGGCTTTATGTCGCAATGACACAGATAGGTCTTATGGTGATGATGGAACAGGAAAGGGCTAGGACTGGGAAGGAAGCGGCCATGGCCTGAATTAAGGTACAGGCCCAGCATTTGCCTGGTGTGAAAATGGGAAACCACGGAAAACTATCTTCAGAGCTGCTGACAGTGGGGTTCGTACCTACTATCTCCCGAATACTGGATACTGGCTGCACTTAAGCGACTGCAGCTCTCGAGGTCGGTGATCTGTTTCTATAAGAATGTGACTTCTTAAATCACAGACCCATTGTACATTGACTTTGACTTGAATATGTGTACATTTGTTTAGAATTGAGAAAAAACTCATACTAGATATTTCAACAGATTTAGACGGGACTGCGTCAGTGTCACAGCTGTAAGTTTTTACGTAGAACACCTATGTATCTTTTGGAGTGCCAGTATTTAGATGTTTTTCTTCTTCAAGTATGCAGCGTGATGATGGTAAAAAATATATTTTCCAAGTTTCATGATATTTATAAAACATGGAATTGTTGAGCAATTGAAAATATAATTGCTCACGTAGTCTCAGTATACAGGATGTGATGTACTGAGAATGAAATTACTGGAATTAGATTTTAATCCATAGAGGGGGCGAGTAAGAGGAAGACCAGGAAGGAATAAATAAATGGGGAGGGAAATTGGGGAGTGTTTTTTTGTAGAGAAGGGAGCATGACTAGATGTGCATTTCAACACTGACAGTGTAGTCCGACTCGTTGGCTGAACGGTCAGCGTACTGGCCTTCGGTTCGGAGGGTCCCGGGTTCGATTCCCGGCCGGGTCGGGGATTTTAACCTTCATTGGTTAATTCCAATGGCACGGGGGCTGGGTGTGTGTGTTGTCTTCATCATCATTTCATCCTCATCATGACGCGCAGGTCGCCTACGGGAGTCAACTCGAAAGACCTGCACCTGGCGAGCCGAACATGTCTTCGGACACTCCCGGCACTAAAAGCCATACGCCATTTCACTGACAGTGTATAGCTACTCTATCTGAAAATCTGGCTACCTAACTACTAGTTTGCCATCTTGTTTGGCCCTGTAATTTATTATTGAATTGTGTCTCTATCCGATAAATCATCTTTGTTGGCAACTCTAGCAAGTATTCTGGAATGCTGGAGTTAATTGCAGTGATATGCTTTTCTCCAAGTATTAGCTTTATATGACCACCATGTTCATGGGATGCCCTCCTATATGTCTTCCACAAGTTACAAAGAAGCGATGGAAATAATGGAATGTAAGGTTGGAAAACAGTAGTGCTAGACTGGGAGGGCTTTAAATCGGGCTAAATCGGGCGAGTTGGCCGTGCGCGTAGAGGCGTGTGGCTGTGAGCTTGCATCCAGGAGATAGTAGGTTCGAATCCCACTATCGGCAGCCCTGAAGATGGTTTTCCGTGGTTTCCCATTTTCACACCAGGCAAATGCTGGGGCTGTACCTTAATTAAGGCCACGGCCGCTTCCTTCCAACTCCTAGGCCTTTCCCATCCCATCGTTGCCATAAGACCTATCTGTGTCGGTGCGACGTAAAGCCCCTAGCAAAAAAAAAAAATCGGGCTAACAGAGGATGGTGTTGGATTTGTGTACTGTACATCAGCTGAGGTTTCATAATAGCACCTTGTTGTTGCACCTGCCAAAACTGCTATGTGAAATATTTAAGCTTGGAACTTTGGCTGCTAAGGTTCTGTCATTTAAGGTTCAATATTGTGCAAGAAACTTCAAAGAATTTGAGAAGCGTGACACTGGTTTTATGTATATGTAAATTGGTAAGATACCTACATAAAAAATTAAGTCACATAGAAATTCTTTATTTGATTGACAAGTTGTTCCTCATGGATGCATAGCTGGTGGCATCATCTGTTTATTCTACCTACCTTGTATTACCCAATTGCTCTTCCTTTTTAAATAGTAATCACCAATACCACTACCACCACTGGTTTACTTTGTTACAGGCCATTGTCCAGTTTTCCTTGATGTAGTTCCAGGGGAGTCCCCCAAGATCAGGTTCTCTTGGCTTCTGCTTGTACATATGTGTACTTACTTGATACCTTTCTTGACAGTGTGCACTTTCTCATAACACTTCAGATAGCACCACTGAAGGTTACAGATTATAGGAAGAAAAAAAAAAAGAGCCAGTTGGCTGAGGAATTAGGGTTGTGTACCTGTGAGCTAGCATGGTGGGTTCGAATACCACCGATGGAAGCCCTGAAGGTAGTTTCCCATTTTCACACCAGGCTGTACCTTAATTAAAGCTATGGTCACTACCTTCCTATTTAGTACTTTCCCATCCTTGCATCACCAAAAATTTTCAATTTCTTAATGCGATGTTAAATCACTAGGAAAAACAAAAACAAGCCGAAAAAAACTATGGCACTACAATGAGGCATACTAAGCAAGATAAGGAAGAAGGTAGTTTGCCATTGTTGACCTCGCTTTGACAGTGCTTTTACAACACAACTGATCCTTTGAGTTTACACCTTTCATAGTAGAGCTATACATATGCACTATCCCCCTGTGGGTGGAGGCAGTAGAATATATCCACAGATCCCTCGTCTGTCACAGGAGGCAACTATAAGGGGCCCTCCAAAGGCTCTTAGTTTGAGCGCTTCGGTTGGCGACATGGGGTCCCCTAGCTGTGCCTGGTATTGTTTCCACTAACTTTTGCCAGGCTCCTCACTTTCATTTTTCCTATAAACTCTTGTTCTTTTCTAACCTTAACAGTAGCCTATTAGGTCTCATTTTCACACTCTTTGGGCCCTTTGCTTTATTTTGCTGATACCTTCATTCTTTGACGATTTTGGCTCAGATTTGTGTTAAAAGAGGGTGGTTGCCTAGTTGCATTTCCTCTTAAAACATGATCATCACAACCGAGATGCACTTGTTGTGTTCTTGAATGTCACTACTCAGCAGCTTCTCTACTGCCACAGCCATAAACAAGCCTGGGACATCAGTGGAATATACATTTCACGCTGGCCTGTGTCAAGGAGCTGGCCCTGCAGTCTAGAGGAAGCATACTTACCTCTTACTTGGAGGCCTGGGTTCAATTCATGGCCAGGTTAGCAATTTTTCTCTGAATCTAAGGGTTAGTTCATGGTTGATTCAGCAAACATGAGAACAATTGAGGAGGTATCTGATGGTGAGATAGCGGCCTCAGTCTAGAAAGCTAAGAATAATAGTTGTGAGGATTTGTTGCACTGACCACACGTCACCTCATAATTTTGCAGGCCTTTGGGCTGAGCAGCGGTTGCTTGTTATGCGAAAGCCCATCAGGATTGTAGTGCTATGGGTTTCTTTTTTCTTATGTCAAGGGACAGATACTAAAATACTGCATCCGTCTAGATATGGCAAGAAATTTATTTCATGATTGAAGTGAAGGCTGGTTAGTTTGTTAGTTTAAGAGAGATACTAGCAATATTTTGTTATAGTTTTTTGGAGGAAAATTCTAATATTTATCATGAAAAATCCTAATGCCACTGTACATTATAAGATGAAAATACATAAGGAGGTTGGAAAGGTTGCACAAACTAAGGAATAAAAATAGTCTTCACAAATTTAAGACGAAAGTTTTGTAGAAAGTTTCCACATTTGCAAATAGTTTGCACCCGTAATTGGCATGGTTTATGAGACATCATGATGGAAGTGATGAGCTGATAGCAAGTGACTGCCATGGTTAACCTTGATGTGGTGGTGCTGAAATTTAATCGTGGATATATGCCTTATATTATTGAAGTTCTAAGTCATACCCTTCTTTGGTCATATGTGAATGCATAGTAGTATATTTTGACTATATTTTAACCATTTCCTATTGAAACAGCAACAAGGGAAATTGTTTTTCTTTTACTTTATACTTTTATTGTTATTGTAACTTCCATTCTACTATATATATAATTTTGCAATAAATTAACACATCCATGATAAATAATTTCAATGTTCTTACATTGGTGTATAATATAATAACTAATCACATATGCGATAGTACTTAACATTGAGGATTCGAAACAAATCAAATCCTGATTGACATCTTGTAGGGCAGTCCCTTTAATTAATTTAACATTAAATAATCTCATTGTAACATTATCTCTATTGTTTCTTTTAAATCATGCTATTTTTTTCAAGATACAATGTAGTTTATCCTAACCACTTTTTAATCCAAAGAAGGCATTAATGCTACCTGTTAAAAGTATAGGGAGGTATACGATTTTGATAGGAAAAGAAAAAAGATTGTTTCTGAAAAGTGTTTGAAATAATATTCTTGGAACTTTTATGAAGTTCTCCCTTTCAAATTATTCATATCCTAATTTGCATGTTGAGGAAAGTGCTGTATATGTTCAGCTAGTGACATATAGCCTACTTTGTTCTACTTTGTTTTTTATTACTGTTACATAACTGTTCATTTTACAAAATCTTATTTATTTGTACAGTCAGAAAGATACTTGATAAGTGAAAACATTACGGTAGTAGATACTCAGTTCAGTCATTACATATTGGTAGTTTTTATACTTAAAGATGTGTGTTTAATGGACAGCCTGGTTAGTGGCTATTAGCATACGACTATATTAAGTCACATGCAACTTGAAGTTGGTTCAGAGGTAACTTTGCTATGGGTGATTCCATGTTAAGAAAACAGTATTGCTCTTATGAAAACAGCATTGCCACATCGAACGGCTCTGCTCAACAGCATCACGGGAAAACGGTGGCACATAAATTTGTGAAACTCAGTATTTAAGTTCAAGGAGGAAGAAACTAAGCTGCAAATTATTTTTTTATGAAATCTAGGGTTTAGGCTTTTATACCAATAAAGGTAAACTACTGCATATACAAAACCTCAGTAGTGAAGCTCAAGGCAAATCAGGGGAGAAAATAGACAACAGATGATTGTTACAGGCTCTGGGGTGGAAATGCACTTAATTACATTTAATAAATTTGCCCAGGTGCCGGGTACTACTGTGCTGTCAAATCATCCCATGGAAAGAATGATCAAAATTAAATCCGCTTAAGAAACAACAGCTAAACAACAAAAGCATTTGGTAACAACTGCTTTACAGTACAAGAATATTAGAACACATGCAAATACATAGATGACTTTTCTTCAACAGTGATAGCTGCTGGTGATTCACAGTGTAACAGATTGCGAGTTACATGTACCAGAGCAACTCAGACCATAAATGAAGGAAGGCAACAAAGCGATGACGGTTTACACCATTGTACTTCCTCCCTGTGAACGTATTTATGAAATAGAAAATGTTAAGTAGTTATTTTAATAATTTGCAGGCAAAAAAGTGCCTTATCCTTTTTCTTTCATTCATAAAAGAGTATAAAGTACATTATATATTCCTTAATCACAAGGAATTATGGGCGTCTAAGAGGGAGTGTATTCACTCCTTGAAGGGTCATAAGAGCAATACTGTTTTTTTTAACATAGAATGACCTATGGGAAGGCAGGGAAGTGTCAAGGCTCAGTTTCTTGTCACTGGACTATAAATAAAAACCAGACTTAAAATCCAAGCCTCTTATCATTAATGAGAACATTGCATTTTGAATTATCTTCCTCTTTGTGGGTTGTTGCTATTCACTGAAGTAGAAGTAAGTGGAAAAATATATTTAAGAATTAAAATAATTATCCTAATATAGGTTTAAAAGGAAAGGAATAAATTTATAGTACCAATAGTATTAGCAAATGACACTAATGAGAAAAGGAAGTATTTTTATAGCTCTGATTCATGGAGAAAAATTGTAATTTGATCAATAGGCTATTATTATTATTATTATTGAATTTCCAAAAAAAAAAAAAATAGAAGGGAACCCTATTGTGCAAAAGCATATTAGGGCTATAGTTTAACAATTACATACAATTTGCAACAGATTGAACATTATGATGAAAGCTTATTAAAGATGCAGTGGATGAAAGTCAAGAAATTATTATAACAACATTGTTTTTTGAATATATGAAATAGAGGTTTGTTCACTTTAGTTTCACAAAAGTGCAGGTGACATACTAGGGTATATCTTGGTCTTTCAAAAGCAGGACAATCAAAAATTAAATGTTGCACTGTTTGAGAGGATTCACAAAAGCATAAGTAAACATCTGAGACATTGATGTTAAATCGCTCAAAATATTTTTTTAATTTGCCATGGCCGGATAGAAATTGTGTAAGCACAAAATTAGGCATGAGCACTTTGCACTGGAATCGATGCTGGATCTCAGGAAAGAACAGTTCTCTTGTTACAGATCCGTTTGTGCTTGTGGTCCAGAAGTTATTCCAAAGAAGAGATGTGTGATTCCTAAGCTTCCTATCAGAGTATATTATTATTATATATCTGCAAATAAGCCCACTAGGACTATGCAGAGTACTTAGAGGTGTGTGTTTGCCTTCCTTTGTGCTCATATTTCTTTCATTCTTTTACTGTGGGCTTCCTTTCATTTTTCAGACCAAGCTGTTCCGGTCTTCTTCTTTGGTCTTTCCTTTTGGTCATCTTGTCATTTGTGAATTTCAGATCTGAAGATTCCCTGGGTCTCTACATCTGCTGGTGTAATTCCTGCCTGTTTCAGATCAGTTTTGATTTTGCCAATCCATTTCATTGTGTCTGTTTTGACTTTACTCCTGTTTTCATAGATTTTGACTAACTTACTGCATTTGTTTTGTAAGTCTGTCTGGTTGCATTCTTTTAATGTGTCCATAGAATCTTAGCCCATAGAATAATAACAATAATAATAATAATAATAATAATAATAATTTATTTCCACACACTTTGCAGCTCTTCCCCTTCTTTTTCTGATACCTTCATTCTTTGAAGGGTTGGACTTCTTTTCTCTTTCTGGTTAGAGGATGGTTCCCCAGTTGTACTTCCTCTTAAAACAATAACCACCACCACTATGTGGTATTGAGGAAGAATGTTACAACTTAATTATTGTTTGCTCTCATTCAGAGTTCCTCTGGAATAGTTTTCATTTTTGGCATGTGGGCTATATTTTGCAAGTAAGAAATATGTATTAAAATGACTACTCATGGAAACTTGGATTGGAAAACAGTATCCCTCTTTCCTGTAGTTTCAAACCCCAGAAATAAATATTAGTCTTTGGATGATAAAAGTCTTAAATGAAAATAATTATACTAAAAGTACTTTCACCTGAAAAAATTAAAAAAACATGTCTTAACAAGTGTAATTATGTATTTAATTCCATCTTTGAAATACAATAATATGGATGTAATTCCTTTCTGTAGAGCCTTTAGGTTCTTGGTAAAGCAAATAGATGCAAAAATACGTTATAGAAACAGTAGAAACTCATCACATCCCTTCTCTATCATCATGAGGACCTGGATCTTTATGCATTAAAAATGCTTCAAATATGAATGCAGTCTTCCACTAAAAATATGGAAAATATGCACAAATATTAAAGAAATATGCATTTAAAACATGTAATTTTAGTATCTCACCTATTTTCATTTATCATTCACTGCAGAAATTTGCATCACAATAGGTTACTAAAAGTCTTTGAATGTTTTCTGGAGACAAACTACATCTATTTTCAGTATATTGGACAGTATACGAGGGTGATACCAAAAATAAGTCTCCTATTTTTTTATAAATACAGAACTCTGTTCATGTGGCTGTTGGTCACAATATTGTGAAGAGTGTTTCCTGCGCTTGCATATAAACATGCACATGCTACGCTGAGGCACTCAGTTTTGGCTTCGCAGCCGTTGAGAATGGAGTTTCCGTTGGATGTTACCACCAAGTGCGAAGTGCGCACAGTTATTCGAGTTTTGAATGCAAAAGGTACTGAAGCGATTGAAATCCATCGCCAATTGACGGAAGTGTATGGTGAGTCATGCATCAATGTCAAAACTGTTCATAAGTGGTGAAGAGAGTTTGCAGCTAGTCGGACTGAAATTCACGGCGAACGAACAAAGGTGATAAAGATGTTGATTCCCATAGGGAACCTGAAATATTTGCTCCGAATGAGTAAATTTATAATACCAATATAGTTGGTCCATTATTGGACATTACAAATTTTCCAGCTAACTCATTCCTGGTTGCCAGTGTTTCACCCCAGTGTGCTAAGTTGGGCTCATCAGTTGGTAAATAGCACACCCACCAAGACGCATGGCTTCTGCATACCGTGGAGGTCATTGCATAGGCTACTTGGAGCCACCAGCAGTGCCAATGCACTATGTGAGACTGCCCTCGTGACTATTTGTGATGGTTTGCAAAGGGCATGTGAAAACAACACACACGTGAGAAGTGGCCAGCAATTCTCGAAAATGCACAAGACAATGAACTGTACAGATCCACACAAATTGGAAATAATTGATTCTACCTCAATATAAATAGCCTATGTCATTTTATGTTGTAATGAAAGAATGTTGTGCAGTGTATGCTTGTAGAAAGCGTTGGGCCAGATTAACGAAAGTTAGCCATCAGATGCAGCAAACATAGTGATATAATGAAAGTTTATTTTATTATTGGTTAATTAAACAATGATTTGGCTCAAATAAAGTAAGTTTATTTTATCATTGTTTAATTAAATTGTCATTTAGCTCATACATTTTTATGTTGGCAACATAAAAACAGCTATTCCTTACATGTGTACAAAGTACGCCGCGCACCCACTCGTGTTATGAAAAACAATATGCCCGGTCGAGGGTTAAAAAGGAGAGGTATAGGGAGTTATAGGTCTTTTTTTAAAAACAGTAACAATGTTTATAAATGTCTTTTATATCTACAGCTGAAGATAATGACAATTATTACTGTAAATATTTAGCTATAATATTTATGTTTAGTCATACAAAATCCCTTTCAAATTAAGCATGGTACATGAAACAACATTGTAACAATACCAGTACAGCAGATACATTATTTTGTTTTCACAAAGATTATTCTTTCCTGAGGATCAACTGTGAACCCATACATTGAACTGGGCTTGTAAAAATCAAGGAAAAAAGTTAAACTTGCTCCGTTTTACAGATTATTTGTAATACACCAAATATTCAATTTTAACAACATAATGAATATCTATTATACACATTTAAGGGATTTCCAGTGCCTCTATTTATGTACAGCTTACTATTATTTACATGTTCAAAATTTGGAATCATATACTTTAAAAAATTAAAAACAAATTGTGAACTATTACACTAAACACCCTTTAATGTCAGAAACTGCAGTTATATTTTTCAATTCAGTGCATACATAAAGCATACTTCATGAAGTTTCATTTGGACACAGTAACTTTTTTTAACAAACATCGCAAAAAGTAAAACTAAAATAATAAAACGTTAATTCTTGAAATGAAAAATAAGTTGAGGAATGTTGCCAACAGATGTTAACTTGAATAAAAGAATAACATTATGTTTATTATACTTTTTGTTTCATCTTTAATTCTTTGACTATTGTAACATTATCAAAATCCACAATATAGTCAGTCTAAATTCAACATATTAAAACATATTAAAATTTTTCCATAGATTTTCTATTTCCAATTGCACTTTGCAAGCTGTAAGTATAGGCCTATGTGTTCATACAGATTGAACCTGAGGCCTCAATTCTTCAGTGTTACCATACCATAGCCTCAGTTCCAAACAGTTACGAGTTATTCAGTAGCAACTTGAGGTGCACAATCTTTTCCCATTATCTTGATACTTGACAATTTTCATGTTCACTATAAACTAACAAACATTCTTGTGCAATTAAGGTCATTCAAACCCAGAGCTATCTTTAATGTTCACTAATTTTATGCATATTTATTATTTTGTCCCTCGTTAACTGTCTCAAATGCACAAACATAATATGAGGTCCATCATGTGTCTTATTCAATGTGCACTTTGGTACAGTACTTCCCTTTAAGAATGCATGCAAAAAAAACTCAACACTTTACTTCAAACCTCGTGGTAAAAGGGAAACATAGCGGTGGTCTCTTGAACTGTTGTTGCTTTAAGAGTGTCAGACATGCTGAGTTACTAAAGTTAATACGTCTACGTAAACAGAAATTGGTAAGAAAATGAACCTGTGATGTAAAATAATTTGTATGCATATGTGTGCATGATTGGTATGGTACTATCCAGGCATGTAGCCAAAGTGGGGAAAGGTTGGGGGGTTGTCCTCAAAATTTCTCATGGAAATTTAAAAGTATAAACTTAACTTTTTCTCAATCAATTCAGGAATAGACAGTTTACATCATCTGAAGTCCTACTGCCCACAAATGTTCCAACCTGTACTGATGTAGGAAAACATACTTAAACTATTCTTTTTGAAGACAGAACATCAGAATCAGTGTTAACAGCAGAGTATCTACTATGGTGTAAAGAGTGGAAAGAAGCAAATGAAAATCCATCTAGAATGCTAAAACCAAGCTCGATAGCTGTAGTCGCTTAAGTGCGGCCAGTATCCAGTATTCGGGAGATAGTAGGTTCGAACCCCACTGTCGGCAGCCCTGAAAATAGTTTTCTGTGGTTTCCCATTTTCACACCAGGCAAGTGCTGGGGCTGTACCTTAATTAAGGCCATGACCGCTTCCTTCCCACTCCTAGCCCTTTCCTGTCCCGTTGTTGCCATATGACCTATCTGTGTCGGTGTGACGTAAAGCAAAAAAAAAAAAAAAAAAAAAAAAAAAAAAAAAAAAAAAAAAAAAAAAAAAAAAAAAGCTAACTGTTTTGAACAAGTGTTAAAAGTCAGGTTGTGAGTTTCACAAATAGGGGAAGGCCTCTCAGTTTTAATTACTGTGTTGATGGGGTGAAAATTCCTTTTGGGGATCACTGTAAGAATCTAGGTGTAAGTATAAGGAAAGATCTTCATTGGGGTAATCACATAAATGGGATTGTAAATAAAGGGTACAGACCTCTGCACATGGCTATGAGGGTGTTTAAGGGTAGTAGTAAGGATGTAAAGGAGAGGGCATATAAGTCTCTGGTAAGACCCCAACTGGAGTATGGTTCCAGTGGATGGGACCCTCATCAGGATTACTTGATTCAAGAACTGGAAAAAATCCAAAGAAAAGCAGCTTGATTTGTTCTGGGTGATTTCTGACAAAAGAGTAGCATTAAAAAAGTGTTGCAAAGTTGGGACTGGGAAGACTTGGGAGAGAGAAGGCAAGCTGCTTGACTAAGTGGTATGTTACATGTGATAAATATCATTTTTGATCCGTAGTGATGATATTTGATTGGAATAATAACAATAAGCTAATTTATTAATTTGACCATCTAATCAATACAATATTGATTGATTGTATTAAGTGGTACCTTCCAAGCTGTCAGTGGAGAGATGGCGTGAAATGACATTAGTAGACGAATAAGTTTGAGTGGTATCTTTAAAAGTAGGAAAGATCACAAAATGAAGTTGAAGTTGGAATTCAAGAGGACAAATTGGGGCAAATATTCATTTGTAGGAAGGGGAGTTAGGGATTGGAATAACTTACCAAGGGAGATGTTCAATAAATTTCCAATTTCTTTGAAATCATTTAAGAAAAGGCTAGGAAAACAACAGATAGGGAATCTGCCACCTGGGGGACTGCCCTAAATGCAGATCAGTATTGATTGATTGATGGACTGATTCAGTTTAGAGGGCCCCGGGTTTGATTCTTGAACTGGTTCGGGATTTTAGTTGGGACGTTGTGTTAATTCCTTTTGCTCAGGGGCTTGGTATTTGCAGTTATCTTGATACAAGTTTCTGTCTACATCAAACTCTTGATTATCCAGTCTAATCACAAGACAAATTCGCATGGATTACTAAAAACAATTAACACATTCAAATACCACTTGTATCAATAAAGTAGGCTAATATAAAAATTACCGGTACTTACAACATCTATTGTTGGTAAAATACGTGAGGTACCGATGCAATGGTAAAATCGCAAGCCCATAATCATTCGCTAATTTCTTTACTGACTCTCCTTTCTTGAACTTTTCAATTAAGTTAAACTTTTGTTTTAAAGTGAAAACCACTTTCTTTCACTTCGTAGCCATGACTGCTATCATAGAAAACCAACAAAGAACTGCTATACAGTACATTGTTTGGTATTTAGTTCTTGAACAAAGCATTCCTCCAGCACACTAATTGCAGTCAAGAGGGCGCTTGAATTTCAAATGCGCAGATTACAGGTATTCAAAATGCCATGACAAAAATAAAAGGGGTGCGGCCAGTATCCAGTATTCAGAAGATAGTAGGTTCGAACCCTACTGTCGGCGGCCCTGAAAATCTTTTTCCGTGGTTTCCCATTTTCACACCAGGCAAATATTGGGGCTGTACCTTAATTAAGGCCCACTCCCAGCCCTTCCCTCTCCCATCGTCTCCATCTGTGTCGGTGCGACGTAAAAAAAAAAAAGGGAAAAAAATTACAATAAGCCTCGGTGGTGCATAGATAACCCATAAACTGGATAATCCACATCCGGATAAAAGGGAGTTTGGTGTACATGTAACACATCACACCACCACAGAAACATGCAATAGTGAATACATACCTCCACATTGGGTTGGCATCAAGAAAGGCATCCAGCAGTAAAAATGGGCTTAATCTGCATTAGCACTTACCTTAGATAGTTGGTCAAATGGCCAGGAAAGAATAAAACTTGATTAGACAGACGTGATGATTAATAAGAGCTGTATTGTTCGATTGCGGGCTACAGGGGAGAAAATTCACTATCTGGGCATGGACTTCTAAGATTCTTTGCTCCTAGAAAATTATCTGTGATCTCAAGCACAACATTGACTTATTAGTTGGGAGTCTGATAGTGAAACCTGAACAGAAGTTCATAGTATTTAATCGGTTTCAATGGCCCTCTGTTATTTATCTCCTGCAAAATGCAAGTACTACAAGAATACTACATTTGTTCTTATTGAATAATGGAAAAATTATAAGAAGTGAAGGAAATTCTGCATTTACCAGCCAAAATTCCTGACACAATGCTTTATTCCTCTCCCAAAATAAAGTGATTGGGCATCTTGAAAGTTGAATGAGTAGTAAATTTGCAATACATAAATGTTTAGGACTTCAAATGAGCATGTTAATTCCATTTGCCCTCTAGCACAACAAAAATCACTATGTTTTGCATCACTAGGGCATACAGAGGATTCAACTTGCTTACAAAATGAGACATACAGGAACATCAGAGGAATGTTGAGAAACAGGAAGTATCAGAAATGGTGCTCATGAGCTGTTTAAAGAATTCTGTCCAGCTAACAGATGGCTTACAAATAAAATGGGACTTACACGCCCTGAGTGGAGAGACACCCTCAAAATGTATTGCAATGTTGCTCTACTAAGAGGTCTTCATGGGCAAAGCTAAGGCTACCCTTTCCCATGTCCTAGGTTTTTGTCATCACAGAGAGCTTTTAAGAGATGACAGACACCATCTCGTATGGAGGATGATTGCTAAAGCATTTGGAAATGACTACAAAGTTAATGAGGAGGTTCGCTGCATGGCTGAAGAGGGGAGCACTCGCTGAATAGATATCATCGAGTTAGATAGGACTTGCGGAAGTGTTGACTCCACACTCTGAGAAGAGTCTGGATCAGTCTGCAGCTGCTGACTGGGAGGCAGTACTGTAAATGTGAGCAAACAGTAAACTACTTCCAACAAGCATACTGCATTAAAGAATTACATGTGGTTTGGGTGACTATTGGACGTCATGGGACGATCCCAAAATCTGTTGCATAATTTTTCAAATCTCTTGGTTTCCAGCCGCAGATTTTCCAAGGTGCCGCACTATTTACGTACTCTGAAGGTGTCGATCTAGATACTGAGGAATCACCTGTACAACCTCAACAGTTAATAGATACAAATCTCATGTAATAGTTCCATTTCTGTTTACTTGTTACTTCCAAACATTTGAAATTGTCCTTTTATATATTCCCAACTGCAGTATAGTTTTAATGTTTTAGACTGTAAAGTATGCTTTTGTTCCAGTTGGTGATCTAAACTGTTTGGGAAGTTAAGGTAAATGAGAATTTAAAAAATTAACTTTATTGTTTATATTGTAGCTTACACTGCTGGCCAAAAAGCATAAATCTTGGATGTTTTCAAATGATATGAATTTAATGGACCAAAAATTAAGTTATAAAATACAATAATTCTTCTTCCACCACTTTTCCCACACCCTTATTGGGTGATCGGTGCAGACTGTGTCATACAAGTGGTCTTTGCTCTGTTTTATGGCTGGATGCCCTTCCTGACATCAACTCTATATGGAGTGATGTATTCAGTATTGTTAGTTTCTGTAGTGGTTACTAGTGTGGTGTGTGATGTGTGTATGAAGAGGTGTGTATAGGGACAAACACAGGCACCTAGTCCCCAAGTTGCAGGAGTTAGCCAGGTGTGGCTAAAATGCCCCACTTGGATGGGAATCAAAACTGGGACCCTCTGAACCAAAATATGTACACCTCATGGAGATATAATGAAGTGCATATTTTTGGAAACAGAGAATTCACTTCTACCTTTAGCAAGTTAGCAATCCCGGGGCCACGCATTTAGTCTGCCACTGCTAAGCAGGGTCTTGGAGGGGCGTGCCAATCCAACTGATGAGCCCAAATGGCAAGTCTGGGCGAAACTCTGCAAATGCACATGGCTTAACCACCAAATGCTGGTTCTATTCCTATGATTTTTATCAGTTCTTAGGTTGGTGAAAGATTTAACTTCTGTATCATCATTATACATACACTACGACACTGCCTACCATTAACCAGAGAACATTGTTAACAGAAATACCAGTGTCATTGAATAGATATCATTGAGCTAGATAGGGTAGGGGTAACATCCCATTTTGTATTGGATTCTGATGATTGGTGGAGATTTCTCTGTGGGTGGTGGCATAGGATATCCACTCTCTGTCCCCTGCTTGTCATAAGGATGACTGAAAGGGGGAAACCCTAGGAGGTCTCATTTTGGGGGTATGGGTTGTTGTATATGGGGGAGGGTCCTAACTGTGTCTGGCATTGTTTCCATTTACTTGTGCCAGGCTCCTTACTTTCAGTTTTCCTATGCAACCTACCTTGTGTAAATCTTGTTCACTTTTGACCCTGATAGTATTTGGTTTGTGAAGCCTAGGGAGTCTTTCATTTCCTGTGTTGATACTTTCATTTTTTGAAGGGGTCCTCTTCCTATTTCACTTCTAATTATAGTTAAGAGGGGGTGGTTGCTTAGCTGTACTTCCTCTTAAAAACAATGATCAGCAGCAGCTCTGGTGCAGAGATTTCTGGAAATGGGCTGACAAATTTATGGATCTCATCTTTATTACAAGTTTTAAAAGCTTCATTTTAAAAACCCGTATCGACTTGAAAATCAAATAGTGAAATGTTTAAGATTGATGTCAGGAATTTATACAATCGATTCAGACACAAGAGTCAGAATATTAATGCATGTGAAACGGATAACCTGACTTGTTCCTCAAAGTGAAACAAGCGTTATTGACAAATATTGATGAATATTGTAAGAAGAAAGAGGCAAAAACAAGAACTAAGAAAATATTTAGCCAGGAAATAAATCAAGAAATATTCGAAATTATGAATGTAATCATAAAATCAGAACGAGTAGAACAGCAAATAACCATGATCGCCGAAATGAATGATGTGTTGTATGCATGTCAACAGATGTATGAGATGGTGACAGCTAAAGAAAAGAAGGTATGTGGCTGGAAAATCTCTATCGAAGCCAAGATCAACAAATTGAATAGAAAATTGGAAATAATTGATGCCCACCACCCAAATGAAAGAGCAAGTAAAGAGTTGATTAGAATGTGTAGAGAAAATTGAATTCATTCAAACAAGAGTAGTGATATTCAGAAGATGCGTAATACGATTCTTGAGAAAATAGCTATTTACAAGAAAGTGATAGCTGAAAATCGTATAGCATCTAGGAACACAAACCGAAAGTTTGAGTTTAATAGGAAGACCTTCTATCGTGACCTTGCGATAGATTTACAGTAAGTGAAGATATTAATCTTGAAGAAACCAAACGCTTTTGGACTACAATTTGGAAATATGATGAAAGACAAGATTATGAACAACTGATCCAAGAACTAAGTCCAGCGGAAGTGGAGGTAGACATGGATAGAGAAAAGATAAAATAGGTCATATCCAGGTGTATAAAGTACCTAGCGAACTGGAAAGCAACAGGACCTGATTTTGTATATAATTACTTTATTAAGAGGATGTATGCATTACATGAGAGGTTAGAACAACTAATCTACGAAATAATTCAAAACCCAGACTTGATCGATGAAGAACTTTATGCTGGGATAACATATTTGATTCCAAAAGTCCCGAATGCAAACATACCGCAGCTCCTGAGGCCAATTACATGCCTTTCGAATTTATTCAAATTAATCAGCAAAGTGTTCGCGGTAATAGTCAATGATTTCTGTGACGTGAACAATATTATCTCAAGTAATCAAATGGGAACATGCAACCGATGTCAAGGCGCTAAGGAACAAGCACTTATAAGCAAAACCATAAACGAAAAGTACAATAATAAATTGTGTACTGCTTGGGTGGACATTCAGAAAGCATATGATTCGTTGTCACATGCATATCTAATTGAATGCCTACGGAAGATACATATGCCAGAAAACATCATTAAATTTGTCAATAGAACACTTGACAAACAGAGAACAACATTAATATGTGGAAATAAAGTGGTCGGTGATGTGAAAATAAATAGAGGAATATTACAAGGAGATGCTCTATCACCCAAGTTGTTCGTAATTGCTATGGAATCGTTAAGCAGAATCTTAAATAAGAACTGCGAGAAGATCCAAGCAGATGAACATGGAAGAACTGAGTGCAACCACCTCATTTTTATCGATGACATCAAATTGTTTGCCAAAGATGCGCAGACATTGAACGAGCTGAGCCAGTGGACGAATCAATGTCTCAACAATATGGGTTTTACAATCAATCAACAAAAGTCAGCGAACAATATCAATTCGAACCATATCTTTGGAGAGAAGATAAATGACGTGGAAGGATACAAATACCTAGGAATATTAGAAGACTCGAGGAATGTAATTAAACCCGAGAATAAAGTTATCATAGCCAACAAGATCGAATCACGGGTAATAAATGTATGCCAAACAAAGTTGAACGCGAGAAACCTGTTTGGAGCAATAAATGAGTATGCGTTGTCAACTATTAACTATTATATTGGCCTGATTCCATACGAGCAGGAAGAATTTAACAACATTGATCTGAAGGTGAGAGGAATCTTAAGAGAGCATAATATCGTCAGAACAGCAGGTAATATGGAACGACTGTACCTGAAAAGACGTGAGTTAGGAAGAGGACTACAAAATATTTCTGAGAAGGCCGAATTGATTTTACTTGAACTATGTAAATATTTGTCAACAAACACAAGAACGAAGTTTATCGCAGAAAGTGAAAGAAGAAGTGCAACCCATCTGGGACTGATTGAAGAACATCTGAAACGGAAGTACCTAGTTGAGGACGGAAACGATGTAACGGTAAAAGTAGTTAAGCAGAAACAAAAAGAGATGCAAATGGATCGAATCATGGCTAAGTCAATGCATTCCACATTGTTCCGTGAACAACAGGAGAAATTTGTAGACGTAAAACAGTCATCGTTATGGCTAATGAGGGGGAATATATCTCCACAGGAAGAAGGAATGTTCTGTAAGATACAAGACAGAAACATCTTCTTTAGTCATGGGAGTATATTCCAGAGGTGCCCACACTGCAACCAGGGCAATAAGACACTAGACCATCTGGCAACACAATGTGAATGAATGCTTAATTTGGATTACAAGAAACGCCACAATGACGTTGTCAGATGCTTGCATTTCATGTTCACAAAAACGTATGGGCTGAATAATTCTAAGAAAATAAAGAACAATAAAGTGGAAAATGTCATATCCAATCAGTGGGTTAGAATAAAGTCAGACGTCATCATACAAACTGAGCTTCGCATTGAACATAACAAACCGGATCTGATGATACATGACCTTTTAAAGAATGAAATCCTGTCAATTGAAGTTGGAATCACAAACAAAAATATCCTAAAACAGACTGAAACCACTAAATTCACAATTAAGTATTTATTTTCCACCTAGTCGATACAATGATTGCTTAAGGCAATTTTTAATGGTCAAAAGTGGTACATGTTTCGTATATTATCAACATCTTCAGCCACATAACACTGTTTAGATGAAAAATGTATAAAATTGACAAAGTAATGCTTTAGAGGAAGTGTCCTTAAAATTAACATAAGATTGACAAGATTAAAACAAACAAATAACTCAAGAGAAAATATATAAATTATTTCTACAATAGAAAGCAGTCGTCAAGGAAACACTTGTACAATATTCCATAGAGAAATTGTCCTAATAAATATTCTTTTCTTAATAATTCATGAAAAAAGATCAATTTATAAATTAAAAATTATACAATTTATAAGTAATTATCGAAATGAAGAAATCCTGATATCACAGTGCGGCTCTTATTATTAATGTAGATGAAGATATAACTAATTCCTAGTTGTCAAATCTTATTAAGCCTGCTTTCCTTTGGAACAGTAACTCCTGTCATTCTTTCACAGTTTTGCGCCGGGTGTAATATTGATGATGCGTTCTTCCTTGCTCTTGCACCTGAGGAGGTGGAGGAGCGGGGGATATAGGTGTGTCAAGAACTTCCTTGCTGTCACCTATAGCTTTTGACCATTAAAAATTGCCTTAAGCAATCATTGTATCGACTAGGTGGAAAATAAATACTTAATTGTGAATCTATTGAAGTGCGATACGGACCATGAAGCTGATTTTATGAAACCACTAAAGGAAGAAAGTACGAGATGCTAGCCAACGAACTCTCACTTATGTACAATGGAGCCAAGGTGACGATGGTCCCTGTGGTAATAACGTGGGACGGGCTAGTTACCAACTTGTTCAAGAAGCACATGGACAAATTGGAAGTGAGCAAACAGCTACAGGCCTACCTACAGACCGTCGTACTAAAAAGAACGTGTGAGAGTGTGCTAATCTACTTCAGACGAGGCAACTTGGATAACGAGTTGTGGACGGAGGACTTACAAAGAATGATGGACCAGATGGAGGCGGTCCTGGTGCCGTAAATGGTGTGCAAAAAGTGTGTATATAAATGCGTAGAATCATTGGACGTAACATGGACTTGAAAACTAATTGAATAAATTATTTATTATATTTAGAAGTCCACCTATTCAATACATGTTATATACACTTACCTAGTACATGTTTCTTCCCCTAGGGGACAACATCAGCTAGCATGCTTAAGCAAATATACATCAGATATAAAACCACATTTTAAAATGGTAAGACACAAGTTAAAATTCACTATGTTACAACTGAAAACTCTTGGGAGGAGTTAAAATTGAAAATAAACATCAAGTCGTAGTGCTGCACATGCCAAGCATCTAAGTACCTTCCTCGCTCACTCCCCACTCCTCAGTATGCTGTAAGTAACAGACGTGGATGATATGTATGCACCGTTACTCAGTCGTGATCGTAAATTTTACAAGTGATTAGCTTTAACACGAGTTTAGACATGGTGTTGTGTGTTTACGTTTTCATATCTTTTTAATTCTCGCACTGATGTATCATCAGTATTAACAAGTTTTGACGTGTACATAGGAAATACTCCTCCTGATGATATCCCAGTGGAAATATAGAAGATACTTGGCAAGTATGGCACTGAAGTTTTGATGTCTTCATTCAAACAGATTCTGGAAGAAGGTGCAAGTCTGGACCACCAGTTACACAGGACTCACTTAGAAAGAGAAGGGCAATATTTGTGAATGCGCCAACTTCAGACTGATCCGCTAACTCCATCTTACTTTGGAAAATCTTTGAGTCATTCTTGTCAAGCTTTGTGAAGTTTTGTGAAGAGAAGTTGAAGAGCAGATACCATATTTGTAAGAATTAACATGCAAGCTTTCTTTTGTAGAGGGCCTTCGTTATCATCTGCCACCACCAATTACGCCAACTTATCCACAGTTTGTAGAGAAAGGGCAAAGAAGAGAGACATATGCAGTGGATTTTATTCAATGGACGCAATTATGTACTAAGACTGGCAAGGATGAGGATATGAGTTCAGATACTGTACTTGATTACATGCTGCAACATGCATGGCTTTCATTAGAAGTTGTGTAAAACCAAGAAGTTCCATCAACCAGTCATGGACTGTGTTTGTGAACGTTGTGGTAAGATCTGTGAAAGATACAATCCTATGATTTGTACTTGTCGGCACGAATCTCTAACAGCCTTTTGCAAGGGTGAATAATGTGATTTTATTATTAATATAAATTCCTTTTTGGCCATTGGCTGTAATAAGATTTATTATTATATATGGTATGCTACCAGGTTGCTTGCGGAAAGGCACTAGGAGAACTGCAAACCAGCAGATCTCGGAATTAATTAATGCACTTGTGCTATGAGGTTGTCACTAGCATCTACCTAAGAGATTTGTCTATTAATGTCATCTTAGGCCACAATTCTCTGAGGGAGCCATACGGTGTTTGACTAAATTTGGGATCCATAAATTTGTCAGCCCATTTTCAGATTTGTCTGCACCAGCCATCAGAGAATATTCTCCTTAAACACTTTGCAATGTGAATTGGCCAGACATAATTGATACTGTTGATGATATTCACTGGTCAATTGTAGGAAGTTGAGTGGTCACCAAAAATTGTCGCTAACTCTCTAGCAATGGCTAAGTGGTTACCTCTGTATCTGTAACCTCTTCAATAGCTATTGCCTGCACAACCTGTACTGTTTGCATACTTATCAACATTAGCCACTTGCAACATTGCTCAGATTCCAATACCTAGCGATATATGATAAGACTATTTGGCATTTGCAGCCTGGTGATATATCCCTGTTCAAACTCCTCATTTGTTTCAATTTGTGTTAAGTTATCCTCAACATCAATGAAAAATACAACCAAAATCTACTGTACTTTGTTCCTGTGAGCAATATTCCTTCTTTGCAGCTGCTATTAAATCATTGATCATAAACTTCTGATTATTCGAAAATATTATTTTCATGGTTCATGTTTGTGGGTTACTGTAGTCACGTCCTAGTTCGTGAACCATGGGCAACGGCTGAGTGGCCTAGTAAGTGGTCCTGAGAGTCGGGATACCAGTTGCTATGGAATGGGAGTGGGCATATCGGACATATTCTGAGTCATGGCCCTCCTTGTGTTCAGGCGGCTAGGACTATACAATTCACTGGTGGTCCATAACCCGTTAGAGGAGAGATCCTCACTTGGACTATGTGTAAGGAGGGTAGCATCCTGCTTCATGAATTTACCGAGCTCAGAACATTTTAAGCAAGCCTCGGACCTATGGGAGTAATGGAGTCCCACTCCCATTTGACAGGCGAGGGACTCCTTGGAAAGAGCTTGGCAAACAAAATGGAATTCGATGGGGAGCTATCAATATTAATGCGGCTTATGGAAGAAAGAAAGTAGAACTGGCTGAGTCAGCAAAGAGGATGCATTTGGATGTGCTAGGAGTAAGTGATATTCGGGTAAGGGGAGATAACGAGGAAGAGATACGAGATTATAAAGTGTACTTGACGGGTGTTAAAAAGGGAAGGGCAGAGTCTGGGGTAGGGCTCTTTATCAGGAATACAATTGCACGCAACATAGTTTCTGCTAGGCACGTAAATGAGCAAATGATGTGGGTAGATTTGTCAGTTGGAGGAATTAGGACTAGAATTGTGTCCGTGTATTCACCATGTGAGGGTGCAGATGAGGATGAAGTTGACAAGTTTTATGAAGCATTGAGTGACATCGTGGTCAGGGTCAATAGCAAGGATAGAATAGTGCTAATGGGCGATTTCAATGCAAGAGTTGGGAATAGAACTGAAGGATACGAAAGGATGATTGGTAAATGTCGGGAAGATATGGAAGCTAATGGGAATGGGAAGCGTTTGCTGGACTTCTGTGCTAATATGGGTTTAGCTGTTACGAATACATTCTTCAAGCATAAGGCTATTCACCGCTACACATGGGAGGCTAGGGGTACCAGATCCATAATAGACTATATCTTAACAGATTTCGATTTCAGGAAATCTGTTAGGAATGTACAAGTTTTCCGGGGATTTTTTGATGATATAGACCACTATTTGATCTGTAGTGAACTAAGTATCTCTAGGCCTAGGGTAGAGAAAGTGAAATCTGTCTGCAAACGAATAAGGGTAGAAAATCTCCAGGATGAGGAAATTAGACAGAAGTTTCAAACAGTAGACAGTAAGCAGGTTCAGGATATAGAAAGTGAGTGGGTGGCATATAGGGATGTTGTAGTAGAAACAGCAAAGGAATGCCTAGAAACAACTGTGTGTAAAGATGGGAAAAGGCGAACATCTTGGTGGAATGATGAAGTGAGAGCAGCTTGTAAACGTAAAAAGAAGGCTTATCAGAAATGGCTCCAAACAAGGGCCAAGGCAGACAGGGATTTGTACGTAGATGAAAGAAACAGAGCGAAACAAATAGTTGTTGAATCCAAAAATAAGTCATGGGAAGATTTTGGTAACAACCTGGAAAGGCTAAGTCAAGCAGCAGGGAAACTTCTGGACAGTAATAAAGAATCTTAGGAAGGGAGGGAAAAAGGAAATGAACAGTGTTTTGAGTAATTCAGGTGAACTCATAATAGATCCCAGGGAATCACTGGAGAGGTGGAGGGAATATTTTGAACATCTTCTCAATGTAAAAGGAAATCACCCTGGTGGTGTTGCGAACAGCCAAGCTCATGGGGGAGGAGGAAAATGATGTTGGTGAAATTATGCTTGAGGAAGTGGAAAGGATGGTAAATAAACTCCATTGTCATAAAGCAGCAGGAATAGATGAAATTAGACCTGAAATGGTGAAGTATAGTGGGAAGGCAGGGATGAAATGGCTTCATAGAGTAGTAAAATTAGCATGGAGTGTTGGTAACGTACCTTCAGATTGGACAAAAGCAGTAATTGCACCTATCTATAAGCAAGGGAACAGGAAGGATTGCAACAACTATCGAGGTATCTCATTGATTAGTATACCAGGCAAAGTATTCACTGGCATCTTGGAAGGGAGGGTGCGATCAGTCGTTGAGAGGAAATTGGATGAAACCCAGTGTGGTTTCAGAACCACAGAGAGGCTGTCAGGATCAGATTTTCAGTATGCGCCAGGTAATTGAAAAATGCTACGAGAGGAATAGGCAGTTGTGTTTATGTTTCGTAGATCTAGAGAGAGCATATGACAGGGTACCGAGGGAAAGGATGTTCGCCATACTGGAGGACTATGGAATTAAAGGTAGATTATTAAAATCAATTAAAGGTATTTATGTTGACAATTGGGCTTCAGTGAGAATTGATGGTAGAATGAGTTCTTGGTTCAGGGTACTTACAGGGGTTAGACAAGGCTGTAATCTTTCACCTTTGCTGTTCGTAGTTTACATGGATCATCTGCTGAAAGGTATAAAATGGCAGGGAGGGATTCAGTTAGGTGGAAATGTAATAAGCAGTCTGGCCTATGCTGACGACTTGGTCTTAATGGCAGATTGTGCCGAAAGCCTGCAGCCTAATATCTTGGAACTTGAAAATAGGTGCAATGAGTATGGTATGAAAATTAGCCTTTCGAAGACTAAATTGATGACAATAGGTAAGAAATTCAACAGAATTGAATGTCAGATTGGTGATACAAAGTTAGAACAGGTCGATAATTCCAAGTATTTAGGATGTGTGTTCTCCCAGGATGGTAATATAGTGAGTGAGATTGAATCAAGGTGTCGTAAAGCTAATGCAGTGAGCTCGCAGTTGCGATCAGCAGTATTCTGTAAGAAGGAAGTCGGCTCCCAGATGAAACTATCTTTACATCGGTCTGTTTTCAGACCAACTTTGCTTTACGGGAGCGAAAGCTGGGTGGACTCAGGATATCTTATTCATAAGTTAGAAGTAACAGACATGAAAGTAGCAAGAATGATTGCTGGTACAAACAAGTGGGAACAATGGCAGGATGGGACTCGGAATGAGGAGATAAAGGCTAATTTAGGAATGAACTCGATAGATGAAGCTGTACGCATAAACCGGCTTCGGTGGTGGGGCCATGTGAGGTGAATGGAGGAGGATAGGTTACGTAGGAGAATAATGGACTCTGCTATGGAGGGTAAGAGAAGTAGAGGTAGACCAAGACGACGATGGTTAGACTTGGTTTCTAACGATTTAAAGATAAGAGGTATAGAACTAAATGAGGCCACAACACTAGTTGCAAATCGAGGATTGTGGCGACGTTTAGTAAATTCACAGAGGCTTGCAGACTGAACGCTGAAAGGCACAACAGTCTATAATGATAATGTATGTATGTAATGTATTATTTTCCCAGTTTAAGAAATGTATTTTCTCAGGACTCTGAAACAAGAATCCAGATAACCTGATCTGATTAGATTTGAAAATGTATTTTGAACCTGAATATTTTTATGATAGGGTTAAGAATAAAGAATTGAGTTGCTACTATATTTCAAGCTCTCACTGAAGCCAAACTGGGGGACATGATAGCTGAGAGACGTTGTGATTGGTGTTTCACTAACATGGCTGTAGTTTGATTCCTGACCAATACCTATGAGATTTATGATGTGAAAAATCACATGCCTGTTGCTCAGATTCCACAGTTCTACAAAATCATGCTCATTATTTACTACATACATTTAGCAGACAATTTTCTTAATCTCTTTAGAGGATGGTTGCCCAGTTATGCTTTCTCTTAAGACAATAATCACCACCACCGTCTTTATTTCTAATTTGTTTTCTTAATGTTGGGAGTTGTACATAAATTTGAAAAGATCATGTCTTCTTTTTTCAGGAAAATTTGCAGAACTCAGAATTTAATTAAAGTGCTGTTATGCTGTGAGATGGTCATAGACTAAAATGCCTAGTGATATAGGCCTATTGATTTGACTATTTGGCCTCTTTCAGCCTGATGATACACTATGTGATCAAAAGTATCCAGACACCTGGCTAAATATGACGTACAAGTTCGTGGCGCCCTACACCAGTAATGCTGGAATTCAATATGGTGTTGATGACAGCCTCCACTCTCGCAGGCATATGTTCAATCAGGTGCTGGATGGTTGGTTGGGGAATGGCAGCCCATTCTTCATGGAGTGCTACACTGAGGAGAGGTAGCGATGTTGGTCGGTGAAGCCTGGCACAAAGTCCGCATTCCAAAACATCCCAAAGGTGTTCCCATTCAGGTTGGGACTCTGTGCAGGCCAGTCTGTTACAGGGATGTTATTGTCATGTAACTACTCTGCCACAGGCCGTGCATTATGAATAGGTGCTCGATCGTGTTGAAAGATGCAATTGCCATCCATGAAGTGCTCTTCAACAGTGGGAAGCAAGAAGGTGCTTAAAACATCAATGTAGGCCTGTGCTGTGATAGTGCCATGCAAAACAATAAGGGGTGCAATCGCCCTCCATGAAAAGCACGACCACACCATAACACCACCGCCTCCAAATTTTACTGTAGGCACTACCACACGCTGGCAGATGACGTTCACTGGCATTCGCCATACCCACACCCTGCCGTCGGATTGCCACATTGTTTACTGTGATTTGTCACTCCACACAACGTTTTTCCACTGTTCAATCGTCCAATGTTTATGCTCCTTACACCAAGCGAGGCGTTGTTTGGCATTGACCTGTGTGATGTGTGGCTTATGGGCAGCCGCTCGACCATGAAATCCAAGTTTTCTCACCTCCTGCCGAACTGTCATAGTACTTGGAGTAGATCCTGATGCAGTTTGGAATTCCTGTGTGATGGTCTGGATAGATGTCTGCCTAAACACTTGACGACCCTCTTCAACTGTTGGCGGTCTCTGTCAGTCAACAGACGAGGTCGGCCTGTACGCTTTTGTGCTGTACATGTCCCTTCACGTTTCCACTTCGTACCACATCAGGAACAGTGGACCTAGGGATGTTTAGGAGTGTGGAAATCTCACGTACAGACTTCTGACACAAGTGACACCCAATCACCTGACCACGTTCGAAATCCGTGAGTTCCGCGGAGCACCCCATTCTGTTCTCTCACAATGTCTAATGATTACTGAGGTCGCTGATATGAAGTACCTGGCAGCACAATGCACTTAAGATGAAAAACGTATATTTTGGGAGCTGTCTGGATACTTTTGATCACGTACAGTAGTGTATATTCCTGTTCACACTCCTCTGTTTGTTTCAATCTGAACCAACAAAATTGACTGAGTTGGTTACAAACTCTTCTCTCTGTGAATTTAGGATTTTAGTTCACGATGTTTTGTGCTTACATGCATACTTACATACATTACATACTATTGGCTACTTGGGCTAGTATAAAATCTGTGAAGTGGGAAACATGAGTTAGACACTATTACCTTGATCAACTGAGGCGATGATGATGATGATGATGATAAAGGCAGTCACTACATAAGTGAATTGTGTAATACTAAGCATTATTTTACTGAAAAATAGTCCAAAGTTAATGTATCAGGAAGGTAAACATAACAGATCTCAGAATTTGGAACTAACAAGTGAATCTGAAATGATATCAGATTAGAAACTGCCTCAAAATTTTGCCTTGTGAAGAACATCCACTTACTGAAAAAATCTTACTTGATAAAAGTGTAATATTCATAATAACAAAAGAAGGATCCTCCGTAGCTCTGACAGTGTCCCGGCCTCTCACTGCTGAGTTCCCTGGTTCAAATCCTGGTCCATCCATGTGAGATTTGTGCTTGACAAAGCGGAGGTGGGACAGGCTCTTCTCTGGGTACTCTGGTTTTCACCTGTCAGTCGTTAATCATTGCCCCACAGGAGTGTGACCAGCACAATTCCATTCCTTACCTGGTCGAATGACTGGAAACAGGCTGTAGATTTTCATTTTCAATAACAAAAGAAATGGAAAACATCTGAAAACAGATAAAATTTATTTATATCCTTTGATCTGATGGCTTCTCTCTTTACTGGGGCTTTCTATAACATGAAACCTTCTCTACTCGGATTGGTTGCACCTCTTGTTAGTGTTCACTTATTGCTTAAATAATAATAATATTTATAGTTGGCTCTACCACCTTAGCCACTCTGCCTAGCAATTTCTTCATTTATTGGTGTTCATTTTAATAAACTTATGATAACATTTTCTATGGATCATTTCTGTATTAAAATATTGAATTATGTTATAATCAGTTTTACTGTACAGCATCTAACTTTTAGAGCTATTTGGGAAGTTAATTTCTATGAATCTTTTGAGTTGATTATGAATATTCCCTGTGTGAATTTAGGGGTTTAGATTATACTACAGTATTTTGTGCTTAGTTTGGTATTTGATGAGTTGAATGTTTGAATGTGTAGATCCTGTAAGGTGAAATCCATAATACTGTATTTTTGCACTGACACTGATTAGTCAGTGATGGTGGAATGGAAAAGGAAGGAAGCAACTGTGGCCTTACTTAAGGTGGTGTGATGTGAAAAATGGGAAAACCATCTTCGTGCTTGCAAATGGTGAGGTTCAAACCTGCCATCTCCTAAATGCAAGCTTACAGTTACACAAGGCATACCACGTAGACAACTCGCTCGGTCTTTAATGCTGTTATGTAATGTTAATCAGTATCATCATCTTGTTCCAGTTACACAGTTGCTAATTATGCAATGTGGAAGTAGGCGAGGGATGTTCATATAAGTGTAATTTTAAAATGACTGGAACGGATGAAAAACCTTTCAACCCTTAAAATGCATGGTGTAGCAAATCTGCAAATAGGCTTTAAAAATGATTTAGGTGCCCCTGGAGGGAATTTGGTGGACCAGTATATACTTCCCATGTGCTCAAAGATGTTAATAGAATATGACATAGGTTGCTTAGTGCTTGGCTGCCCCATTGATTTACAATGGCATCTACTATTACATGAGATAAAGTTCATTATTTAGCCTGTATTGACAATGAATTCTTATACTGAATAAAACAGAGTAGGAGTCCACCTTTTCAATTGTCATAAACAGAATACAGTTACATATTTATTAACAGTACATGTTTCATGCCTATGAGGGACATCCACAGCTGTAAGGCAATTGGATACTAGACCAAAAAGTTAACCCTGGAATGCAAAACATTCATAAATTTTACGATCAAGGAAACATTATTTTTCAAATTTGGGCCGCTTGATAGCGCCAAGCATCTCAGTACCTTCCTCGCTCACTCCCCACTCCTCAGTATGCTGTAAGTAGACATGGATGGTATGCGTGCACTGTTACTCAGTCGTGATTGTAAATGTTACAAGTGATTAGCTTTAATGCGAGTTTGGGCATGGTGTGTGTTTATGTTTTCATATCTTTTTAATTCTCGCACTGATGTATCATCAATATTAACAAGTGTTGACATGTACATAGGAAATGTGATAGGGGAATTGAAATAACTGTTACAGCAGTAGTGTACGTAAACATTTATGGATATGAATGTATGATTTCAATAACATTTCTTGCAACTGATGAACTGCTTTTGAGTTCAATTTTTCTCAAAACAGTAAAATATTGTCTTAGTGAACAATGGGTCATTAACACAAGGACAAGGTTCTAAAACCCTCCAAAAATGAAGACATTCTGAACAGATTGACTGATGATTCTGTGATTGACCAGTGGAAGTGAAACAGATGACCATATTTTATCAGACTTATGCGACTCTTCTGATAATTATGTGCTGTCACTGTCAGATGACGATGACAGCTGCCAGAGAAAAGGAAGAGGCTCTCTTTCACCTACAGGGTTCCTTCTTCCAAAGAATGTCCTGCTAATGGATGACCCTCTGATGTTTCAGAAGAACCTCAGCCCTCAACATCGGCCAGACACTCTGCTGTTTCAGAAGAACCTCGGCCAGAATGTCACACAGTCCACTTCGTCATCAAAAGATATCTGACCTAGGTCAAGTGGTAACTTTTCAAACCAAGTAAACGTATTGAGAGGAAAAAATGGACATTGTTGGTCTACAAAACCACCTGCTATAACCACAAGAACAGCAGCAAGAAATATATTGCACATCGTACAAGGACCAGTTGGTGAAGCTAAGAATGCAGTCTGTCCTCTTCAGGCATTCAAATTATTGTTTCCTGAGGCTATTGTGGATGAAATGGTCCTGCACACGAAAGAGCAAATTCGTAGACGTCATATCCACTACAAAGATAAGTCGGCGACTATTAGAGAAACGTCTTCAATTGAGGTGAATGCATTAATGGGATTGCTAGTATTTTCAGCTGTACACAAAGATAATCGTGTGGCAGCTGAACAGGTATTTGATTTCAGATACAGTGGTAGCATTTACCTAACTACAGTCTAGAAAGGTTCAAATTTCTCATTGAATGTTTGAGGTTTGGCAACAAAGACACTCATCAGGAAAGACGTACAGCTCACAGGTTTGCTCCCATATGTACAGTTTGGAATGCATTTATCAATAACTGTACTTCCGACTACAAACCAGGATCGTTCATTACAATTGATGAACAGTTACTAGCTTTCCGTGGACGATGTTCCTTTCGTATGTATCTACCTAGCAAGCCTGCAAAATATGGCATAAAGATTGTCATGTTATGTGATGTGGGGACCAAATTTATGATTGCCGTTCAGCCATATCTTTGTAAAGATACTAACACTAATGGAATGCCTTTATCAGAGCACTTTGTAAAGATTCTGACAAGATCAATTCACGGTTCGAACCGAAACATCACAATGGACAATTGGTTCACATCCATACCGTAGACTACAGAACTATTACTTGATCCTTGCAAACTGACAGTAGTCTGCACATTGCACAAAAATAAAAGAAAGATACCACCTTTCTTGTTAGTCGCCAAGAAAAGACCAGCCGGTTCCTCAGTATTTTGTTTTGATGGACCCAAAATTCTGT
This sequence comes from Anabrus simplex, assembly GCF_040414725.1. NCBI lineage: Eukaryota > Metazoa > Arthropoda > Insecta > Orthoptera > Tettigoniidae > Anabrus > Anabrus simplex. Next base: position 80,239,634 of record NC_090270.1, read on the forward strand.
TGGCTTACTATCCTAAACCCAATAAAGTAGTGTGTTATCATCCATGCACCATCTAAACTTCAACAGGCTTTCTCACATTCTCTCTCAGTTCAATAATTTGGCCTTCACTTGATGTTTGAGATGTTTCAGCAGCAAAAATATCATTTTCAGTTGCAGTATCCACGGATTGATCACCTCTTTTTCTTTTCTTTCCACAGTTTTCAATATATTTAATGACTGTATTGCACCATCAGGAAAGCGAGAAATAACTGAATGCTATAACGGAACCAAATCAGGTATGGATACAGTTGATCAAATGTGCAGCGTGACTATGTCACGTAAAACCCGTCGCTGGCCACTCTGTATATTTTATGGGATGCTCAATTACGACAATTTGGCATGCATAAATGCTTTTGTTATTTTCAATCACAATGTGCACAGGAAAAACTCCAATTACTTTCAAGGGGATCGTCTATGCTGAAGTTACACGAAGAGTTGGTAATGCTGTGGCCAAATGTAGGGATGTCAATTTCAACACTATCTAAAGCAACAAAAACAAATATTTCTACCTTTCTCAGAGCAGCTGAAGTGAACCAACCCAACATTGTGGTGGCCAACAAACGAACAACGTGCTCCTTGTGTACCGTACCAGAAGAGAAGAATGCGTACAAATTACTGCATTCACTGCTAGAAGCCATTTTGTGCTGATAATCATGCAGAGTGCAACAAGGAATAGTCAAAGTTTATACTAGTGATTTTCAAAAATCTGTGAAGTCAAATGGTACATATATATATATAATCATATAAAAGTGCACACTTGCTTATTCCCTGAATACAAAAGTAAACATTTTCCAAACATTTCATGTGTCAAAAATCTTAGTATCATATGATCATCTACATAAATCCTAAATAACTATGTAAAATAATTTTTTAATCAAGATTTTATCATGTCAATATTCAGTATATTTAATAAAATGAAGTTTGCAACAGATAAATAACAAACTTTTCAGCCTTATTAATTTCTAATAAAATCAGAGGTCATAAGATTTATGAATGGTTAGTCTTAACATATGTCAAAGGAAGGTTAGCATTCCAGGGTTAAAGATACACAAAAATATTCAGTTACAAAGAATATATTGACATGCACTTACTGAAGGAACATTATGGTTCAATACGCATGTATTGGATTGTAAAGCCACCAAAAAGAGAAAACATAACACTTGATGTTTAAATGTGTGCAGTGAAGAGTAAACTTGGTAAACACATTAAAATAGAAAGAATGGCATTAAATATAGTGTTCTTACAGTTGAGTGAAATCTGGTTAAGATATTACAAGAGTAAAATGTACCTTTTACATTTTGACATTGCATCACTTTACGCTTCTTGAAGTCAGTGAGAACTACACAAAAACCTCATTTATCCAGATTAAGTGGGACCGGAGCTGATCTGAATTAAGAAAGAAGTAAGTATAAATAACCACCTAATCGATTAGGTGGTTATTTATACTTACTTCTTGATTAAACATCGATACTGTCATGAAATGGACAACTTGTAATTAACTGAATTATCGAAAATCTGGATAATCCGGAAAAAACTAAAAAATGAATACAGTACATGTTATATAATCGATTAACATAAGTTATACAGTAATACCTTTTTTCAATTGTACAAAAATATATAAGAACACTTTTGTCATATTTATGACTCTGTTTTATGCACTAACATAATGTGTGAGTTTTTCTGTTTTACATTTGTATAGCGTTTGCACGCAGCACGATCACAAAGACAATTTACTAACATCAGTTCTGCCGGTGTGGTTTCAGTCTGGGATTCTTAATATGCCTTCAGTTTGTCCAGCTACATTGTTGCCTCTCTAATGAGTCATTGTTTCTTCTGATGGAGCGCTGGTTTCATTTTCGAATTCACCATCACTTTCATCATTACCTGCTGAGGTGTCAAGGAACAAGAGGCATCATCTGTCACTATGCCATAGCCTGAATTACAGTAATTTTTCAACCAGTCATTTACGTCATTCTCATCCGGGAATGCGTGCAAATGTGTCAAGGAACTGAGAAGAGTCCACAACTTCACAAACCTCAGTGGTAGATGCACAGATAGAAGGCCATAGATGTTTCCAAGACTTTTTAATTGTCATTTCACTAACTTGATCCTATGCAGATGTGATCATATAAATAATCTTTCATATTTATTGACTTCAATACCGAAATTACACGATATTCCCCCTCTTCTTCAATCAGTTTGCAGAGCAGCTGCCTCCTGTATAACCGCTTGATGTTTTCCAATACACCCTGGTCCATTGGTTGCAACAGAGCTGTTACATTAGGTGGCAGAAATTTCATTCAAATATCACCACTGACCAACTCTTCTACTCTCGGATGTGACGGTGCATTGTCAATGAACAAAATGGCCTTCAGTGGCAAACTTTGTTTTGTTAACCTTTTTACGTTCAGCATGAGTTCTTCTTGGAACCAGTTTTTGAAAGTCCCACTGTCCATCCATGTATTCTTTTGGGATGTGTAAGAAACCAGCAAGGCAGATCTATTCACATTTTTAAGAGCACGGGGATTTTTTGATTTCTCTATTAACAGCGATTCATCTAAGTGTCTTATTTGGTAGCATGCGATAAAACAACCTAGTTTCATTGGCATTATATATCTAATCTGGTGTTATCAGAGAAAATAACGTCCTGAAATTCCTTTGTGAAATTGTCAGCAGTGACTTTATCCCCTGAAAAACTCTCCCCAGTCACTGAAAGCTGGCATATGCCATGAAGAGCTTTCCACTTTTTCAACCAACTTTGACTAGCTATGAAATTATGATCTCTATTTGCTAGCTTACTGTTTAAATTAAGCGCGTTTTCTTGTAAAATCGGCCCTGAAATCAGAACACCATGCTCTCTTTTTTCACTAAACCACACGAATAAAGCATCATCTAGAGATTCATTTCTAGCTTTCTTTATTGTGGCATGATTCTCTAAACTAACTTTTGTAATCATTTTAAACCAGAAGTCTTCAATTACTTTTTGGTTTTTCTTCCAATCAGACACAGTTGAAGTCCCTATGCCATAGTCTAGAGCAATATTTTTCAAAAGTTCCCCTTTGTCCAGCCTGTTTAATGCTTCTAACTTGTTGTCCATGGAAACAACCACTTTCTTATGTTTTGAAGCCATTTCACGCTCACTCAAACAATGCAATACTCCACAGGAAAATTATGTAAATGTACAACGTGGTATTAACCTCAGCTACTGATGCGGTCATTCACAGACTACTGGATATGACGACTCATTCCCTTCCTCTGCCATCGTCTTAAGCAATCATACAGTGGGTCATTATTATTGAACAATGATGTGAACCTGAGATAACATCTGCAGTAGCGGATTATTGTCATAGTCTCCATGTCAGCAAGACCGTCATTAAAAATAGTTACTGAGTTTTTTTGTTTTGTTTTTTTGCTAGTTGCTTTACGTCGCACTGACACAGATAGGTCTCATGGCGACGATGGGACAGGAAAGGGCTAGGAGTGGGAAGGAAGCGGCCGTGGCCTTAATTAAGGTACAGCCCCAGCATATGCCTGGTGTGAAAATGAGAAACCACGGAAAACCATCTTCAGGGCTGCCGACAGTGGGGTTCGAACCCACTATCTCCCGAATACTGGATACTGGCCGCACTTAAGCGACTGCAGCTATCGAGATCGGTAGTTATTGATGTAGTGACTAAACAATGTTTACTGAGTGACGTAGCTCTGCGTGCTGAGGCATGCTAGTAGTGCATTGCATTCAGAAGAGCGTGAGTTCAAATCCCACCTTGGCTGTCCTGGGAATGGTTTTCCACGGTTTCCAATTCTCAATTCCAGGTGAATGCTGTGACAGTACCTTTGATAGATCTTCGCTAAATTACATCCAAATCCTGTCCTTAACTGTCCTTGACAGAAATGACATTCAAGAAGAGTAGACCCTGTAAAAGAAATACTGTACAAGTAAAAATACATTTTTATTATTTTCAATCTGGATAAATGAGGGCCGGATAAACAAGGTTATTGTGTACTCCCTAATTTGAGACAGATGATAATTCTCATTAAGATGTTGGAACTGCGGTCGACAGTTTTCACATATCATAGCCAACACACAGCTGTACAATGCGACCTACAGGGAAACTCCTCTCTCATAAAGATTACAATTTCTCTTAATATTCAAGTTCTTTGCTGTTTTGCTCCATTTGTTGAACAGGAAGAGGTTATATGATGTTGCATAGAATCGAAGTTTAGAATTTGTTTAATCTAACTGAAAGCCAATTTTTAAAGACTCAGGACTCAATTACTGATCACTTTTTTTTTTTTTGCTAGTTGCTTTACATCGCACCGACACAGATAGGTCTTATGGCGACGCGATGGGACAGGAAAGGGCTAGGAGTGGGAAGGAAGCGGCCGTGGCCTTAATTAAGGTACAGCCCCAGCATTTGCCTGGTGTGAAAATGGGAAACCACGGAAAACCATTTTCAGGGCTGCCGACAGTGGGGTTCAACCTACTATCTCCCAAATACTGGATACTGGCCGCACTTAAGCGACTGCAGCTATCGAGCCTGGCACTGATCACTAGCCCAAGAAGAATACCGATGCATGTTTTCTGGATACAGCAGTGGGTACACATTGGTTTCTTGCACAAAATTTGAGTGCTTCTTTGTTTCATTAAAGGCGAGAACTATTACACATGTTTCCACTTAAACATAGAGTGATAACTATAGCATTTTTTCCTTCTGAAGTGGAGAAACACATATAGAAACTGAAACCAAAATGTAGTCTGGATCATTAGTTCATCCACAGTTTTGTCAGTGAATGAACCAAACAATGTAAGCAAATCATTTGTAGCAAATAAATGGAAAGAAAGGAGAAATAGCACTTCTTTATATATATTGTACTAATTGTGAAACAAATGTTAATTCACGATATGGCATATATGCAACAAGCAAAAAGAAAAAAAAATCTTTGGTCTTTAAATTACCAATGTAGAATTTAAAAAATATTTTCTCTTTATTTCTTTCCACAGTTCTCAATATACCATATTTAATTACTGTATTTTTCTTCATTTAGGATTTTATTCAGGAATTTTTAAAATATGACTTTCAGGGAATCCAAAAGTAATTTTTAAATGTCAAAATAAAAAATGCATTTAAGGGTTAAGTATTACTTTATTTGTATTGATAGAGTGCTCTTACCTGCAAACCCTATGATCTTGTCATGGTGGGGTGGCTTGTGTGCTCCAGTGAAGCAGACAGCTGAGCCGTGAGTGCAACCATATCGAATGAGTATCTGTCAAGAGACCAGACCGATGAATGGTTCATGTACGCCTTGATGGCAATTTAAACAAATTATTCCTAGCATAAATATACCCTTTCTAGGAAATGAATTACTATATCACACAGTGCTTTACCGCATCTTCTGACCATCTAGGTGATTTCCTGCTGTAATTTAAAACTTGCTCTAAAAATAAAATGATCATTTATGTTTGCAGGATCACGTTTGTTATTATTATTTTTTGTTTTATTTTAATGATAAATAGGGTTCCAGAGAGCAAGAGCTCTGTCAAGAGGAACACTACATAGATAATCACAACAATGGCAGATTAACATGTAAGGTCTAAAAGTGAAAGAGTAATAATAGTGGTTTTACATAGGCTTTGAGTATCACTATTTACATAATGGAGAGGATTATATTTAGTAAGTGGATTATTATCAGAGTGACAATACAGGAGGAACAACGTTTTGACTTTTAAAGTGTTATGGAAATAAAAATAGAAGAGAAATAACTGTTATACATTTATAGTGCCTAACAAGTACTTCTTAAGCTTTTACGAAATGGCACAATTTTAGAGATGATTGCTATATTGTCAGGGATGCTGTTATATTCAGATATTAGTAAGCGTTGCACTCCCTTAGTGCCAAAACCTTGTATAATTTTGATGAGCATGTAATTTATTTTTTGCCTTGTCTTATATGAATGGATGTCAGTGACTTTAGGAAATTCAGAGTTGGTGAACATTTTATTATGCAAGACTTTATGTATAAGAAGTGCTGTATTTAATGAGATTTGTTTCAGAGTACATTTTATTTCAAGAATATAGTTGATGAAATCCATACATAAATCTAATAACCCTGTTTTGTAAGACCTCCAAAGTATTTAAGATATTTTGGGTTGCTTTGTCCCAAATGAAACACAAGTAAGAAAATTGAGATTGTATCATTGTGAAATAAATTGGACGAAGAGTGTCAATTGTTAGTAAAAATACATTTCAGAGGTGCATGGTGTTCATTATCATATTGGTCCATTTCTCTTTTCTGGTATTCCAACTCCATTTCTAGTTTATTTATTTTAATGTTTGCACACCACAGCTTTAATCAAAGAGAAGACACATACTTTCCTGCTCGAATAAATTTATTTTCATCGTTGTTTTCCATCTAAACTTCAACAGACTTTTCCACATTCTTTCTCAGTTCAATAATTTGGCCTTCACTTGATGTTTGAGATGTTTCAGCAGCAAAAATATCATTTTCAGTTGCAGTATCCACAGATTGATCATCTCTTTTTCATTTCTTTCCACAGTTTTCAATATATTTAATGAGTGTATTTTTTTTCATTTAGGATTTTGTTCAGGAACTTTGTGGGTGGGATAATCTTTAAATACAGTATTGTGGGAAAAGCATGTTTCTCAACTTCTTAATTTCCAGTCTGAGATGAAAGGTGGATTCAAGGAAATGCCTTCTGCATACTGTACATGAGAAATTCTTGATTAGGCACAAGATTAATTCTAGAAATTACACTAAGCCATTTCTGCCTGAGGTCAGGATCAAATTCATGGAAATTCATGGAATGAAATCCTTTTAGTTTTCCTGCTCTTACTTTTGTAGTATGTGATGCAACAATATACCATTTCAGTCGATGATCACCTCTGACAGTAAAAAATTATGGCTAACTGATAAACATTGCAGGTGCATGCAGAATAATTCAAGTTAAAGAAACTCTCAGTTAATATAAGCTGCAACGGGTCCAATTTAGGATCACACACAGAAACACCTGACTTACCAGAACACACTGAAGTATCAAAATTAATTAAAACTAGCGTTTACTTCCAGGAACATCACTGTGTACTCGTATTTTAGATTATCAAAACATCTGAAACATCAAGAGCAGTCAGCGCTGATTGACAAGGACAAGCTACTGTGAGGCAGTGGCGGCTGGTGAACTCTCAGGACGAGGGTGAGGGGGAGATGGCCACAGTACTTTTTCCCACAAATCTTTCTTTGCTACTGACCAGTACCACCCCACTCATTCAAGTCTTCCGCATGAAAACAAACTAATTCATGCTGCCAACCCTCACAAAATGTGGGATGCATGCCAGAGGCCCAATTTGAATCAAAATTCCTGGTCTCAAATGTTACATTTCAATATAATTATTTTTCTTCTTAAAATATAAATAACAGGGCAAACAAGGTCATCAATTATCATTTAATTTTATTGTATGCAACCATGGAGATTTGGCTGACACATGCTCATATAGGTGTTTGCAAGGACATCTTTACTGCTACACTACTATGGACTCTGCCTTCCCACACCTCCTCTTTACATCTCAACCCTCTCACCACCAGTATAGCCTTGGACGGAAGCTCGAGAGTCTGTACCTTATCTTCAACCTGAAAACATTTACCAGTGAACTGCGCACTGAAAGTCAGTTACCTAAGTTTGATAACTTATTGCCAAACAGTCTTCCTTATTGATGAGAATGTACAGTTTTACAATGAAATGTAATTTTCTTAGCATTATTAGAGTATAATATTTGACTTCAAATGTTGAGAGAAAATAAAAGAACTGCTTCATTCTTTAGGGAGAACATCATCTGGGAGTCCTTCAGAGCTGGCCACTACTGCTGCGAGGGTCAACCTGCGCTAGCGATCCTTGTGGAGAGAAGGAGTGTTTGCCAGACAGCATTGGGAAACAGGCTAGTGGGAAGGCGGAGAGCATAGCAGACGGCGATGGTCCTTTAAATGTGAGTGAACGATCAAATTGAACTCCAAGCAAGGTACTTAATGACTGAGGAGAACTCGAGTTGTCTTCCTTCCCAGCAGATATTCAGTTTATGGTTTGCAGCATGACTGTGAAGATGGAATAGTGTGATCTGCATTTTTACTAAGATTTGGTTTTAGAAAGTTGTCCTTGCAGTACTTAGACAGATCACTGAGGCAGATCCACCTTCGTAGCATAATGGTTAGCATTATTAGCTGCTGTCCTTGGAGGCCTGGTTTCAATTCCTGGTACTGTCGAAGTTTTAAGAATGGCAGGAGGGCTGGTAAATGGTTAAAATGGTACATACAGCTCACCTCCATTGGGGGGTGTCTCTGAAAAGATCTGCAACCCCTCGAGACAAGGACACGAATTTACTTTGGAGTACATGAGAAAGGATTCCCCGTGGCATACTACATAGTATCTTCAAGTTCTCAAGACAAAATGATGTAATTTTTCTTTTTTCTTTTTAGTGTTTCACTCTTATCAGTCACATGTGTTTGCTCCTATGCAATAGTTGTGTAATTATAATTTGTAAAGTTTTCTTTCTTAAAATTAATTAAACCTGATGATCAGTGAATAGGTTGTACTCTTTACCATTAAGAGTGAAAAATTAGCATAATAGATGCACGCTTTCATTTCAGGAAATATTTGCAGATGAATTAAAGTACCAGTGCAAGCAATTTTAAGTTAATTTTTTAATTACGTATAGCTATGAGTAACTAAGATACATCGGCTTTCTCTGAGACCTCACCTCACAATGCATGTCCCAGAAATACCACCTCACAAGTTGAAGTCCAATTTGCCTTTGCAAAATTGGCAATTTTATCATTACACAGGCAGTTACAGTGCAGTATTATTGGATAGTGTTTATTAATACATTTGCTCCCATATCTGACCATGTTCGGATTAGGTTTCATGTGCGTAAAATATTGTATCCAACCTTAGTCGGATTTTAATTTGAGCCAAATTTTTACGTCCAAATGTATGATACTGTACATCAGTTTGCCAATAGATAGCTGTCGGATGAACACTTTACTACAGCTTCAGGTAATTTCCTGCATTGTGGGATGTGTGATCTAAATAAACACGTGCTCGTCCCAAGGTCTCTGAAGTGAGCGGTTGGAAATCAAGTGGCACTGAATGATATAACAAATAGTCATGGCAAGTAAAAATTGTACTAGATCATCTTGTGAAAGTATGTACAAATTTTCAAATTTTTAGGGTTTATAGTATAGGAGTGATAGTAAGTTAAAGCTGTATGTTGCATGTTACCTAGTGATCTAAAAATCACTGGGCTGCATGATTAAATTCCTGTAGAGGGATCTGGGAGTGAATGTGTTAAGAACCCACTGAGAAGTAAACTTGCTTTAAAGAAACCACATCTTTCTCGTATCGGGAGGATTCTGTATTGAGCCTCATTAGTGGCCATTATTGTTTTAATAGCTGTATCAAGACAGTGGACTGGCTCATTGAACACATTACACTGAACACAGTCAATGAGTTGTACAACACAACACATGCACCTATCTGCTAGATTATGCACCTCTGACTTCTGTTTATTTCTCCGAGTAAAAAGAGAGCTTTGTGGATGCCATTTATAACAAAACAGTGAATTTAATGGAGCTATTACATGTGTTCTGAACAGCATATAACAGAAAATAGTATGGTACAATAAAGCCCCGATTATCCACGGAATTGGGTGGCAAGGGCACCATGGATAGCAAAAGTTGTGGATAACCTGAAAAAACAGCCTTCTTTGGCCAATTTCTTGAGTCAAGATATTTACGTACTTGAGGCACGAAAAATTTTTTAAAACCATTCTTGGAAAATCTACTGGTTTATCCAACCTTTTTTATTTTTGGTTGAAATAATCAACTGGTAAATTTTCTGCTCTTGTCCCCTTAAAAGACCTCGGTTTCTTAGATTTACCGATTACAAGAAGCCTAAGTTTGTGACTACCCGCAGTGTTGCTCCTTGGAAAGATTGAAATTCTTTCCTTGCTACTTTTGTGACCTACCGCTTGATGTTCACTTGCTAAAGTAAGAGTGGCAAAACACTTTCAAAAAAGGCCTGATTCATCAGCGTTATAAATTTGTTCATATTACAGATCTTCAAACAATACAAACTCTTCAAAATCATGTTGAAAATCATCAGCTGTTTGTTGATCACCACTTAGCTTCTCTCCATGTAGACCAATCTCTCTAATTTCATGATGCATCAAAATTTTCCTTCCAGGCCTAACTAATCAAAAAATATTTTTGCTTTAGCTGCAATGGTAGGACCAGGCAGAGGGGTGTCCTCACTTTGCACCTGAACTAACCATTCCGTTAATGGCAAGTCATGTTTGTTATAGGTGGATTTCTTTATTGTTTTTCATTTTTCCATCCCAAAAGCACTGCCCGACACTGATGCAAAGGTCAACAGTTTGTCTTTTTTTTTTTCCTTTAAAACATCCCGCATTCTTGTTTTCCTGATCCCGTAATCGAAAGCGCATCTGCTTCCTTGAAGCGCAATTTTCTATTTTAGAAATCATTTCAAGGTTTTGTGCAATCGTTAACCCAACCTTCTTTTGTTTCTCAGCCATTATTAATTTCAGGAAGTAATGAAACACTAAAATTAAACAGTGACAAAAAAAACATAAAACACAGCTGATCACCAAGCATGCTTACTGACAACTAACACCACTGGCGGGCCGAGAGAATATGTATAATACATAGAGGGGGAAGGTTAGTGTACTTGACAGTGCATTGATACACTCACCCACTTGGGTTGTCAAGGTCAGTGATCAGAGAATGTGAAAGCCATGATCAAAACAAAAGAGCAAGAGCTTGCCACTCATCCACAAATTCCGAGAAGGCCTATAGAATTACGATAAACCTGTTGGTAATTTTCTATCTTTGCACTATAGGGCCTACTATATTTTCCCTGTTGTTGGCTTGGATTAAATATTTTTTTTTGAGGCTCGTAATTTAAAAAATGTTCGTGGCACTCATGGATAATCTGTACCGGGGATAGTCGGGGCTTTACTGTTTATGCTTTAAACAGTGAACTGAAAGTAGGAATCAATATATTAGGTGAAAAAATATTTGAAAGTTTGGCAATTGAAATTACTGTAACATAGCCACGACCCTTGAAATAAAATGTGCAATTGTTATTTATCACTCCTTGTATGCACACATATACAATGATTTCATATACTCAACAGTTTACGAAGAAAATAAATTGAACCTTAAAATTCAAAAGGTCTGTAAGGAAATGCATTATACACAGTTTTATTTGAAAATAAGTCATCAATAATAAACAGGGAAAGATCAGTTCAAAAATTCATATACTGTAATATCATCTGAAACTAGCAATGGTCATCCATTTTACCAATACCGGTAGCTATTATGAGAAAGTATGTTACAAATACAAGAGAAATGATTTCCCCCTGTTTAATCAAGCCATTGTGATTAAAATGGTTGGAACTTTTTTTTTAACCTTGAGGATTGTTCTGCAAATCTTTGCACCTGTACCTTTTCTATCTTGTATGGTTGCTGAGAAATAAGGTGAATGCTTCCATAAAACTTATGAACCATTTGGTTGAGTATGGTAGGGTATATTTCTTACTTTTTTCCATGACTTAATTGTGAATAATTATGCCATTGTTATTTTATGAACAAAATTTTCACCTCAGGTTTTCAGTGAAAGGGAAAATACATGTACTGCTAGTATTTTAGTAGTTTCCAATGATTGTATATAGATGATTCAATGTTCTTCATTAACTGTGGGTACTATATGATATAGGCTACTCAATAAATTTATCTGTGAAGACATTTATTAATGAATGTCATTTTATCTCGTCAAAACATACATTATCAGAGAATAAGGTACTAGGATCACTTCAATGTTACAGAACTGAACAACTTTCAGAATTGCACTGATATAGTCTATTTTACTTCTAAACCTAAATCAAATCAACATTTTAATCTAACATAAATACAGATGTTGTACCGAGTTATATTTATACATGTACTGAACTTACACAATATATTCAAATATGATGCTGTAGGCCGTTTTGAAGTTGTAGCAAAATAGTATATAAAGATGGGCATTTAATATTACAGCTTAAAAAAATCCACATTGAAAGGCGACTAAGTACAGTCTATATACGTGTTTCCTGCTGACATTTAATCTACTTTTAAAAAAATACTTACTTCATTTCAGAAGAAATCGTAAGTTAGTTAAGACGTACTCCCCTTTTGAATGTGATCATTGTTCAATATATATATATGTTACAAAGAATGTATTTGTTTTAAAATTATTACTATTCCACTTGTAAAAATGAACTCTGTTTGGCAAGGTAAGCTGAAGAAGGGTATAACCTGTTTTTTTAATATCTTAATAATGTTATTTTCATTTACTTCATTTCTGGTGTGGTGCACTATCTTCAAATAGTAGAACTATACCTATATTCCTGTGTTGAATGAATAATGTGAGACATTTTGGTTAGTAATGGACAACTCATCAAAGGATTGTTTTGAGGAAACGTAGTTTAAAATGTTTATGTTGGGCAAACTCAGCAATTACAGTACATCTACCTAATTACCTTTATTATTATTATTATTATTATTATTATAAATTTGCTAATCAGCCAACTAAGGACCATGATAAGTTTCATTATACATGTATGTATGTTGAGCGATCAGCCCGGAGGCTGGTTTGGACCTCGACAGCTCAGCCATCAACCGTCAGGTGGCCCAGGCATCACTGAAGAGGCATACTAGGGAAATGACGAGTGATGCTTTTTTAATATCTTAATAATGTTATTTTCATTTACTTCATTTCTGGTGTGGTGCACTGTCTTCAAATGGTGGAACTAAACCTATATTCCTGTGTTGAATAAATAATGTGAGACATTTTGGTTAGTAATGGATAACTCATCAAAGGATTGTTTTGAGGAAACGTAGTTTAAAATGTTTATGTTGGGCTTTCCTCACCGAGCCAGAAGATGCTATTACATCTCAGTCTGCCAAGCCCACTGAAATGCTCGCATCAATCGCCCAGTGAGCAACATTTCCACACCATTCATAACAGGGACTGGCTGCATAAGGAATGGCATTACTAGCATCACTCATACCTCGGTCACTTTCATGTTGCCAAAGCCAAGGATGAGACTGAGATAGGTCAATGAAAGTAACACATTTGTTCTAGCCTACACCAGAAGACATAGTACACTGTAAACATTAGGTCTTGCCAGCAAAAGCATATCATTATACATACTGGTGTTTATTCAATTTTCATTTGGTCCAGTAGTTTTTCGTTAACTTACTGTGTCGAGCATGGTGTTCCTCTGACCACTTTGCACCAGTTGTCCATTTCTCATCTTGTTAAGTCCTAAAAGTCACAGCACTTGTTCTGAAAAGGTCTTGTTTGTGTGAGTCTTCTGGTTGAAGGCCCATTTCTTCAAGGTCTTTCTTGAAGTTAATGTACTAGGGAAATTTTTTGTTTTTATTTTGAGTCAAAATTGTTAAAAATTTGTTTTGTTCTTTGAGAGTCATTCATCCATTATAAGTGACCTTAGAAGTGAGCTCTGCAATTGTGCATTGTGTCTGCAACCTCTATTTTAGAGTAGATTTTTCTTCTATTGAAGATCCTGTTTTTGTACTTTGGGAAAATCTTTCTCTCTTTTTGCTCTAATTTATCAAGCACACATTTTTGAGAGAGGATAAGGCATTCTGACATGTAGAGAGATTGCAAGTGATAAAAATCATTGTTATCCATATTGAAGATACTGAATGTAGGATGCTAAAAGGTTTGTTTTGTCACCCACTCAAGTGGAATCAATAATAAATTCCTAAATTGTAAAATTTGTATGTATTGAATAGGTGACAAAACAAACCTTTTAGCATCCTACATGTAGAGAGATACCGACTCGATGACTTTGTTGTAATGGTGAATGTTGATATTTATAGAAGAACACCTCTTGTTATGTGTGTTCTGGGTGATTTGGAAAGCTATTCCAATTATTTATTTATTTTTTTTGCTCTGGTTGTTAAGGCCTTTGTATCTAGTCCATTTGATTGCATCTACTCACCCAGGTATTTAACTTTATCCACATGGTTTATGGTTTGTTATTTGGTGTTTAGTCAGATCGTGTTGTCTTTTATGTTTGAGATTACTACCACCTTTTCAAAGGATATCCACAAAAGTGGTTGTTCAGTACTTCTTTCAGCACATTACATTCTTATTTTCTTCTTCTTCTTCTTAAGGTTTTATAATGGGATAGATTATGAATTAACATAAAGGAAACTGAGACTACCATTACCCTAGGTTTAAGTACAAAATTCAGCATATCAGATGAAAAGGTATGGAAAGGAGGGTACTGATAGGAGCAGCATGATGGAGTTGGGGCTGTGGATTTTGCCCTTACTACCCGCACTATGAGAGTGCTTGTTATCACTGTTTATTTTGTTTGAAACCTTATTTTATATGAGAAAGATTGGTAAACTCCAAAAAATGAACCTGTGGGCATGTGCGCTGGTTGTCCCAGATCTGTTTCATATTAAAAACTAAAATTGATGTGATCTTGAGTTGATGCTTACTCTCTGGAATATCTTGTATACTGTTGAGATTACATTCACAGTCAATTTTATAATTTACTTATGAAACTGTAGTTTTTGTTTTGTTTTGTTTATTACTGCATATGTATCATTATACTGTATTTACTCATTAATTATAAAGGATGAAAATATTGCAACATAATTAACGATAACTATTGGTGCGACAGGCCACTAGTTCATAACTAAATGTAATCTGTGATACTTTGATAGTTGTATGTGTGTCCCAGCTGGCCCCATGGTGTAGGGCTAGCATGTGTGCCTCTTACCTGGAGGCCCTGGGTTTGATTCCCAGCCAGGTCAGGGATTTTTACCTGGATCTGTGGGCTGGTTTGAGGTCCACTCAGCCTTCATGATTAGAATGGAGGAGCTATCTGTTAATGAGATAGCGGCTCCAGTCTAGAAAGCCAAGAATAACGGCTGAGAGGATTCATCGTGCTGACCACAGGACACCTCGTAATTTGCAGGCCTTCAGGCTGAGCAGCGGATGCTTGTTAGGCCAAGGCCCTTCAGGGCTGTAGTGCCATGGGGGGGGGGGATGTATGTCCAACCCCTGTCCCGTTTTTCTACGGCATGGGGTATGAAGTGAGATGAATCTTTGTAGAAAGTTTTTACGACCAGATGCCATTCTTGATGTCAACCTCATCAGAGGAATTGATGAGATGAAATGAATGTCGTGATGTGTGTACTAGGAAGCGAGAGGCTGAAACCCAGTGCTGGCACATAGCCTACACCTGTTGAATAGCACCAAGGGGTCTGCTCAAGGCTTAACGTCCCCTATCCGACGGACGAATCACCATCAACAGTATCGTATGCCCTCACTCCATGTGAACACAGTGTAGGGGTTTGGAATTGAATCCTGGCTTCTGGCATGAAGTCTGGTGATTAGAAATTGTATACCACCACCTCTGCTACCCTGCTGGCCAACGTTCTGATGGTGACATTTTTTTGACCAACAGGACTTGAACTAGCTAACCACTGTGTTAGATCATATCGACTTGATGGTTAACAAACATGGCTTAATAGTTTTACAGTTGCAATTGCAATATTAAAATAATCAAAATAAATTAAAAGTTGTTTTCATGTTACCATGTTAAAAAAAAGTTTTGAGTACAGATATCCCATTTTTGGACCTTCGTAAATATGGTCACCTGAAATATAGTATTAAGAGAAAAAGTCACAAGTTCTATCCAGTGTTAATGTCACCGTGTCAGCAGCCCTGAAGGTGGTTTTCTGTGGTTTCCCATTTTTACGTCAAGCAAATGATGGGGTTGTACCTTAAGGCCATTGCCACTACCTTTCACCTTTTTGCCCTTTCACTCCCTCCATTGCCGAAAACCTTTGATTGGATCTTTATAATATGGATCTTTTCTCTTCTACTTTTCTGGAGCATTGTTTTCAGAAACTTCATATCTTTAGCTTGGAGCCTCCTATTATCTAAATTTAAATATATCCTATCTCCTTTATAATTTAACCTACAATGTTTGTAGTACCTTTTATTATGTATAATTTTTCAATGGGGCTAATAATAACAGAAATGACTCTAAAACAAAAGAACTGAAAATGGAATCGTGCTTGAGACTCAAACTCTAATTTTTCTCTCTGGATGGGTTATTAATCAATCCACTAGGATGTCTTTAGAGACATCTGCTGGGTGACGACTGAATTACTATGAAACCACTTGATGGTGCGCAGTGTGTTTACTGTTGATCAATGTTGGAAACTAAGCACGGGATTCAGCTTTGACTCCCAAGGGTGGTCATATTTTCAGCTCTTTTATCTTAGAATTCTGGTCATGGAAACCAAGCAGTATGGATGAGGACGTCATCACACTGAATCACAAATCACTTTAAGAGATTAACTTCTAAAGGCATTTCTAAGTAACTGAGCTATCTGAGAATTGATTTTTAGATCATTTTATAGACCGCTTTTTCTTGTCATGAAGACTAAGTAATGGCTGTGGCATACTACAGTGCATGATTCTTTCAGTTTTAAATGCCATTTGTAGTTTGAAATTCAGTGTAAAATTTTAGGATTATATCCTTGATAAACTTAGAGTAAATCAATAAAACCAATTTTTAAAAAATGTGTTTTTTGTAAGAGTGCATCATTCCACATTTCTTGTTAAGTTTTTAAATGCTATACCATATGTATATAGATAATTGAGGAAGCAATGGAAATCAAAATGAATGAATATAATTACTGCATTTTGCATAATACAGGTGTGTATCAGAGTATGTTTTGGCTCCATATTAGAATTAACATCTGGATGCTATTTATAGAGCAGTAATTGGGGTATTAGTGTGAACAAATGGTACAAAAGCAACTGAAACTAAAAATGCCATTATTTGTCTTTCTTGTGGAATTTAAAATTCATTTGTTCTCTGTACACTTTCCAGAAATGAAGTTTTTTATATCACTCATTATTAACAGTGATTATCACATTCATAATACTGATATTTTTATCCTATGAAATTACCCATTTACAGCTTAGATATCTTGCCAAACAGATCCAGTTTCATTTTTAGATCACTAGGAATTGTGCACATACTGAAAAAATTCTGTATTACACATAAAACACTTCACACTATAAATTAACTAGGTAATGTATTATTTAACATATGTACATTATTTGTTCCGCAAAAATGGGACATGCCCCTTACTCTATTTCTCTAACTTTCACTTTCTATATACCTAACAATACAGTTCAAATTCATAAAGCCACTGTGTCATTTACATTAAATAACGCCTTGTCATAGTTTCCAGAGAATGCGATGTTGCGTCTATAATGCAAAAACGTCATGACTTGTATAAGAAAATAAACCAGATATAATCTCACAGGAAAAAATATGCTTAAGGTCTAGCCATGAATATGTAGCAGTGGAGACTTCATTTTAATATGCAACTGCCTAAGACTAGCATTTTAACTGCCCTGTATCAAGTCATCTTATCAGTGATAAGAAAACAGTAAACTTGGCAATATTTAGGTACAGTAGTATACTATACAAGATTATTGAGTTTGTTTTATCTGACTAAAAACAACTTGAAAAAATGGGAAACTTAATATAAGCATCATTTCTCTTTAGTTTTATCACAGCAATAACTGAAGAAAGTTGACTCTAGGATAGGCTCAGACTATTATGATTTGACACTCTTCATGAATAAAAAACTAAAAGCACGAGTCAAGATGTTGGAAATTACACATTGTTAGTAAGGATAGTGGCACTTGCATGTCTCATCTGAAGGCTCTGGGGTGTTTGATTCCCTGGCCAGGACAGGGATTTTTACCTGAATCTGAAGGCTGGATCAAGGTTTACTCAGCCTATGTGATTACAATTGAGGAGCTATCTGCCGGTAAGACAGTGGGCCCAGTCTAGAAGGCAGAAATTACAGCTGAGAAGATTTGTCGCAGTGACCATGTGTCACTTCATAATCTGCAGGACTTTGGGCTGAGCAGTGTTTGCTTGTTGGCCAAAGCCCATCAGTGCTGTTGTGCCACGGAGTTTTGTTTGGTTTTTTAGTCTGATTTATTTTGGTTAAGTTAAACATCAGTAACTAATTAGATAAAATTTCTTGTCTCGAACATTAAATGTTGATTTTTGATTATTTCCTATGTACCAAAAATCATAATACAATTTAAGGATGGAAGATTACACAACTTACACATTTGTATCTCCATCTGTGGAAAAGGATTATTGATAATTCTACAATCCATTCTAGTAATCCATTCCCCAGTGAGTGGAGGCAGTATACTGGTATCTCCAGCCTGTCGTAAGAGCGACTAAAAGGGGCCCAAGGGGCTCTCAATTTGGGAGTGTGCATTGACAACTATGGGGCCCTTAGCGTAGTCCTGACATTGCTTTCACTTATGCCAGACTCCTCACTTTCATCTATCCTACTAACCTCTTTTGGTCAACTCTTGTTCTTTCCAGACCCCGACAGTCTTTCGTTTTCATGCCTTTCATGGCCCTTATCTTTCTTTTGCTGATACCTTCATTTTTTGAAGTGTCAGATCCCTTCCATTTTTTCCCTCTGATTAATGTTAATAGAGGATGGTTGCCTAGTTGTACTCCCTCTTAAAATGATTACCACCACCACCACCACCACCACCACCACCACCACCACCACCACCCAGTAATCCCAAGTTCTTGGGAGCTAGTCCCAAGATTCCCTTCTCCAGTTGGATGCAATTGGAGATTCTTGTTATAACCTAGTTATACTTACCTATTTACTTGCATCTACTCACGGCCCCAAAGTTGTCAGCTACCGAGCTCGATAGCCGCAGTTGCTTAAGTGTGGCCAGTATCCAGTAATCGGGAGATAGTAGATTCGAACCCCACTGTCGGCAGCCCTGAAATGGTTTTTCGTGGTTTCCCATTTTCACACCAGGCAAATGCTGGGGCTGTACCTTAATTAAGTCCACGGCCGCTTCCTTCCCACTCCTAGCCCTTTCCCGTCCCATCGACGCCATAAGACCTATCTGTGTCAGTGCGACGTAAAGCAACTAGCACAATGCACTCTATGTGGCCAAGGTTTGGTGAAAAGTAATATGCTCTTAATATTTCTTGATAATTGCAGTTTTTATTTTTGAACTTGTTTTTCCTATATCTGCTGTTGATTAAATGAATTCTTTTCTTATAGAGTTCATATTATCAGAGGAATATTTGGATCAGCTCCAACATTATTTTTTATCTTTTATCAGGCCATGATACTAAGTTTAAGAACTCACAGTCCTAAAGAATTCAAATTAATATTGACTTTTTGAATTTCTGTAAGGCAATAAGTGTATTATAGCAAAAACTGAATTATAAGAATTTATTTTTTCAAATTTTGTAAATGAATTGAATGTCTTCTACCCAGAAACTTGCTAACTGAGCTAGACATAAATACAGTATATACTCAACTGTAGCTACTTGATAGGCTACTATAGAAATTGTCAGAAAATCTTTTATGGAGTAATATTATGAAATCGTATGAAACCTGGACTGGGACACAGTGTTGGTGGAGAAGTGGTGGAAAGACCGAAGAAAGTGGAGAGGAACCATATTTGCCTCTACCCGGCTACAGCTGGATAAAGGGAAATGATGATGATGCTGAGTAAATACTGTAATATCAAATCATACACGGAACTAAGCATTGATGGTAATATGATCAAAATGAAACCATGTACCAGGTCCTTCAGATATATACCATAGCTGTCTGGCACATTTTCTGCAGCAAGTTGGGTTGCGCCACCTGACCATCAACATTGTATGAAAAGAAAAGTAAAACACATTATTATGCATGAAAATTGTTGCATGTTTTGTCACAACGAAAGTTCAGTTAGCTCCTTGTCTGTCTGTATATACATTTCCATTTATATAAGAACAATCTCCTGCATTTACAGGCTGCCATTAAAAACAAGGTAAAACATATCAAATGCTCTCTCACACTCTTGTTAAAATTGGTGTTGTTGTTGCTGTTGCTGCAGAGTTTATGCCCTGTTTGCATACAATATTGCATAAATTTGATTGCACAAATAGTCTTGTAAAAGAAAAGTTCATAGAGGTTATATCTGGTGATCCTGGAGGTGTAAACTGCTAAACCAAATCAGCAAGACAACATGAGTCATTACAGATCTCGATTCATAATTTTTAAGTTAGAGCATAATTTATGCCCAGTTTTGAATTACTTGCTTGTTCAGCGATCCATTCATTGAAAGACTTGCACCAGGCATGGTCATTCAGTAGCAGTCACAGAGGTGTGGTATTCAAACGGGTACCAGTGCAGATAATGTTATAATGTTTAATAATTCTATTCACTTTGATATGATGCATTCCCAGTGTGTGTGTTGTGCCACAACAGTACTTGTATAAGGTTTTGCAGCAACAGCTTCTTTCATCTTGTTCACTTCCTGTGGATCCCTTTGCTGTATCATCAATGGCCAAGTTGCCTAAAGAAGTCTTTTATCTATATTATAAAACATATTGAGCTCTGGATTTCATATGTCTGGATACTGCTGAGCATAAAGCGCAACTGCTTCTCATTTGTTGTGATGACACTCTCCAAATGAAAGCAGTATATCAACCATTACGTCATCCCCATAATGGGGTTGTTCCATTGCTGTGTATTTGACTAGACCAGCGCTTCTCAACCTTTGAGAGACTGTGACATGGTAACTACTATTTCTACGAGATGAGGGCCTGGTCCCAACAAATTTATTTGTAAATATGTTTTCAATTACTTTATTGTTCATACTTTTAACTGATATAAGTATTAATAATTATTGCATGATCTTAAAATGAACACTGTTCATTTTATTTTATTTTATTTTATTTTATTAGTTTCTATTTATTTCTTCTACCAAATTCATCCCAAATTTGTCTCTGTTACTTCTCATGCACACATGGTATGATAACAGTTTAATTGGAGCTTAATGTTGTCATCAGCTCCCGCTTGCAGCGATGTGCTAGCATACAGGAAAAATTCTTTGTATAAAGTTGGCTAAAGTGGTCCAATGAAGGCCATAAAATGTAAATAAAAATAATAAAATACACACAAAAACAAAAAAACCAAATCCAGAATTATATCTCATGGCCCAGTAGTTAAGAAACACTGGACTAGACTGAATGTTTACATGGAAGAGTGTTTTGTACCCTGAGCAATGCTAGAGCTCCTACACAGGATATGAGTATATTGAGTTTCTGATTAGTGTGCAGCCCTTGCAACGTTCGGCTGCTTTACTGACTTAACGTTCCTGCGTGTAGCTGTTTCGCGTGTAACAATGAAAGTTTCTACAGTGGACCAGATAAACCACCTGTTCTACTGTGGAGCATGTGCCTGAAGCATTCAGTACAGCATGTATGTTGCTTTCATATTTTGGATGATATTCTTTCAAAATATTTTCTCTTAATTACAATTGCTCACTGTTGGACAATAACTTTGATCTGTCATTCATATTCTGTTTTTCCTTATATATATATCTATAACTACCTATGACCCAGATTTCTAAATTTATGGAAATATTATCTCCTAACCTAACTTTTCTAGTTCTCACCCCCCAAGAATATCCTTTAACAAATGAGCTGAGTAAATTCTGTATGAAAGAAAAAGAATATATATGTTTTACAGAACATTCTTTTAATTGTATATGGGGTCATATGAAGATAAGCTAGAGAAGTAAATATAATTATGCTGTCCACTTATACATTTGTACGGCTGTTCTGTATGAAAATCAAAATCACTGACTGTAAGAACTTGACACAGTGGCATCACTCAAAATGCTGCTAAGATTTTAATTAACCATTGAAACTTACCGTATCTAAAAAGAGAGTTTTCTAATGATTGTGATTTTTGTGTCATGTTAGAAACTTTCTATGTTTCTATTCCTCCCATAAACTAAAGTTACATTCTTTCTTAGTCAACTGTTCTGGAAATATTTATCTATGACATGAAACTTGGTGTTCTTAGGTGAAGATCCTTTATACATATCATTTTTAATAATTGTACATTACATAAATACAGCTGACAGGAACAGTGGACCATAAGAACACAGAATGTAAGATGGTACAGTCATTAATGTAAAAGAAAATGATCTAATTATTTACATTTACACTGAAAAGCATCAAATTACAGTAGATCTACAGCTACTGTTTTATGTTACCAGTATTCATCGTCTACAGAGAAAGGCAGTTGACTGCTTACAAAACAATTTGTTTCAAATCCATTGCTCAGTGCCTTATAAAAATATCAGTTGTCATGGAGAAAGAATTAAACAGCATACAAATAATGTACGAAAAAGCAGAACACCAATAAAATAATGATGAAATGAACACTTTTTCCAGAAAGAAAATCTTCATTATCAGTTTTCAAATATTTATTCCTGACGTGATATGCCTGTAAATCGTTATTTATTATTTAATGTTTCCAGAAAAATAAAAACTTTCTTCTTAATAGTAATTCCTGTTCTCTTGATGAAACAGTGAGCAGTTTTACAGGATACTATTAAACTAGGTACAGTATTTCATGAAGGAAATATTTCTTCTTTCTAATGTTAAGGATAACAGCATTATATTTCTGAGAATTCTGTTATGTCACTTATAATTCAACGGTTCCAAGTATGAACACCGTAACTTTTCCCAGTATAATTATTGTAACTACAGTTATGGTTTTAAATTGTGCTATCATTATCCCGTGAGACGACATTAAGACGCATTATTGCTGCTACGTTTGGGGTGCTGAAGATGCAATATTTATACAGGGCAAACATAATGAAGTAATGGCTTTGGTGATGATCGTAACTCATTTTGGTTATTTTTAGACTTAATACTTGGAGCCATCGCATTATTTAAACAATTTTAAAATTGAAAGCATATTCTACAGTGATGCTTTGTAGATAATTATTTGATGGGAAGTTGTTATTACTTTTTAGAAGATCAATGAAAGTACATATTAAACCACTTCATGGACATTTGAAGTTTTTCACATGGGTACTTTTATCACAAGCTGATTTTTCCAAATTTTTGTTCGTTTGGAAAGAAACTATCATCTTCACTTAAATTTGTGAGAGGAAATGAGTTGATTGTAAATATAAAACTAAGGGCATACCTTTTAATTTTATTGTTGTTTGTTTACACCTTAGTCCCATTTCTTGTTACAGGGTTGGGGGATGAGGTGAGATGAGTTGATATGGCATGTTTTTAATGGCTCGATGCCCTTCCTGATGCCATCCTCAGTCGAGAAGCTAATGAAGGTGAAATGAATGATGGTGAATGAAATTGAATAAGGAGGTGAAAGGAGTGGCTGTGGCCTATGAACTGGATCTATCCCAGCATTTTCATGGAAGTGGAAATTGAAAACCACAGAAAACCATTCTCAGGACAGCCAACGGTGGGGTTTAAACCTGCATGTCTCCCAATTTCAGAGCTTGGCTCCTTAACCGTTTGACCACTCCATTTGGTACCTTTAAGTATAATATTGTTTGTTGTGACTTTGTGACTATTTAGTGAAATAAAGATATTGAGTACCATGCCTGATCTAGAGTATGAGTGTTAATTTTGTTATTCTGTGACAACTGCTTGATAATTCTTTAATTATTTCAAATGCAAGCCAGAACAAATTTGCATTTGCTATCTCCAGCTCTCGATATAAAATTAGATGGAAGTGAAGTGGTCCTTTGATTGACTTGCAATCTTTGGATATTCTGTGTAAGTACCAAAGAATACAATGGGATTTTGTCTTTTCCTTTTCTTGTATTTAAGTTTGGTTGTGTTATTGGAAGAACACTCATAATTTCTTACTTTCCAAAGAGACATTCTGGTGGCAAATGGTGTGTTGATTGTAGTGCTTTTTTTTTTTACTGTAAAATAATCTATTCATTGATATAATGTACCATTTTGTAAATTCACCTTCTTGAGTTCTTTATGACAAAGTTAAGTAGAACATACTGTAGCTTAAATTACACACTATGATTTTATTCAAATATTAATGAAAATTGAAATGATAGGGTTTTTCTTTCAAATGAAATGCTGATAAACTGGTATTTTCAAATTATGTGTATAGATATGAAACTATATATTGTAGCATTGAGCATGACGATAAGTTTTTAGAAGATGCCTGAATGAAGTTCACCCTTATTGACTTCATACTATTCAAGAAAAAGTTAAAAGTAAATTAGTGAAATAAAAGGGATTAGTCATAGATGTATTCCTTCAAGTTTTGCTTACTTCCAACAAGCAAATTAGATGAATTTTCAGTTAGCTACTTTTATAGCAGAATGAAGACAATGCGTATACAACATAAATTGAGAAATTATGGAAAATTCAGTATGCTATTTGTTTGATGGAATGATAAATGAAAATATAAAGTGTTTGATGCATTCTCTAATTATTTTGCAGAATTCTCAAAAATTGAATTTGTATTGTCATTAAACACATTATTTCAAACACAATACAATTCTGTCTCTTTTCTCTATAACATATTTATGGTCTGAAAGCTTACCTCATGAAATAGTCTTACAAAATTATACACTTTTTTTGAGATATCAGTAAACTCATTAAGAGTATCCAGAACAAGAAGAGTTACTTCCTTAAAGCTATTAAGTTATAATGGACCAAATTATAGGACAGTTGTGGAATATATTTAATATATATTTTTATTAGCAAATCATATTCAAATGCATGAACAGACCAAATAGTAGCCTAAAGATTATATTCAGATGCTGTATGCGATTCTTCTTTTATCACAAGAGAATCCAAATTTGAGCTTTTAGTGCTTGAACTAATTACAGTATATGCATGATTTCATCCATTTCTTCTAAGAAATGTGCAACAAAATATACAAATCTAATATTTGCAGCTATCTGATGAGTCAACATCAGAGTAGGTCGAAGAAATATATTAGTGCAGTTACACACTGTAAAAGAAGCATACTTATTCTAAAGTTATTTATTTACAATATGTACATAAAAATATGACCTTCTTTGTTATCAAAATTGGAGACACATTCTGGCAAGGCATTTTGACAATCTTTTCTCTCCACTTCCACATACTAATCACCAAATGCTTTTAATAACCATATTTATTGTTGCACTGTTTTATAGGTATAAAATGTTTGGTCTTATGCATTCTTCTTCATGCCAAAATGCCTCCTTGTTCCTAGCTGATAGTACTTCAGCAGAGTGAAGAGATCTGGCCCCTTAATATTTCACTTTATAGGTATTTGTAAAATTCATTATACATATAATGCACTTTTATAGTGAAGTATTTAAATGCTGCAGTGTTTTACTTTCAATGTTGATACCATACTATTATATGTCCTGTATAGATATTTGTGGCAGGTTTGATACACCTGAATGAAGTTCACCCTTATTTACTTCATACTATTCAAGAAAATGGTCTCAGCTTCATTTTAATGACCTCATTCTTCACACTTGAATGTACTGTTTTAGTGAAGTACACAGCTCATTATGAATTAAAGGTTCTTATTTTGTTTTTTACTCTACCTGAATTTGTAATCTGCAGTTGCATACATTTCCTCAGCCTTTCATAAATACACAGTCTAAACCATTTTTAAAAATTTCATTTATAAAACATTTAATCACATTGCCAGTGAAACCATGAACAAATTACAAATTCACTTTTACAATTCATTCTCAGTTCATTCATTATCCAGAAACCTACATTCTTGATGGAATGTATTTCAGACAAAGACATGCATTTTGTCAGTGCCATGGTCTTCACTCAGATATCTTCCCATGAAGACATTGTTAACCCTCTCTTCTGGCACCAGGGATCAGTAATGCCATCCCATTAGACAGTTGGTTCCACCCTTGACTTGTTCATTCGTCAAAATGAACTTGGGTGAGAAGTTAAATCACAGCAAGGTTCTAACTGCTTCAGTCACACATTTCTGAAAAAGAAACATAATGTGTAAGCACCAAGAAGTGTCCTTTAGATTTTAAAATGCCACCTACCTGAGATTATCTTGGGAATGGTTGATAATGAAGTTCTGCATTAAAGTACAGTAATTAATTTACTTTATTTTGTACAATTGCTTTATGTCACACTGACATAGATAGAACTTATGGCGATGATGGAACAGGAAAGGCGAAGAGTGGAAAGGAAGCAGCTGTGACCTTGATTAAGGTACAACCCCAGCATTTGGGGTTTGAACCTACTATCTCCCGAATGTAAATTCAAAGCTGCACGACCCTAACCACATGGTCACTTGCTCGGTTTATATTCTTTTGCAAGGAAAGCAAGGAGCAGAAAATTTGGACACAGAAGAACTAGGGAGAGTCCATCTTTTTGAAAACGACAGTATGAAGAGAAGGTGACTGTCTTTGTTCTTTTGTGTTTTTGTGTCTATTCTTGTCTCCCCTTTCAGTTCCTCCTTCTTCCCATACTGACCCATCATTGTTTTTATCATATTGTGTGTCCCTCTTCATGTTTGTGTCTTTCTTTACATGACTTGATTTGTCACTTGTTTGTTCCTTTCCAATTTCCATTACTTATACAGAGTGTACCAGATCTATACTGACAAAAATGTCAGGGATACTGGTACTCTTTGTGTTATGTTAAAAACGATGGTGCAATTGGATTGGTGGAGAACATTTTTCTTTAGAGAAAATGAGATTACAGTACTTTGTTTCTGACAGCTGTGCTGAGTGCACCACTGCAACCTCAAAGGATATCCCCCTATTAATGCCCACACTGACTGGGATATCCTTCATTTATTGTAACAAAGGAAGATTGTTCCTTCAGTTGACAGGCACATCAACAGTTAATCAATTTTATTTTCATCAAAACTGTGATATTTTCTTGCCATGATGGAACTACTAACAGACAATGGCTTTTTACGTCATCTTTTTGTCGAGCCAAGTGCAGTTTTCAAATAATTTTAAGTGTCATTAATAATTTTTTTTTTTGCTATTTGCTTTACGTCGCACCGACACAGATAGGTCTTATGGCGACAATGGGAAAGGAGAGGCCTAGGAATGGGAAGGAAGTGGCCGTGGCCTTAATTAAGGTAGACGGGCGAGTTGGCCGTGCGCGTAGAGGCGTGCGGCTGTGAGCTTGCATCCGGGAGATAGTAGGTTCGAATCCCACTATCGGCAGCCCTGAAAATGGCTTTCCGTGGTTTCCCATTTTCACACCAGGCAAATGCTGGGGCTGTGCCTTAATTAAGGCCACGGCCGCTTCCTTCCAACTCCTAGGCCTTTCCTATCCCATCGTCGCCATAAGACCTATTTCCGTTGGTGTGATGTAAAACCACCAGCAAAAAAAAAAACAGGTTGTTTTTGGCTGTTGCAAGGAACTCAAAACTATTTACAATTATCTCAAACTTGTGTACACCTTGCATTGCTTGTCACTAAAAATATTTTAACTATATTATTATATTACAAAGATGTCATAACCAATTTGCTACGGTAATAATTAATAATTTCGTGTCTATTTCTAGCCAAGTGCAGCCCTTGCAAGGCAGACCCTCTGATGAGGGTGGGCGGCATCTGCCATGTGTAGGTAAATGCGTGTTATTGTGTTATATGTGGTGTGTGAGTTGCAGGTATGTTGGGAACAGCACAAACACCCAGCCCCCGGGCCATTGGAATTAACCATTGAAGGTTAAAACTCCCGACCCGGCCGGGAATCGAACCCAGGACCTTCTGAACCGAAGGCCAGTACTCTGACCATTCAGCCAATGAGTCGGACATTTGCTATGGTAATTGTTATACTCAAGTCGAAAACATACAAATTTACAGTTAATGTACACTTCAGTTTGAAGTACACAAAACAACATGCGAGATCATATTATATATGCCCAGTATTTTGCAATGTCCAATGCACTCAGAATGGCTTGTAGATCATCCTCTGTGCAATATGTCAGTCACAGAGGGCACTGAAGCATGTTACCCCTGGATCTTCCCACTTCTGATCGTAGCTTGTTCAGGGATTTCCACACCAGTCAGCTTTCATTATGTCCAGGTGGTAACTCTTCAGCTGTTGGCATTAATCCACGAAGGAGAAGGGTCCTCTTCTTCCACAGCTCCAGCCTTACCCTCTCTGTTGAGACAGCAAACACCTCAAATGTCCTCAGGAAGCTCTTCCAGGATCTCAGTCGTTGCTGAGGAGGACTATGTCCATGCAGCGGGTGGGTGCTGTTCTGTTCCACTTTTAGCCTCTGCTTGTTGGCAACTACTTTTCTACGTACACAGGGTAGCACTATTCCAGCCAGGCAATAGAGCTTATCTGTTGGAGTAGGCTTGAAGTGACCTGTAATCAATCTACAGGTCTCATTGGGGATCGTATCTACCTGTCATGGTATGAGATGAACTGTACCAGACTGGGGAAGCATATTCAGCAGCAGAAAAACACAGTGCCATTGCTGAAGTTCAGATTGTTTGAGGATGAGAGCCCCATTGTGACCCTGTCAATTTGCAAATAGATTGTCTTGTGTGGATATTTTCATCCCATTACTCCTACAATGGGTTTTGAATATAAGAGCTCTATCCAAGGTCACTCCCAGGTAATTTTGGAGTGTGAAAGTGCTGTAATTGGATTCTTGACCATTCTAGACATAACTCATGATGAACTTCCCTATTCTTTAAATGGAAGGCACATCTTTCGTCTTAAAAGGATTGGGTCTGAGTAGGTTCTTGTCAGATTTATTTCCATGGATTCAAAGCTAAAGCCTTGTGCACTAAGGGCTAGATCATCTGCATATAACAAGCTTCTTTTGTTTGGGGTCAATACCTGTTCTTGGTATAGATATTGAAGAGAACCAGAGCTAAAACACTCCCCTGAGGTAGGCCAATTTTCTGTGCTCTCCAATGACTGTGTTGACCTTGGAAGTCAACCCCCAAAAAAACCTGTGGTTTTGAAGGAGAGTGCTGATAAGTCTAGTTATATGGAAGTCCTTGATTAGATTGAACATCTTGACATGGAGTAACCAGTGACTGACAGTGTCATACGCTGCTGTTAGATCCACAAAGACCACCCCTATCACCTGGTGAGTTTCCAACCCATCTTCCATGAACTGAGTGAGATTCAAGAGTTGGCCTGTGAAGCTTTTAATAGGCCAAAATCCTGCTTGCTTGGTCCTGCAGGTTTTGCAAAGCTGCAAGATTGATTTTGTTGATGGACCAAAATTTGTTTTGCTCCATTTGGATGTCATCTAAACTGGCTGCTTTCCAAGTTTTGCTTTCTTTGGTAGCGTTGTTTAGTTCTGTTAACTTGAATGGGACAGTAAGTTCACACTTCTTGTCTTGGAACTCATGATGAATTTTAAATACTTTGACTTTGTGATTAACTTTCCCATTCATGAGCACTTGAGCAGCTTCTGAGCTATCTGGTCTGCAGTGATATTGGAATGTACAGTGGATCTGGTTGGGTCATTATTGAGATGCCTTAGTAATCTCCACACTTTGTGGCTGCTTCTAGTTAGATCAAGTTTTTCTATAGTTTTAACCCAGAAATCACTTTTTGATACTGTGCCAAAGTTACCTCACCCCACTGGATCTTCTTCAAATAGTGTCTTATACTCTGTAAACTGAGTAGCAAGCTCTTAAGTAAGACCAGGGATATATGATGTACGACAACCATGAGGTATGGCCCTTCTGGAGCATCTCTTCATAGCCTCAACAAAAGCATCGTACGATTCAGGGGTGGGTTCTATGGTGGAAACTACAGCAAAACATCTAAACTGCTGAATCGATTCATTTTCAGGCGTGTACTAACAAAGTTCAGGAAAATGGGATAGGGATGCAAAATTTCTTGGGGCCATGCATTGTATGAAGAGGTGGAGAGTGTCCTTGTCTGCTTGTGTTTCTATTGCTCACTCTTTTCACACTGATCTGTTATTGTGTTTATCCTATTGTGTTGCTACTTTTCATTTATATATCTTCCTGTGCAGGGTGTATCTGAAATACATTTAACACATGCTAGAATGGGTATTCCTAAAGCACACAGAGACAGAATTCTTTTGTACCAGTGTGAAGAGATGTCTTGTTGCTGAGAAAAAGAGACAACAGGTCATCAGATCCATTCCATTAGAACTTGCTTCAAAATGGCAGAAATGTGTTCTATGAATGAATATGAACACCAAATACTGTATTATACATGTATAATGAACATGCCTTTTTTGTGATGGCACAGTTTGTAACTCTATCAAGCACTTGTAAATTGTGAACATATTGAGAGCATCATAACTGAAGGCAGCACACGATTTAATGTGAGTGGTTCTCTGCACACTGACTATCTGGGAAGAATGGATTAGAAGCTATGAACAGCTGTACAAGAACAATAGACTGCAGTAAGCCATCCCTGTTGCCGTTTGTTTTGAGGTATTCTGCCTGTGAAGCAAACTGTATATTGTTGTTGGATCTAGAAAAACTGTTATGTGATCATATTTCAGCTTAGGACTCTAACAAGAAAAGGTTCTGACATCTAAGGTTCCATATTGCATGACCTACATCAATGAATTTTCAGTCTGATACATGTGCTGCAGGTCAGTATTTCTCCCCTCAACATCATCGCATAACGGTATTTCGAGGTGCAATGACAATATGTTGTGGTAACAACATAGCGAAAATGAGCATCTACTGCATACACCTGTCACACGGCCAGAACAGTCCGACAGTGTTTGAAAGAATACAACCAAGAGTTTCAAGTACTTTTCTGGTTACCTTAATTCCTTGGACTTGAACCCAGTTAAGCATCTGTGAGACCACCTTGATTGTTGAGTTTGCTCTGTGCATGCTCAGTCATACCCTCTAGCAGCTGTGGGATGGTCTGCAGACAGTATGACACTAGATATCAGTGACAACCTAACAGAACCTTATTGTGTCACTCCTAGCCTGTCTACTATATGCAGTTCTTGGGCACAGGCTTTGTGAGGAAGTTGGGATGGAGAGGGAGAGGGGTGTTGTTTCAGCATTCATTTCCGCAGCCAACCAGAGACACAAACAAATGGGAGAAAAGGTAGTAAACCAAGCTCATTGTGAACAATATTTACTTCCTACATGCGTGTTCATTTTACGCATATAAATAAAAAGGAAAAATAGAAATGGAAAGAAATAGAAGCTAATGTAAAGGAGTGAGGTGTTGCAGATTTTTGTGCCTGTCTTGCATGCACTTTGCAGTCCTGAGAAACGTTTGCAGTTATGCGTCAAAAATGCTCAAGAAAACTTGCATATACTCGGTGTCCATGCTGCATACAGTGGTTACGCTGGATAACAGCTGGTGATCAAAATAACCCGATGATTAACCTCTTAACATACCAATTATTTACAAAATTGTGATCTTTTCTTACCTAATTTTTTATTGTTAAAATGGGCTATTTATTGAAAACTAATGGCAGTGGTAACAATGGAAATATATTTTTCGAACTTAACAATGAAATATAAGCCACCGAAAAGTTCTTGTTTTAAAATCCTGAATATACTCGTTATATTTTTTATGGGTTCTAAAATAAATAACTCAGCACTAAACAGATGGCAAGTAATACAACATGACACTCAATACTGTTCATATGTTTGTGGCTGTGTGAAATGCCCTAAAACAAGGATCAACACACAATGCTACATCGGGCGGGAAAGCCACGAAAACGAACTGCCTGAGTCACCGACATCCACTATGGTTGAGTCAGAGACATCTGTTTGCAAAAATAGGACCCTGAAGTAATAATTTTATAAATATTTGGCAGAAATATTGAGAAACAAAAAGAAACGAGTATATTTGGGCTTTTAAATTAGGTACCGATCAATGAGCGACATTCCCGAGTATACTTGGGATTTTATTTTATATAAATATATAAAACCCCGAGTATACTCGGGCTTTCATGTTAAGAGGTTAAGTATTAGAACTTGTATATCATACATGACTGTAAAGTTGTTCTTGAGAGAAATGAAATAAATTTTGTTACAGATATATCGTACAAATCTACTTACGAGGCCTCTAAGGACGAGTCTGTCAGTATGAGATCTTTCATACGTAGAAGGTCTTCTTTACTTGGTGTGGTTGCCCTTTCGTTCTGGGTGTATACAACACCTTCTTGTATTGAGGAGATGTTGGGCTGAGTGGACCCTCCAGGATCTGAAGGAGCTGGACTAAGTTGAGATTTCAGCAACTGTAAGTGAAATATACGTAGATTATGAATAAGGTACTATTGTTTCTCAACAAACAGTTAATAGATATCATTACCTGAATTTATTAGTATTCTTTGAAGGATGCAAACAAAGAGCCTGGTGAGGAATGGGAAAGACCTGCTATATTATAACAGAGAAATAGATTGAGAAGGAGGAGCAGGTTAGAAATAAATTATTAGGTATGATTGTAGAAGTATGGCGAGATTGAAGGAACTAATTAGAAAGTTGAATTTACAAAAAAATCAGCACAGAATAATATGATGGCAAAAATAATTGGCAGTCATATAAATTCTAGGGAAAAATGGAAGGGTATCCATAGGTAATTTAAGGCAGATATGACATTCTAGGGATCATTAATGTAAAAGGGGAGTATATATGTGAGGTCTTACAAAAGGCAGAAGTATTCATTCAGCAATATATAAAGATAGTTGGATATAAG
The DNA here is from genome assembly GCF_040414725.1 of Anabrus simplex. Lineage (NCBI taxonomy): Eukaryota > Metazoa > Arthropoda > Insecta > Orthoptera > Tettigoniidae > Anabrus > Anabrus simplex. Next base: position 80,272,347 of record NC_090270.1, read on the forward strand.
GAGAATATCCAGGTAGAGAAAGTTACAAATACTGGTGAAGTACTGAAAGTTACCTGTGATAATAGTTATTTACAAATACATACAGAAGTTGAAAGACAGAAGAGCAGATGGGATTGATAAGATATAGTACTGCATCTGAAATACCGGTACTGGTACTTATTGGATTACTGTTTGCATGAAGGAGCTATATGAAATGAACGTAGAGTTGCTGTAGTAACCCCAGCATACAAGGTAAAGGGTGATAAACATAAAGCGGATAATTACAGGCCAGTTGACACTTGCTGTATGTAAGCTCTGGGAAAACATTCTTTCTGATTTTATTAGACACATTTGCAAAATTACGCTACTATCAGGTTTGATAAAAGATTAGTTTGAGTTTTGGAAAGGTAATTCCAGTGAGGCTCAACTTACAGGATTCCAGTAAGAGATAGGAGAAAATTCAAGAAGCCTAATGGACTGTGTCACTGTTGACTGTATCAAGGCTTTTGATAGGGTAGATCATTCAAAACTGCTGATGAAAATGAAAATGATTCTTAGACAAAAGAGTGGTTGAATAGGTGGCTAAATTTCTAGAAAATAGAACTTGGAGAATAAGAGTAGGTAAAGGATCTGATCCTGTAACTATTAACAGGGGTGATCCACAAGGTAGGACCATTATGTTTTCTTATGTAAAGAACCGGATTTACAGATAAGGCTTTCTGTAGATGATGACATACTGTTATAGAGTAGTAAATAAGTAATAAGTATAGTTCCAGTGCATGGGACCTACACCACGATTACTCAGTATGAGAATTGGAAAAGGTCCAAAAGAAAGTCTGATTTGTTCTGGGTAATTTCTAGCAAAAGAGTAATGATACAAAAATGTTGCAAGCTTTGGTCTGGGAAGACCTGGGGGGAAAAGAGATGAGCCGCTCGACTAAGCTGGAAGTTCTGAGTTGTCAGGGGACAAATAAGCCTGAGTGGAGCTTTTAAAGGTAGGAAGGATTGAAATTTGAAGGTAAAGTTGGAATTCAAGTTGACAAATTGAAGGGTGGGGAGATTCATTTATAAGAAGAGGAATGAAATAATTTATCAAGGAAAATTGATTGATTGATTGATTGATTCATTCATTCATTCATTGATTGAGGTTAACTTACCAGTACATCAAACTGCTGTCATACACAAACATTAGTATCAGCAAATGATAATGAAATTTGCATGTGGTAAGCTATCAATTTTTCTGTCATTAATGATCTCATCTTTCACACAAGAAGCTAACTTACTAACCATTTTGCTACCACTGGTGTGATATGGTGATGTAATGGCTATAACAGTAGTTTGAATTTATAAAATGCAAAATATAACAAACTGCTTTAATTTCCTAATGTTTTGGAAAGGCCTTTTCTTTGCATTCTTGGAGGAAACCAAGAGAGTGTTAATAATGAAGTGTTTGAACTAAATAAAGGAGTATCATTATTATGCATCAAACGGCTGACTGTATTCCGAGGAGCTGTGATGCATGGAAACAAGTTTTTTCTTATGAAGCTTATCAGGCTAATAATTAAAGAGGAAAGGAAGAGTTTGTAAGTTACTGATAAGGGATAAAGCAATGAAAGGCAGAAATGGAAACAGACTTATTCTTCTTGAGCAATAAATCAGGGAGGATGGGATTGCTGATGAAGAAATTGGAGTGAAATATGAAGTGGAAGAGCCTAAAAAATAAAAAAGGATGGCAAAACAAAGAAGTGTACAATAATAAAGGTATAATAATGTTAATAATAAAAAAATAATAATAAAGAAAACTGCCAAGAACTTGCACGATACTTCTCAGAACTTCTTAACTGCCCTGAAACCACTGAAAGATTTCTTGAAGAAGCATCCAGTTTCACTCACCCAGAATCACTTCCACCAAACCAGAAAGAAATTCAGAGCCACATTAAACAACTAAAGAACAACAGAACCTCAGGAAGAAATGGGATTGTTGAAGAATCTTGGTCCAAATTCGCTCAGAGAACTTACAGAAATCATACAGAAAAACGAAAGACTCCCCGAAGACTGGAAATATGCCCTGTTTCATAAAACTAACTAATAATATTAGAACTCATAAAAATAATTATTAGTTAACCAATTTCTGTTTCATAAAGATTTACACATGATTTATAAATTATCTTCACTAATAATATTAGTGCATTAGTCAGCTGATACAAATGGTGGTTAGAATCGGTCTGTTGCATATGTTCTTGGTTTGGGTTTGTTCCTAGTGGTAGGCTAATGCTTGACTACAACCGACTATTAATCCACATGTTCAAGAGGCTCACTTGATGTTTTCGTTGTTGTAACTTTGGTACATATGAAAATGGATAAAAGAAGTGAAAATAATGTGAGAGAAGAAAGTTCCTTTGTGGAAAGTGATTGAGTTAAAGCATCAACTATTCACAGCCTTTTGCACACTATAACCCCCCTTGTTCCTTTTACTTCGTTTAATTTTCATGTGCTCTTCAAAATCTCTGTTGAGATGGACTAGCAAAATCTTTGTTTACTACCTCCTGTTGGTGGGAGCGGTAGAATAACAGCCACGGTATCCCCTGCCTGTCGTAAGAGGCTACTAAAAGGGGTCCCGAGGCTCTGAAATTGGGAGCGTGTATTGGCGAACATGGTGCACTGAGATGAGTCCTGCCATTGCTTCAACTTATTTGTGCCAGGCTCATTTTCATCTACCTTTACCCCCTCCTTTGTTCAACTCTTGTTCTTTACCGACCCTGACAGTATTAGGTTGTGAGGCCAAGAGAGTCATTTTCACACCCTTCATGGCCCTTCTCTTTCTTTAGCCGATACCTTCATTTTTCAAAATGTCGGATCCTTTCCGTTTTTCTATCTGATTGGTGTTATTATAGATGATGGTTGTCTAGTTCTAGTCTACTTCCTCTTAAAACAATAATCATCACCATCATCATCTTGGTTTACTGGTGATATAAGCCAAGATTTCAAAGGATACCTGGAGTGTCGGAGCAACTGTACTAGAGGAACCCAGTGATACTATGTATCACTACCAACCGGTGGAGTGCAATGCGAAGCTGCTGTCTTAAGTTTATGCTTCATTTCTTGCAGTGGAACGTTCTATTACCAGTCCTATCAAGCAAATACTCAAAAGTTCTGTAATCTAACCAAATCTCCCATTGTATTCATATGTTTATTACATGCCAGTACAGGCTGTTTTTTGACGTAACATTTATTGAACGGTGAATACCTACACTTGTTCCTTATCACTGTTTGAATCAGAGTTGACCATTTCAGTGATCTTCACGATTTTATGCCAAAATTATAAAATACCACCTACTTTGGTTTCACTAATAATATGAATTATGAGTCAAAATACATTCATGGAAATAATCCTAATAATATGAGTACTTTTATTAGTCATGTTGTCTATGAAGCAATTTACTAATATTATTACCAATATCTACTATTAATTTTGACTCATAAACTAATTATTAATATCATTAGCTAATAACTCTATGAAACATAATACTAATATTATTACTTAATATTATTGGTTTCTTACTAATAATATTAGTGAAAGATGTTTTATGAAACAGGGCCCTGGAGACAAAACTGATGTCATCAACTATAGGGGAATCTCCCTCCTTGAAGATGGCTGCAAAATTTTCTCTGCATGCCTGTTGAAAAGAATACAAGAACAACTCGAGCATAAAATTGGTGAGTATCAAGCTGAGTTCCACCCTCACAGATTGTGCACTGAACAGATCTTCAACCTCAAAACCGCTCTAAAATTCAGGGCCCTCCAAAACCACCCAATCATCTGTACCTTCGTAGATTTCAAGAAGGCTTATGATTCAATTGATTGTCAATCTCTGTTCAGCACCCTGAAAGAACAAGGACTAGACTCTAAAATGCTAAACTTCACCAGACAGACCCTCACTGACATGAAGTCAAGAGTGAAATTCATGGGAGAAATCCCAGATGAATTCCTGATAAAAACTGGTGTCCGGCAAGGAGATGGATTGTCACCCGTCCTCTTTAACCTCATCTTAGATAAGGCAATGAGAGAATGGGAAAAATAACTGAAAGCGCAAAATAGCTGGAACCCAATAAACATTGGGACACAAAAATCAAGCTTGAAATTCCATGCTTAGCCTTCACAGATGACCTGGCCCTTTTGTCCAGCGATGAAGTTACAGCAATAAAGCAAGTTGGAATTCTCCAAGAATGTGCCAAAAAAGTCGGACTTCATATCTCCTTCCAGAAAAATGAATTCTTCTGTTCAAAACTAGACATTCATAGTCTCAATACAAAATACAGACAAATCAACAGAGTCCCTCACTTCAAATACCTGGGCGAAATCCTCGAACCAACTGGACAAGAAAAAATAGCCCATAACATCCGTGTCCAAAAACTCAGAAGAGCATATGGGAGAACAAGAGAAATCTAAAACAAAAAAACGTATGTCTCTTCACGTTACGATTAAACATTACAATACTGTAATCAAACCTGATGGTTTGTATGCAGGGGAAACTTTAACGCTTCATAAAAAGGGCGAGCTCGAAAATATCCTAAAAGAAGAGCTTTGATTTTACTATACAGTATATGCAGTATAAATTGTCATCAAAATAACATATGATTAATAAATAAATAAATAAATAAAAATAAATAAGTGCATTCTTTTTATTACATTCAAGTTGAGCCTCTATGGGGTGCATGGTAACAACTAATTTCATTTTCAGTGTCTAGATCTTGTTCGTCTGCTGGCTTTGACATCCTGCCAGTATCCCTAAGACCACTCCTTTGTATTCTGGGCTCTGATTTTGCTTTAAACCATAGGTGGCTTTTGACCAACAGTCAAAATTTATCCCTAATATTGAATAACCACTGAATGGATACTGTATATAATTTTGTTTTAATTTTAAAAACTTACATGTGGCATTCATTTTTTCATGGTACAAAATATAGACTATACTATTTGTTACATGTCACATTGCATACATATACATCACCATAAATTGTATCACAAAAAGTTTTTGTTGAACATATTACCTCAAAAAGTTTAATAATAATAATAATGTTATTTGTTTTACGTCCCACTAACTACTCTTTTACGGTTTTCGGAGACGCCGAGGTGCCGGAATTTAGTCCCGCAGGAGTTCTTTTACGTGCCAGTAAATCTACCAACACGGGGCTGACGTATTTGAGCACCTTCAAATACCACCGGACTGAGCCAGGATCGAACCTGCCAAGTTGGGGTCAGAAGGCCAGTGCCTTAACCGTCTGAGCCACTCAGCCCGGCCTCAAAAAGTTTAAGGCATATTTAGTTTAAGGAAAGAGTTACATAAATGTCTAGTATACTTACATTTGAAATTCTTATATTTTATTTACTTACTTCCATATTTATGGCCTCCATGCTGGGAGTTCTGGTGCTGAAAGTATGGTGTGAGGAAGGTAAGTCATAGCAGCAGCCTAGGGGATTTTCACACACCACTTGGAGGGATGACCCTAGGATTGCAGAGTGTGTTAGGAAAATACCTTCTCTCATTTGTATAAATTTTCATTGTAAGCATTTATATAGAAATATATTTACCTTCCACCTCGAGAGAGCCAATTTCTTCGAGCTCACTAGCCATGCTACCAAACTGTGCACTACTTGTAGAGCTGACGCCACTTGAACTGTGGACACTGTCAGTGCTTATACACTTACTGGCTGGCTCTACTCCAGCCTGACACTGACCTTGTCCGCAGTTCCATGACAGACGTTTGTGGATGCTAGTGTCACGGCTATTCTGCTTCTGCATGCATAGAAACAACTATGTAAGAGCACACACACTAAAAAAAAAAACCTACTAAATATTGATTAAAAATATAGGTATATTTTTGGTGTGATTATTATCATCATCATCATCATCATCATCATCATCATCATCATCATCATCATTATTATTATTATTATTATTATTATTATTATTATTATTATTATTATTTGTTACAATCATGAATAACCCTCAGTTGGTGTCATATGTCTGTGAGACAGCTGCTGAACTTCCCCATGGTCATTCCCTCTCTTCTGGGGTCACTGTAAATTTATAGTTATTTACATGAAAAAATAGTAGTGTACTCACTGATAAGGTACGGTAAATTATAAACTCTAACTAGCATGGATGTTGGACATTATTTATGTTTTGAGTTTTCCAGTAATTTTGGTTTTACCAATTCTATCTTCTTTATAAAAGACTGACAAAGCAGAGAAATGATCATCAAATTTTTTTTCAAGATTTCTGAGAAAGATAGGATGGTGCACTGTTTCGGAGCTTCTTTTTGTATATTATTCTGAGATGGTAACTTTTTCTTTAAAGTTTTGCTGTGATGTGATTGCAAACATGTTTTTAAAGGAGTTAAGTTTGATTTAAAAAAAAAAAAAAACCTGTTTAAAGGAATTAAGTTTGATAAGAAGAAAAGGTTTAATTTAGTTATGGGGTTTGACAGGCACTGTGATATTTAAGGGTTATAGTAAGGAGTAACAGTATTTAGTATATAGTTGTAGTGTTTAAGGGTTTTAGAGAGGATGAAAAGGAGAGGGTAAGATCCTAATAAGAGTGTGGTTCCAGTGTATGGGACCCTCACTAGGATTACTTGATTCGAGACCTGGAAAAGATCCAAAGTAAAACAGTGCAATTTGTTCTGGGTGATTTCCATCAAAATAACAGTGTTCGAAAATATTGTAAACTTTGGGCTGGGAAAACATGGGAGTAAGGAGATGAACTGCTCCTCTAGCAGCATGTTTCAAGCTGTCGGTGGAGAGATGATGTGAGATGGAGAAAAAACAAAAACAAATCATCTTCATTTAAGTTTTTAAATGTAGGAAAGATCATAAGATGATGGTACAGTTGGACTTCGAAGTGAACCAATTGAGACAAATAGTCATTTATACAAAGAGGAATTATGGATTGGAATAATTTGCTATACAAAATGTTCAATAAATTTCTAACTTATTTGAAATCGTTTAAGAAAAGACCAGGTAAGCAACTGATAGAGAATCTACCATCTGGGTGACAGCCCTAAATGCATATCAGAGGTGACTGATTGATTGAAATTATGTTACAAAAAATATGATAGCAACTGAGGGTCAACAATAATTTTGTGTCGTTATCATTAGCCTAGCCTTTGATGGTGGGTGACATCTGCCGTGTATAGAATCTCTTTAAAAATGCTTTAAAAAATGATTTAACTTTATGTTCTTTACGTCCATTGCAGTTTTTAGTCAGGCAATTATACTTAAAATTTTCTCATCATGTTTTGTTATGACTACTGTAAAAGAATTTAAATTGTGATTTTTAAAAAAATTTCTTGAGGTTACTCCAAGTTATGCATAAAAGATGTAAAATGTCACAATGTAAGTATTGTGCTATTGAAGAATATAATAGATTTCAAGCTTTCTTTGTACAAGCAAAAGAAAAAATAGGCTTGTCAACATCTAGTTTTCAAAATAATTTTAAAATAAGATCAGGCTATAGTGAGAAAAATTCAACTCTAAGTAAAAAGCATTTTTATGCATAAACAGACTTATTTATTGTGGAACTAATTGCAGCTTAAACAAATAAGATGACCAAGAAATGGTGAAGCAAATACTGCAGTTCCTATCATAACAGACCACAAGAACAAAGAACAATAATAAATGTTTATAAATGAAGTTCATTACTGGTCATAAGAGATTTTAACCAACTGATAGGCAATTAAATCGCAATCCTTCTAGCGATCTAAGAGATTCCAGTCTCACCTCGTTCTAGTTGTTCTACTGAAATCTCTTGGATACCCTTTAGTTTTTTATAATGATTGCATGTTTCATAGGGATGAAATGCTCAGAACTAAGAGAGTGCAAGAGTGAATACTAAAATAATTTGGCTATACTATGCTGATGTTTACACTAAGCATTCTAATAACATAAATGTTTGTGAATATATTTGAGGCACTGAGAACCAAGCTGACTTTAATTACTTATTTTCTATGTTACAGGTCCATTTCCAGTTAAAATGCCCATCTAAAAAAAACAACACAAAAACCAAGAAAATACAAATAAAGCAATTTGGCACTTTTATTTCTTTTTCTTTTTTGCTAGTTGTTTTACGTCGCACCGACACAGATAAGTCTTATGGCGACAAACTTTTATTCTTATACTACATGTAACTAAAATGTCACTTAAAATTTTAATGTCTGAAAAGGGACAAAAAAGATTTCTCAATTTTCCAAAAAATTCTTCTTAAATACATAATGAATAAAGTATCATGTTTTTGAGGCAGATAATGAACTTTTATAACATGTTTGCCTCTTTGTAGTTTTGTAGTATTTTTATCAGGTTTTTTGTTCAAGTAACAATACAAAGGTGTGGTAAGAAAAGAAGAAAAGCAACTGGAACAGGTTAAAAGTAATTATTATTGAAATGTGGACTTCAAAGTAACATTTTGGTTCTCAGTTAGTCATTATTTTGGTGAATATTCAATTTTAATTAGTTTGTATGCCAATGAATGTAGTAGTGATAAATAGATTTTTTCTGTTTTTGATTTTTTTCAGATAGTGGAGTGCTGGCCTTTTGACTCTAAGTTGACAGGTTCGATTCTGGCTCAGTCCAGTGGTATTTGAAGGTACCGGTACTCAAATACACCAGCCTCGTGTTAGTAGATTTACTGGCACGTAAAATTTTGCTATTGGCTTTACGTCGCACTGACACAGATAGGTCTTATGGCGACGATGGGACAGGAAAGGGCTAGGACTGGGAAGGAAGCAGCTGTGGCCTTAATTAAGGTACAGCCCCAACATTTGCCTGGTGTGAAAATGGGAAACCACGGAAAACCATCTTCAGGGCTGCCAACAGTGGGGTTCGAACCCACTATCTCCCGAGGCACGTAAAATAGCTCCTGCAGGGAAAACATTCTGGTACCTTGGGGTCTCCAAAAACCGTAAAAGTTATTAGCAGGATGCAAAATCAGTATTCTTCTTCTACTTCATCCATTCCCTTTTCCAGATTCTCTCTGGGTAGGGTAGTGTACCAAAGCCCTCCACCTTACTCAATCTTTCCACCATTCCTCTTCTAGTACTTTATTGCTATCGACTCCTCTATTTGCAATACAGTACAACAGAGCTCCTCTATCTCATTTTAGGCTGTTCACTAGGCCTCTTTCCAGTCTTTATATCCATGAATGTTCTCTTTGGTATTCTCTTCTGGCATTCTCATCATGTGTCCAAACCATTTTAGCTTTGCTATATCAATCTCTTCTTGAAGTTTACACACTCCCACGCTTCTCCTTATTTCCTCATTTCGTATTCTATCTAGTCTTGTCTTTTCCTGGATGCTCCTCAAGAACCTCATATTAGCTGCTTGTATCTTACTTTGGTTCCACTTAGTCAATGTCCAGGCTGTTGAAGCATAGGTCAGTATAGATTTATAATAGGACAAGTATAAAACCTTCTTGCATTTCATTGGCACATCTTTGTTCCATACAATATCTTTCACACACTGGTAGAAACTTGCAGACTGCTGTATTCTTAAATCAATTTCTACATCCAAATTTCCATCTTGTGACATCACGCTGCCCAAATATTTAAAATTTTTCACTACTTCAAGAGGTTAATTTCCTATTTTTATCACTCCCCTGGATTTTCTGTTACCTCCCATCATGATCAGTACTAATCTTCATTCCAAAATTTCTTATCTCCTCATTCCATAAACGAAGTTGTGTCTGTACTTCCTCTTCATTATCTCCCCAAACTACAATGTCATCAGCAAAGAGCAGAGACTTTACTTGCTCACCCATCATCTTCTCCCTTATATTATGTAGAATTCTATCCATGATGATAATGAAGAGTAAGGGAGACAATACACTTCCCTGTCTTAAGCTTGTCTCAACTCTGAACCATTCAGTTTGACCCACTTTTGTTCTAATACAGCTTTTGCAATTTTGATACAATGCTATTACCATCTGCATTGTTTCATTTCCTATCTGTGCCTCTGTCAATGTTTTCCATACCAAATTCCTTGGAACACTGTCATATGCCTTTTCAAAATCTAGAAAAGTTACTACCACGTCCTTTCCATATTCCCAATACCTTTCCATCATTTGATGCAATGTAAATATTGGGTCAAATGTGGACCTGCCTCTTCTGAATCCATATTGGTGTTCTGTCAATTTTCCCTCTACTCTGTCTCTTATTCATTTATCCAAGCTTCTTTCAAGGATCTTAGATGTATGAGGTATCAGTGTCACTTCTCTGTAATTTTCACATTGCTTCCCGTCTCCTTTCTTGAAAATTGGTATAATGACCCATCACTCTGAAGAGTCTATACAACCACAGTAGACCAACTGCTTCTGCTGCTATTATCATTTCCATGGTGACCTCATCAATTCCAGCTGCCTTGCCTCGTTTCATTCTTTTAGTGGCCCACTAAATCTCTCCCATGGACACCTTGTTCTTCTTATCTTCCATCTGCACTACATCTGGTTCTTCGATTTCTCCTTGTACCAAGGTATTTTGCACATTGTAAAGCTGTCCAAAGTATTTTTCCCACCTCTGCAATATATCCTGCTTCTGTGTCATCACTTCCTCCTGTTCATTTTTAATTAAGTTAGCACCTTCACCTGGGTTTTTCTTCTTTTTAACCCACTGGAATAAGATCTTTTTGTTTCCAATTGTATCTTCTTGCAGAGATTCAGTGAATTTTTGCCAGCCTTTCTTTTTCTCTTCTTGAACCACCTTGGACCACTCCTTCTTGCAGTTCCTGTATTCTGTTTTGCATTCTGTTGTTCTGTTTCTCAGCCATCTTTTCCAACCTTGTTTCTTCCTTTTAACTATATCTTTTACCCTGTCATTCCACCAGGGCATTTCCTGATCTTTCTTCCTTCCTGATACTCTTCCACAGGTCTTTTCTGTAGATTCCGCCATGACTGTTTTAAAGTATTATTATTATCATTATTATTATTATTTATTTATTTATTTATTTTCATAGAGTGTGGCATATCTGCACAATGTGGATTTGTCCAGAATTTGTGACTAGATATTTCTTGATCCCAACTGTGTTCTGTTAGCAATCTGTAGTAGCATAATAGATACCTGTACAAGATTGATAGGAATGCTCAGGGACTCTACAGAGTTATAATTGTGGTACTTTTCTTACATCAGTGAAGAAAACCTCTTAGCTCAGAATAGCTATGAGATATTGCCGGACCACATCCATGGCCACTTCCTCCCCAGTCCTAGGACTTTCCTATACCATTGTCGGTGTAAGATCTATGTGTGGTAATGTGATGTAAAAGAAATAGTAAAAAAATGTATATGTATACTGCCATGACTCATTAATTTTTCTTGATTTGTGGAGAAGATAAAGAAGTATTAGCTGGCCCCATGGTCTAGGGGTAATGAGCCTGCCTATTACATGGAGGCCTTGTGTTCAATTACTGGCTAGGTCAAGGATTTTTTAAACCTGGATCTGCGGGTTGGTTTGAGGTCCACTCCGCCTACATGAGAACAAGTGAGAAGCTATTTGACTATGAGATAGTGGCCCCAGTCTAGGATGCCAAGAATAATGGGCGAGAGGATTAATCACGCTGACCACACATCATCTCGTAATCTGCAGGCTTTTGTGCTAAACAGTGGTCACCCAATCAGGGCAGTACCGGGGATGGTGTTACGGTGATGGTTGTTTTCTCCCGTAGGCAGTCTTCATATGCCTGCATTTTAGCCAGGATCAAATCTTGGGAAGAGAAGGCAAATGACTGTAGACTAATTGTTTACTTTTTTTCTTTCTTTGTTTACAAGTTGCTTTATGTTGCACCAACACAGATAGGTCTTATGGTGACAATGGGACAGGAAAGGGCTAGGAGTGGGAAGGAATCAGCTGTGGCCTTAATTAAGGTATAGCCCCAGCAATTGCCTGGTGTGAAAATGGGAAACCACAGAAAACCATCTTCGGGGTTGCTGACGGTGGGATTTGAATCCACTATCTCCCGAATACTGGCCGCACTTAAGCGACTGCAGCTATCAAGCTCTGCAGACTAATTGTACTACTGAAGCTGGCGCTCTATGGTTTAATGCTCTGTGTACTTATGTGTGTAGATTGTCTGGTAACTTGCATAATATTTGAGGTCAGTGGCAGTGTGGAGGCCTATACTTGTAATTATCTGAGGGCTTAAGATAGGAATTTAGCTTTAATATTGGAACTAGGCCTTACTGATGTAAAAATTTAGAAGCCAGGGAAAGAACCTCAGTACGGTTACCTGCTATCAGTATTATGATTTAAACCTTCGGGCAGAGCTTAAGGCCAGCTGTAGTATTTAATGTTTTTATGTGGTGCACTGACATGTTATTTCAAGACTGGTAATGTTTGTGTGTTTTAAGTCTCAAAATTATATAAGAATTATTGAATATTCACCTTGATTTAACTTTTTGCCCAAACCTACAGTTATTATAAAGTCAGAATTCAAAGAAGTGCATATGAAAAGCCAAATTTTATGACTACAGTACTTGAAAACTCAATTGGATAGCTTTCTATACTCACTAACAGAGCAAATTCTCTATTAATATTTCTTAATGCTACCATACATACAGTAATTTTCTGTTGAATTTGGAGATTATACTCATAAGAAAAATTTCTTAAGAAAGAAAACAAAGGTTGGATGGTAACCTTGATGTCGTCTATGGCTCCTGCCGTGTGGTAACGTCTATTATCAGTACGAGTCAGTCGTTTCATGACTGGGTACCGATGAGATCTGGTATTACTTTCTGGAGGATCTAGACTGACTCTCTCATCACTTGGCGGAGATACACCTGTAAGGAAAATATTGTGTTGTGAAAATGTATCTTCTCTGAAAAATTGATAACTAGTTTACAGTACATCGTTCTTACAGATGATTTATTCTGGTCTTGGACACTATTTACAACTGTGTAATAACTTCAAAAAGCTTGTATAATTAGATTATTACATAGAAATCAGCATGTGGTCTAGGATGCTTTCCTGTCAAGCTGTGTAAACTATTCGGAAACATTTTTGGAACATTTTTTCAGCAATTTTTATCTGAGTTCATGCATGAAACATTAATGCTAATTATAAACCTGGGATTTTAGTTCACAATTCAAGTTACATCTAATTATATGGTAGTCAGAACTGTATTTATTAATACTGTATCAGAAATATTTCGAGATTCTTGTTTAACCCTAGACCTAGGAAAACTCAAGTGGAAAAACCTAAAATTTTATAACAGTAAGGAAAAAAATATAGGAACAATGCCACAATTCCACAGTGTCTGTGCATGATAAAATCGATGAAGCGACTTTCTTATTGTTTACTCAGGAAAGATGAAAAGGCATCCTGATTAAACTGCTGGAAAAAAAGAGGCGCAGGATGTGGTAACTTATGATAAGTAGAGAGAAATTATCAGCTGATGTTATCATCGCAGAAGAATACTTAAGTGAGTTTGCAGACTTGATCTCTTAAGAAAATTAATCACCACAGCTAGTTTACAATGCTGATGAGATTGGACTAAATTTCAAAGCAAGTTTTACTAAAACTTTTGCTTTGAAGAAGAAGGACTCATCTGCATCAGATGAATAAACAATGTCTCCCTGTTTTAGCCTGTAGCAACGCCACAGAAACAAATAAATTACCGCTCATAGTAATTGGAAAATCTGCAAATCTATGACTCTTAAAACAACATGAACATTAAGCCTCTCCCTGTTTATTACAGAAATAATAGCAAAACTTGGATGTACAGTGTTCTGTTTCTCAAACTGAACCTTAAACAACTGGGACAATTGTAGTAAAATTTACTCCAAAAGTCGTGGAAGAAACTATCGCAAAGTTTCATGTTTGAAAAAATCTGCCCAAACAAACATTGAACAATGATGGCCTCCTACAGCTTTTTCAAGAAACCCAGGATGAAATGATGCAGGGGACAGCCATATACAACAATGGTCATCAAGACTTCCGTGATGAAGACATTGTCTTTATGGTCCAGGATCATGATGAGAATTCTGAAGATACAGATTGTGAAGTAGGTTTGCCCTTCATGGCCCTTATCTTTCTTTTGTTGGTATCTTCATTCTTAAAAGTGTTGAACCTCTTCCATTTTACTTCTGAAAATGAAAATCCACAGCCTCTTTCCAGTCATTCAAATGGGTCAGGAATGGAATGAATGAAGACCCAATTGAGCAGCGAGGATAGGAATTGTGCCAGTTGCCGGACTCCTCTGGGGCAATGATTAATGAATGACAGATGAAATGATATTGGAGAGTGTTGCTGGAATGAAATATGACAGGAAAAACTGGAGTGCCCAGAGAAAAACCAGTCCTGCCTCCGCTTCGTCCAGCACAAATCTCACATGGATTTGAACCACAAAACCCAGCGGTGAGAGGCCGGCGCGCTGCCACCTGAGCCACGGAGGTTCTTCCATTTTCCTTCTCATTTGTGTTAAAAGAAGAAGGTTGCCTTGTTATACTCCCCCTTAATACAACAATCATCACCATTATAAAGTATCAAAGCCATCTTATTAACAGTGCTGAGGGTAGTAACTTATTGTTATAATTCATGATAATTAATAATATTATTAATAATAATTAATATGACTATACAGTATATGATTAATTATAATAACAATCATCACCACCACCACAACCAACACAACCACCACCACTCTTCCATATTTTTCTCTGGTTATTGTTAAGAGAAAAAGTTTGCCCACTTGTACTTCCTCTTAAAACAATAATCACCACTACCTTTGTTAGAGAGCAAGCCCGGCCTGGTATCCATGGTTGTTAAGGATACCAGGCTGAAAAAAAAAACAAACACACACACAATATAAATGCACATATTACACAACTATCAACTAGGTCTACATATAGAAACAATCTATCACCATCTATTCACTCATGCAGTTGTACAGTGCACATGTCAGTTGGTAGCTTTCAACAGGTAATCTCAGCAAGATCTCCTGAGTTTTTTAATGAATCACTATGGTGACACAATGGTGGACAGACAAAATAAAAAAAAGAAATAAAAGAACAAAACAAGGTGAAGAAAGAAATGGATAAGGAAAAGCAAAAAAATGTATCTTTTTTTTTGCTAGCTTTTTTACGTCCCACCAACACAGATAGGTCTTACAGCGACGATAGGACAGGAAAGGGCCAGAAGTGGGAAGGTAGCGTGGCCTTAATTAAGGTACAGCCCCAGCATTTGCCTGGTGTGAAAATGGGAAACCACGGAAAACCAGTGGGGTTGGCGACAGTGGGGTTTGAACCTACTATCTCCCGAATACTGGATACTGGCCGCACTTAAGCGACTGCAGCTATCAAGCTCGGTAAAAAAAAAAAAAAAAAAAAAAGTATCAGAGGGATGAGAATAAGATAGGAAGGTTACATGTGGAATACAAAAGATTGAAACAAGTAAAGAGGAGTATCAAGGAAGAAAAGGAGAAATGCTGGGGAGAGTTTACCAACAAAATTGAATAAGATAGTCTAGGAAATCAGAAACTATTATATAGAGTAATAAAATTGAAAAGAATAAATCAAGGAAAAAATCAAGGCATTAGAGAGAGAAGATGGATCCATAGTACATGACAAAAAGGGTCTTCAGAAGGTGATGGCAAAGAATTTTGAAAAACTTTATAATGAGGATGAGTGCTCGGAGGAAGAAGGAGATAAGAAAATGTAAATAATAGATGGAAAAAAAGAAGAGAACCCGATAACATGGTTGGAACTTGAAAGGGCAGTGAAAGCAATGACCAAAGGTAAAGCAAGTGGAAAAGACGAATTCAATGTTGATATGATTAAGGCAGCAGGAACCATTGGACTACAGTGGCTATACCGAGCCCTCAGTGCCATATGGAAGGATGAAAGGATACCTGAAGATTGGCAACAAGGGAGCATTGTACTATTGTTCAAAAAAGGAAATAGGAAAAAATGTGAAAATTAGAGAGGTATAACCCTATTATCACATAGGCTAAAAGTAATGGAGAAAGTCACAGAAAAAAACACTGAGGGATATGATAGAAACACAGTTAGAGGAAGAACAATATAGCTTTAGACCAAACAGATCAGCAATAGACTTGATATTTACAGTGCGAATGATAATGGGAAAAAAAGTCTGGAAAGGAACAAGGAAATCACCTTCGTATTTTTGGATTTAGAAAAAGCTTATGATACAGTTAAGAGAAGGCATTTATGGGAATGCCTACTGAAAAGGAATGTCCCAAAATCATTAATTAACAAGATTAAAATGTTGTATCATGAGAGTTTTAGTAGTGTACAAGTGGGGAGTGGTGAGCCTGAACAAAAAAGGTCTCAAGCAAGGAAGTGCACTGTCGCCATTATTGTTTATTATATTCATGGATGAAATCATAAAACGTGTAAAACAGAGTATCAGTAGTAATGAAGTGAATGCTTTGGTATTTGCAGATGATGTGGTGATTTGGCGAAAGGGAGAAAAGGAAGTACAAAGGAGACTGGACGTTTGGAATGAAAATCTGAAGGAGTTTGGAATGGTAACTAGTAAAAAGAAAACTGTAGTCATGCACTGTGGAAAAGAGAAAAAGAGAAGCCAAGTGAACATAGACGGAGAATGGGTAGCATTATTAATGGAAGTAATAAAATCAACCCTGAAATTATTAACAGACTAAGTAAAGGTACAACATTTTACATCAAGTCAGAGAGCTTTTATGGGATGACAAAGTACCCAAGAGATCAAAATTAACCTAAACAGTATTTCATACCAATTGTAACATACGGACTAGAATGCTGGTAACTAATAAGAGACAAGGTAGTAAGATACAAGCAGTAGAAATGAAATTTTTAAGAACATCTGTTAAAAAGACAAAGAAGAGATAGAATTTAAAATATTAAAATCAGAGAAGAGTAAATATAGAACTGTTAGTACAGAACATACAGAAAGCAAGACTGAGATGATTCAGACATGTAAAAAGAATGGGAAAGGAATGGGTAGCAAGAAGGGAATTGGAAAGAGAAGTTAAGGGAAACAGACTAGCTGGAAGACCGAGAAGGTGGTGGATGGATCAGATTTGGAAGGACATTAGAGAAGCTGGATTGGATGTGGTGTAAGTAATGGCGCAGGAAAAGTGGAAGAACAGAAAAGAGTGGAGGAGGCTTGTTAACCACACCCGGGCGACTGGAGTGGGACATTGATGATGATGATGATGATGATGATGATGACTGTCCCTGACACTGACTGATAAGGAATTCCAAAGTCTGAAACTGTTATACATAGATCATTGCTGAAGAGGAATTGCAAGAGTAGATTCAGTGCAAGTATTACAGTTATGAAATGATGAAAGGAAGTGAAATTAGAGGAAATGTACTGAGGCGAGTTGCTATGTAGGAGTTTATGTATTAATACAAGTGCAATATTTACATCTTTTCTTAGGTTTTAGCAAGTGAAGTCCTTGATAGTAAGGAGTTATATTCACATCATAACTCAAGTTAAAAACAAATCTTAGGCAACAGTTAAAAGCTCGCTGCAGTTTCATTATATGCCAAAAGCCTGAATTCAATTCCAAACCTCTCCACAGTGTTCATATGGAGTGAGGGCATATGATGCTGTTGATGGTGATTTGTCCATTGGATGGGGACATTAAGCCTTGAGCAAATCCCTTGGTGCTATTCGACAGGAATAGGCTATATGCCAGTATGGGTTTCACGCTCTTCTTTCCTAATATAATATATAACGTCATTCATTTCTTCACATTAACTGCTTTGATGAGTTTGACATCAGGAAAGGCATCTGGTTGTAAAAGCTCTCTACGCATCTGGTTTTAAAAGTTCTCTATGCATCTGGTTGTAAAAGCTCTCTATGCATCTGGTTGTAAAAGCTCTCTACGCATCTGGTTATAAAAGTTCTCTACAGAGATTCATCTCACTTCACAGCTAACCCCATATAAAAAATAGGACAAGGGTTGGAAAAAAGCATCCTACTCTCCCTTTGTTAGTGAGGTCATTTCAAATTTGCACTTATATTCAAAAACAAACTATTTTCCATCTCCTCCAGAAGTGAACTTTAGAAGCTGCTGTTGTTATTGTTATTATTATTATTATTATTATTATTAATTGTATGGCATACAATAAAACAATATTAATTACATAAGCTATGTACTGTATATACAGTAATTAGCAAGAGGATGCAACAGGGCAATGCAATCTACCTTGTCTGGAATAAGGAAGTACAGCAACGAAGTGTAGAGAGGTTATGTACGAAATGTATTATGCACCCATATTGAACTACGCAGCTGAGACCTAGACAATGACAAGGAGGGAGGAGATAGAATTGAAGCCAGTGAAATGAAACCTAAAAAGTATGATAGGAAGGACAAGAAAAGACAGACTGAGAAACAAAGATATGACAAAGGAGGTTAGAATGGAAAACCTAAATGAGAGAATTGATAGGAGTAAACTAAGATAATTTGGACATGTGAAGAGGATGGAGGAGGAAAGAATACAAACCAACAGATGATGGAAATGAAGTTCAAGAGAAAGAGAATGAGAGGGATATGTAGATCAAGGTGGATCAATTCGATAAAGAGTAGTGCGCGAAGAAGAAACCTGGATTGGGACAAAGTGATGGAAGAGGAATGGTGGAAGGAGAGGGGAAGGTGGAGAAGAGCCATAAATGCCCTGACCCAGCAAGAGTTGTATAAGGATGATGATGATGATGATGATGATGATGATGATGATATATATGAAGGTGTTAGCCATTACCTGCTATTACTGGCACATCGAAGTCAAAGCTGGTCGTGGTTCCAGCAGGTGGTGCAACACCAGTGCCTTGGGTTGGGCTGATCATGTTGGTCCCTGAACAACAGGAGGAGTTGATATGCCTCGTCTTGATGAGCGGCGGGTTTCGTGACTGTGAGAGTGCCACTCCACGGCGTAGAGATCCCCGAGGAGGTGAAGGTGGAGGATACGATATCCCACGATGTCCAGGACTTAACAGTCCACCATGATGATGGTGAGGGTTTTTGTTCCCAGATGGAGGTACCAATAGTAGTGATGTGGGAGGGTTAGGAGTTCCTATATGACTGCCTGGAGATGTTGCTAAACTGAGGTTGGGGAGCGACTGACCTAGACTGGAATAAACGGGTACTTGAACACTTAGTGTATTGGGTGTTGGGGATTTGCTGAGTAATGAACGCCTGAGAACAGAAAAACACCAGTATTCAAATAACTTATGGAGCAAAACTAACAGAAGAATTACACTCAAAGTTTCTGTTTCAAGTACACTATGAAGTTACATCTTTAAAACTATGAACATTTTAGAATTAGTGGCAAGTTTCTTGATTTTCCACCAAACAAATAAACTATGAACATTTTTCACATTTTGTACTTGTAAGTGAGGGAAAAGGGCAGTATTTATTTATATCATGGTAATATATTTATTATCAAAAGCAGTAGTGAAGCCAGTTGTAATTCATTATATACCGGTATAAGACTTTCACAGAAACAGACAAGTGGGACTTGTAATAACTTTTCATTAGTTTGGGAGTGTTGACTTGAGGACTGTTAGCTGTTTAAGAACAAATTAAAAAAGGAAAATAGGTTTTCAGCAATATATTAGTATTACCTAACATTTTCACAACTCAATATATGAAATAATTTACAAATGATATGGTTTTATCCTTACATATTTGTAGAAATTCAAGGGCGGATCAAATATAAATGGAAATTACTTATTTAAATTTATTACATCAACCAAAAAATACACATATACAGATCACTTTTCTACATAGTGTCCTGCCTTCGATACACATTTTCTCCATTGGATTGGTAAGTTTTTGATGCCAACCTGATAGAAAGAAGAGGGACGTATGCAGAGGCAGTTGTGCACAAACTCTTGTACACTTCCATTATCATTGAAGTGCTGTACTCCTAGGTCTTGTTCGAGTAGTCCAAATAAATGGTAGTCACAGGGTGATAAATCTGGACTATACAGAGGGTGTTCCCGAGGTGCCAGTGAATTCCCTCCAGTTTTTCCTGTGCGGCCTTGCATTGTCATGAAGAAGAATGATGTTTCAGATTGGTTGCCGCTTCGCTTGTTGTGATACGCGGTTTTGCTTCATGTAAAATTCAACAGTAATAGGCTGCATTAATTTTCCTTTGCTCATGAAGAAAATCCACCAGCAAAACATGCGCGGAGTCCCAGAAAATGGTTGCAAGCACCTTTCCAGCAGATGGGTGTGTTTTAGCCTTGACCGGACCTGCTTTGTCTCTTTGCTGCCACTCCATGCTTGCTTTGATTCGGGGGTGTAATGATGCACCCAAGTTTCAACACAAGTCACAATATGAAGCAAGAAATCCTCTCCTTCCTCCTCGTAGCAACGCAGAATTCTCTGACAAACTTCCTGGCATAAAGTTTTCTGTTTCTGGTTGAGGAGATGAGGAACCCACCTGGCGACAATTTTCTGAAATGGAGTTAATCTCGCATGATGGTCTGAACACATCATAACTTATTCCTACGGTTAAACAATTTGCGAAATTTCTATTTGCCGATTTTCACCAATAATGTCACGAATGGCAACAATGTTGTCTGCAGTGATGCTTGTCCGGGGTCTTCTTTCATGAGGCTCATTTTCCACAGCTTCTCTTCCTGTCAACATTTTTTTAGCTCACTCATACACTCGAGTCTGCAAAAGTGTTTCTTCCCCAAACTGTGCGCAGAGCCGTCTCAAAATTTTGGAAGGTCTGGTGCCCTCTTTTGCGAGAAATGCTCACTCATGGCGTACTGAAGCAGCCCAGCTCTCCACCGTTGTTCTTGCATGCGCAAACTCCTTCTCCGGACACCCCCACCAACATTCTGGCAAAGCCCCACCTCAGAATCATTACTAACAGCAGCGGTATATTCAAATTCCTGTTTATATTTGATCCGCCTTCGCAGATGGTTTCCATTTCTTGTAAACAATACCAACGTTTCCTTGTATGTAGATAAAAGATACTGAGGATAGCCACAGGAATTTGTCATGGCTCAGGATTAAACAACTGTACTTGAAGTTTTCAGCCCTGTCTCTCTTAGCAATGCTTGCGGCTCAAATAATTTAAATAATACATAATACTGGCAAATATGTTGTGAATAAAAATGACTACATTTCCTGGATTGACACTGCTGTTTTATTTCATAAATTCCAGAAAAATGTTGCAATAGGTACGGTATATCAGGCCTGACCACTGTGTTGATTGGAACATTACTTTTTGTCCATCACTAATTGGTTTGTCTGATAGCTTTCTTTTCCATTCAGACAAGACTTAGCACCAAGAACATCACAGGTAAAATCAGCATGATCTCTATGATAATGGATCTTTTGAGAAGGAGATAGTAACTCTTCCGTGTGATCTCTTGTTAAAGGTTTGGTCATCACAAGAAGAATTTTGGAAATAAGTTTTCCGAGAGAAATAGAACTATATTAGATGTAATGAAATTCTGCATTCTGTCTTTGGATCAACACAGTTTTGTGAATCTGCACTTTCATTCTCAAAGCTAATGAAGCTATTGCTCCTTTTAATGGATCTGAAATAGGAAAATTTTTCAAGACTGCTCCAGTCAGAGTATGTGCCTGATTTTAGAAGCCTTGTATATGACACGAAATCACAATCTTCAAATTAACACAGTACCTGTATTTAAATGTAATTAGTAACTTAAAATGCTTTATTTGTTCATAGATACCAAATGAATATTTTGTTTTTGTTAAAATCAGGGGCTATCCCAAGAGGATGGTAGATAGACTGGTAAGGGTTGTTTGCTACGTGGAGGGCTGGCATACCCTCCAAGAAAGTGGGATTCAGGGGGTCCTCCCCTAAAGAATACTGAATTAAAAGACAATTTTAGACTATGCAATGATATTGTTTCATAAGACTTTAATTAAAAATCTGATACTTAAATTATGAGAAGGGTTACAGTTACTATATTTTAATTTTCTGGTCCTTCTATGTTAAACTTATTTTCACAACATAGTCAGAATTTTTGACATAGTCCACTAATTTCTCCGACTGACTATGGGGTATTTCTTTCTTTCTTTTGTTTATTCATTTAAAATCTGAGATGAACGAGTCCAAAATTTTCTTACGAAAGTTCATTTTATATTTCTGTGTTGTAAAACAGCTAACAGCTTTAAATATGAAGAGAGAGGAAATGTAAATAACATCATGTGCATATATTAATAGGCCTAGATACTATATGCACATTTGTTGAATAAATCATACATCACAAAATAAAGAATACAAAATGCATTAGGCGATTGTGCAGTTTACTGACTGAATCAGATCGATTAGACTCTCACTAATTTTTCATATAATTTGCTTTTTAATACATAAGTGATTTGAACAATAATTTTGTACCATTTATCTCAAATGCTTAGGCTTATTTTCCTAAATTTAATTTCTCCAATACGAATATTTTATATTAGGCCAATGGTGAGAGGGCACTGAGGGTACCATGAGAGAAAGGTGCACTGGGACATGTCCTGGTGGGCCAGCATGCTCCTGGTTAAAATGAATTAACAAATCATTTTTGATATTATATGTAGATTTTTTTTGCAGTTGCAGTGTTGAGAGGTGGCTGATATTAACTGGAAAATATAGATCACACCATGGAACAAGTTGGGCAGGTCTGCTATACGGTATATGATAATCACTTTAGCCAGACAAATCATTAGTTCAAATGTATGATACAATTCAACACAATACCTTTCTGGTCTTGGAGATGGTGCTGGTGGTGGAGGCTTGTTGACTGAATCTGTGCTGGGCACCAGAGCTGGTATCCCCTCGTCAGAGCTCAAGCTGGAGCCTCGCAGTTCGTTCTCCATGCTAACACCTCGGGAATGACTGATGCTACTCATGGAGGAAACTTCATTCATGTCCATTGAACCACTGCAATAAGCATCACTATTAAACATTCCTTTATGAAGAGAGATACTTGAGAATTACTGGCAGAATAATAGTGTTTAGCATTTCATTGGAAAAGTTACAAGGGACATGCAATATATTCTTACATGAAAGAATTTGAGGCAACTTAACTTGAAACAATCTAAATTATATTTGTGAAGGCCATTTACTTAATCAGTTTTCATTGCCAATGTTCAAATATTGTCTGATGGACTTAAAAAAAAAAAAAAAAAAAAAAATTACAATTTGTTTTATGTGTTATAGCGTCTAAGGTAGCAACCCTCATACAGTGTGCGGAAAAACTTTGTTTTGTAAATTAAAAGTGTGTTAGTGGGCACAAATGCAAGTATTGGGAACAAAGGAACTATAGGTCTGCGGTCATAAGTTTTGGATACCTACCACCCAGGTGCTTGAAGGTAAATGACCAGCACTGTTTTTGCTGAGGAGCTATCCACATGACCTCCTTTCTGATTTCCTTGTGTTCTGTAGTTGCACCTATTGCGGACGCTGCACATGTGTCCGAGAGACACCGAGAATTTTCCAGAGAAATCATGAATCAATGTTGCGTTGATGTGAATTGTGCTGCCAAGTTGGAGGGACACATTTCACACATGTTCTCTGACTTACTGTACATTTGTCAGTTGTCATTGTCTGCAACTAAAATGTAAACAGAAAGCTAACAGATGTGGCACATTTATGCTCGAGTGCCTGGGAAGTTGACAGCCATTCTTAAAGCTGAAACAAATTGCTGCACACCTATGGTTCTTAAGTTCACAGTAATTGTATTGTTTTTTTTTCCCTATTTGTTTAACATCGCACTAACACATCGAAGGTTTTCAGTAATGGAAAGATGGGGAAGGGTTAGAATTGTGAAGGTAGCGGCCATGGCCTTAATTAAGGTACAGTACCAGCATTTGTCTGGTGTGTAAAGGGGAAACCACGGAAAACCATCTTCAGGGCTGCCGATGGTGGGATTCAAACCCATTATCTCCCGAATGGAAGCTCACAGCTGCGCAACCCTAACCGCATAGCTAACACACTCGGTCGACAATTGTACCCTCTAATATTTGTTTAAAGTACAAAGTAAAGCTTTTCCACACCCCATATGTGTTACAAGGCTGGAATCTTAAAACTTGTGGTCTCCTTTGAGTAATCAAGGAACTTGTAGTATGGAAACACTGTCACTGAAATTCACAACTTTCACTTAAAGTTGGAGTTGGCATTATAGGATGATGATGATGATGATGATGGCAGTGTTATTGGTTTTATGTTCCAATGATTCCTTTTATATGTCTGGAGATAATGAGATGCTGGAATTTTGTTCTGAACTTTTTATACATGACAGAAATATACCAACATGAGGCTGGCTATTTGAGCACTTTCATTTATCACTAGACTGCTCCAGGACTGAACCTGCCAAATTGAGCTTGAAAGGCTGATGTTCTAATTTCTGAGTAGCTCATCCCAGCATATGAATTTTCATGTTTAGGAGCATGGCACATAAAGATCCTCCACTGGTAATTTCATATAACATTTTGTAAAAGTATTGTACCAGGTATGAGTGATGAAAAAGTTTAAAGGAATTAAATAGACATTCCTGACCTTTTAGAATAGAAAGTCAATTAAATCTTTGCAGCATTCTCAACCAGTTGCTGTATGACTGCTTCAGTCAGAAGGTCAGAAACACTTGAAGAATTGTTCCAGGTATCACGGAAAGGGAGATAACGGTTGTCATTTTAAATAACTTTTCACAAAATATGGTAATCTTTCAGGAAAACAAAAAACAACTTTCATGCAACTGAATACTTGTTCAGCATAAGTAATAAAACAGATCTGGCCAGTGGCTGGAAGCTGTGCATCAAGATGATTATTAGTTAAGAAAATGAGGTACAGTGGATGACTTTCTATTCAGCCATTGAATTAAATGGCCAACCTGGTGAATAATATCACTGTGATTCCACACTGTCACAACTGCCCATGCTGCCTTCCACCCCATGTTGTGGACAGAAAGCAACTGGTTTCATATTGCACATCGCTTACTATAGCAGATGCTGTTTTTAGTCAGTTTGTAAGCCTAATATGTTTCAAAATAAATAAATGCTTTATATCCTCCAGGCAGCTTCTGTGGCTCAGGTGATAGCACGCTGGCCTCTCACCACTGGATACTGCGGTTCAAATCCCACTTCCATGTGAGATTTGTGCTGAACAAAGCAGAGGCAGACAGGTTTTTCTCCGGGTACTCCAGTTTTCCCTGTCATCTTTCATTCCAGCAACACTCTCCATTAACATTTCATTTCATCTGTCAGTCATTTATCATTGCCTCAGAGGAGTGCGACAGGCTCCGGCAGCTGGCACAATTCCTATCCTCGTTGCTAGATGGGGTTTCATTCATTCCATTCCTGACCCAGTTGAATGACTGGAAACAATCTGTGGATTTTCATCCTCCAGACAGACCCGGTGTAAAGGGCTTTCGAATTGACGCATGTCTCTGTGAGGATGGGACCCTAGCTATGATGAATTCTAATGTTTAATACGGCATATGCACTTAGTCCCCTAGCCATAGGAAGTAGCCAATTAAAGTTAACATTTCTGATCCCATCAGGAGCCAAACCCAAGACACCTTGGAAAAAAGGCCAACGCACTAACCATTTGCCATGGACCCAAATGAAATATTGTTTATCTTAAATTATAGTGCTATAAATTGCTGGAGAGGCCCTTTTTTATAATACTGTTGGTTTAGCTGGCCAATTCATTACTGACGAAGGGTCCAGTCCTGAGCAGGCCAGTTAAGACGGTGTCCAATTTGTGTTTAAGAAAAGAACAATTGTCGACCTTTTAAGGTGAGGGGAGGGCAGGAGAAGGTGATCGTCTTTGTGTTTGGGATCACAGAGCTGTTATTACCTGTGTGAATGTGCGAGGCTGGACACTCGACTACCACGACTAGATCCTCCTCGAGGACTTCTACTGACAACTCCCATGCTGAGAGAAGCACAGCTTTGGCAATCCAGTTCATCCACAGTGTCGTCCAAATGATCTTCATCGTAGTACAGGGTGCTGGGCTGTCGAGTTACACTCTGCGTGTTGGTAGCACTGGCTGTCATAGAGGCTAATTTGGCTGCAGCATAGAGATCTTGAGCCTTACGAATGCCATCAGCCCAGTTCTGTGGAACGACAACATTTGTTAGAATTATACAGCTTCTTAAAATAACTGAACAGTCTCGTTTGGTATAAATCAGATCTACTTGGTACAATATCAAATGTGATTGATAATCACATTCTATACAGTTCTTTGATTTTATTTACATAAATCCAATGAATTTAATGCTCTTCAAAAAATGATTATTGTAATATATAAAAATGAAAAAAAAAATCTTAAGAGTTTGTGAAACTGTAAATAAATTGATTGAATTTTATGAAAGCGAAAAGTGAGTTATTTTATGTGATTTTAACTATTGCCAAAAAGCACAACTTACTTACACCTGAAGGCTTGATACTAATAAACACTGATGGGAAGAATGTAAGAAAAAACTACAGTATATTTCTTTATATTGTATATGTATGTGTTTACTTTTTTAACTTAGTGTCATTAAGTGGCTATCATCACTAGGGGAGGCTAAACATGATTTTTCGGAACTTTTGAAAGATTGTTTTCCATCATTTTAATTTTAGTTAATGACTTTTGGTGTTTCGAATAATTTGCCATTTACTTTTCTAATAAATTAATTGGTTCTTAAGATTGTTATCGCTAAGCCTTGATGTCTTTGGGGGGAAGTACATCTTTACATTCACTGAAAAGATGCCCTACAGGGGCACGTGAAGGAATAGGATACCTGTGTTTAATTTTAACAGCATAGTTTGTATGACAATGGTGTCTTTGGAAGTACTGGAGAGGTAGCAAAGTACCTCATCCAGAACTAGTGAAGTTACTGTTTCTGTTGTAATAGAACTAAAAAAATAAAATTAAAAAATGAAAAAGTAAAAGATAAAATTCGAAAAGTATTTTTGTTAATGTTTTTTGCTGTTTCTACTATTGTAACAATTAAAATTTTATTTCAAGCAGTAAATTACATTTTGTAAAAAAGTAATGATTACCAGTAAAATTTACTAAGAATGTAATCGTTACATGTAATTCGATTAATTTTGCTCAATTACTCTCCAACGCTGCTAATAAAAAATTACAATCCTGAAACACCAACAATGAAACATACAGTGGGTTTGATCCCTACCATTGGCATTTCTTGAAGATAATTTCCTCATTTTTACACCTGGTAAATTAAGTTCATGACTACCACCTTCTCAATCCCAGTTCTCTCCTACCCCGATGTCACTGAAAACCTTGGTGTGTCACTGATTAGCTAGATCTAAATCCCTTCGATGATTCTAAATTTTGAATGAAGCAAGTTCTGCCCTTTAGGAATGCATAATGAAAAACAAAATGAACGAATAAACCAACCCAAAAGCTACAAAAAAAAAATGAAAGAGTAGGTGCAGGGGCTGTCCGGCCCTGTGGTGTAGGGAGCAACAGTCCACCTGTCAACCCGTGGCCCCAGGTTCGATTCCTGGCCGGGTCAGGGTTTTAAAATTGTAATTGATTAATATCCCTGACCTGGGGACTGGGTGTTTGTGTCATCCTTAACATTCCTTGCCTCACATTCAACACTCTACACTTCTGTAATTCCACTTACAAACAGGTTCCTCTCAAATGGTGAAAGAAGTGGCAAAAGATCTTCATAGGTCGATGCCACGAACAAATATCATTAAAAAAGGTAAAGAAAAAAAAGTGCAGGGGCTGGATCAAAGCCACGATTGCAGGTCTTTTGGGTGTAGAACATCTCACAGATGTTGGGTGAGTGTTACAAATAAATGATTCTGCAGAGTTAAGGTTTAGAGAGAGGTTTTAATTTTGTGGCTGGGCTTTCCTCACCATCACGAAAGGTTTTCATTCCTCCCCTGAAGTGGGGCAGGCAGACCACTCGTAGGGTAACACTCTCTCGCTCTTTCTGGCCAGGAGCATTTCCTCTTGCAAATGTTGTGAAATACTATTTCAAATCTCCATCGAATCAATTTGGCTTGTGGCAAAAGGGTTAGTGTGTTGGGTTTCTCGGTTCGATTCCTGGCTGGGTCAGGGATTTTATCCTTCATTGATTAATTTGTGTGGGTGTTTTTTTTTTCAGTATTAGAAATCATCATAGGAACCCATCCTCACAGACACAGAGGTTGCCTATAGGCATCAACTTAAAAGACCTGCACCAGAACCTTTGGAGGCCACATGCTATCATTATATTATTATTGTTTCGTTGAGGCCCCTTGGACCATGTAGTTCCTAACTCTGGTGAGCTTTCTTCTTAGCCTAGTATTCCTTCACCTTTGCACTGTGGGTTGCTTTCCTCTCCTGAGTCCCACTTCACTCCCTTTCCAGGACGGAGTGTTTTAGCTGTTAGTGACTGGAGAGTGTCAATGTTCTGATCAGCATTCTAAATTTATCCCTACTGAATATATCCTTGGGATCAATCTTTAAAAATTCTAGGTCTTTTCGAACCAGTTTTTTCCTCTAGAAACAGCATTGAATATTCTTGAGGTCAGTCTGTTGTTGTCCATTCTGACTATGTGACTGTAGAAGGTAAGTCTCCCCTTTCTCATGGCTTATGTTACGCTCTCTAAATGTTGGTAAAGCTCATTCTGCTATTTACGGGGGTCCATATTTTTCTTAGAATCCTTCTTTTTTTCCATTCCAAATTCCTGAGATGTCCCATTTTGACCATGTTGAAGCATTCTGAGGTGTACAGTACTGAAGGTCTTACTACGGTTTCATAGTGTCAAGGTTTGAGGTGAAGGAAAAGGGATTTGGACTTACGAATGTTCTTACAGGGATGGAAAGCTCTTTCCAGTTTGGTACACCTGGCTTTCATGGCTAGATCCTCATTAACATTTGAGGTTATCCGTTCTCCAAGGTATTTGTAGGAGTTAGTCTTCTTTATTATTGTATCCCTGTGTGGGATTGAGTTGGGTGCATGTCTGATGTTGGCGATGAACTCCCCAACCCTACTTTAGCTGCTATTTGACTGAGGGAGGAAAACTGGTGTGTAGCTTCCTCCATATTTGATGCTAGGAGTGTGAGGTCATCTGTGAAGGCCAGGCAATTGATGTTTAACTTGTCCTTCTTAATATTATTTCTTATTACATTTTGTGTGTTTTCAGGCTTATCTATCTCCGTAGGCTATACAGGCAGGAGTAGGAAGATCAGACCTACTCGGTTGGGGCTCATGACGCACGGCCACCTCGGCTTTCTTATGTTATACAGTATAAGCACTCTCTTACGCCCAGTCTCAGACATATTGAGCTTGTTCGATTCTCTTTGACTTATTCTTTCTACATATTTGGAACATGCTTGACTTTTCCCGAACGTAAGATACTAAGACATTTTGAAAATTTTCACAGTTTTTAAAAATACTTCACAATTTTTCATACATCTAGTTGAGTTTTCTCACGAACGTTACTACAGATATCGACAGAGCTAATGTGGATGCAACACCTTGTGGTATGCGTTATCACATCTCAGTTAATTTTACCACGCTCTCCGGGCTCCCATTTCACTACAAAATGGCACATACGCACACTATTCACTGTTGTGCCATCTGACTTATAAAACAATTTGAGTAGACTCTTTAACCCTTCCTATTTTCAATCAATTATTATATTTTTGTTAGCTTTTATAGTTATGAAATTATTGAAGATGACACAAATGTTTACTGGGTGACACAGTAGAGGAACGAAACTATAGACTTATTCTGCATTAAAAAATAAACCTTTTTAGAGAAACCTACTTTTACATATTGATTTATATATATGAAGGAAGACAATACGTACCTTGATGAGGGATGGCTCAGCGCTGGAGAGAATAAAGGCTGCTGTGGCAGTTCGGTACTCGTTCAGATAGACTACCCCCAGCCCTGGAGGATCTCTACCCAACTCGTGCACCATGAGTCGTTCCACCACGAACGGTTGGCGAACTACCCGCATACGACCGTCACTACCTGACCGCTTTGTTGTTGGCTTGCACACTAACAGCATATCCGTCAGCAGAAAGCAGTGTACATCCATCTGCAATGAGACCACAACACATTACTAAGTTTCAGTAAAGTAAACAACCAATTTTTAACAACAGGTAAAACTTATTCATCTATGCTTCAAGTTGTATTCACCTCCAAAAGGTACAAGATCTAATTTACATGGTTCTATCAACAGCCTCAGTAATTCTGGCCAGTTTAGTTTCATATGAATATAGCTGAAGTGAGCCTTACAATTTTCATGTTTTATAATACCATTAGTAGCATCAAAGCATCCCTGTAGAAGAATGAGTGATTTAGTTTGAGCTTCTGAATATCAGCTCATCACTCATCCCTTATGGGGAACAATTAGCCAAGAGAATGGTTGAGGCTATGTTAAATGCAAACCCAACTTATCAAAATCTCTAGAGTAGATACTCTGTAATCACCAGAAGCTAAGGCAGAAGATCACTTGATTGTAAATGAGCTTGGACTCTACTGAATTGAGACCAGGACAAAGTTACATTATCAGCATTCTTTTAAATCTACAATAATAGTTTAAAGTTAAAAAAAATGACCACTCTGATCCTCAAGGATAAATAAATCCTAATTAAATTCCATAAAAGAAAACAATTTGTAAGAATTAACAGAGTCGTAGACACCTTCGTCAAACCCAAGTACGCAGCAGAAACGTTGTACGTGATTGGGAAAGGTGGACTCAAAGACATCAGAAAGGGAAAAACAAGTCAATGTTCAAAAAAGTTCTGGGTCCAGAGCAGGAGTGAAAACTCAGACCTAACAAAGAAGAACAAAGAATCTTTGAATTCTTCATGAAAAGGAAGACAGAGCCGAAATGTTTTCGGGAAGTGAGAATGGACCTGGCTAAGATAGGGGTTAAAGAAGATGACATAGTAGAGGGATCAACTTAACAGCTAGTCAAGGAGTTCAGAGGTTACCAGGAGTTACCAGCAATGAAACAATGATTCTACACAGAAAAAAGATGTAGGAGGGAGGATGAAAAGATATTGGCAGAGAGTTATGGCAGAAATGGAGAAAAATGCCATAAAGACTGTCAAGTGTGGTCAAACCGAAGAAGGAGGAGAAGGAGCAGAAGAATCCCCTTATACGGGCTCAATTTGGGGTACTTGGCACCCTGGACACAGTCCAATTTGTCACCCTCTCCTAATGATTTATTTATTTACTCATTCATTTATTTAATTATTTTTTATTTATTGAATATCTTTGTGAGGTCTACTTGGAACCCTACTTTAAAGGAGTATTTTATGGTTATAGTTTACAATCCTATTGTATTATAAACGAAGCCTACAGGTTGGTATTAAAACTTGATTAAGAGTAGTTGGTTATTGATGCACAAAATGAACATTTGTTAAGTTTTTGCAGAGAATTGTGAATTTTAAAAATATGTATAATAAATTATTAGTCTACCTAAAATCATGAATTTATAACTCAAACATTTAATTAATACATTTCCTTGGAAGGATTTACTTACAAGCAATCTAAGAATAGTGCACATATATTACAATTACCAATTGAAATATCACTGATGGGCATCATTACATTGTTTGTGTGTTCTGAGTTCTGAAGGGATACACAGTCCAAGTCATTGAGTTCACTGAACAGTAATACGATGGTAAATTACTCTCAAACTTCAATACATGCCCAATGTCAGTACCAACCACTTCTCAATCATTCTGTCTTTTTGTATCCAAATAGCACAAAATATTTCAGGACTTTTTCCAGAATATTTCCTTAAAATGATTAGATGTTCCCGATAAATTCTAAAATATAAGTTACTTATTTATTATGTACAAAATCATAAATGATAAGGATAATACTGAAAGTACATACATTTGAAAAAGTGAAGAAACTGGTGAAAAGCAACAATTTAAATGGTGTCCAAAATTAAAATTTTAAAATACTGGTGAATGAAAACTTTTAATATAATAGCTGTATTCAAACCCAGCTATGCCCTAGGATCATTAAAATTTTTTAAAAAATAAACCATTTAATTTAATTTAATTTCAAAAGTACCTAAATAATTTTACATTAAAATATCACTTTTAAACTTTGTTCTTCCCAAAATTTGGTGGCCTGGTCGTGGGTCCAACCAGCAAACCCGGCTATGTCCTAGGATCATTTAAATTATAATTAACAGTTTTGAAGAAAAAATTCTTCAGCGCAAGGCTGCCGCATGTAGTTGTTGGAAAATGCCAGTTTGAGCAGAAATTTAACCTGCTGTTTAACGTTCATTTAACTGGCTACTGCTGAACCAACAGGCTGAAAAATCATTTAATTAAAGATGAAAATTTGAAAGTTATTATATCTACTTCCCCTTACCTTGGATGTTAGATTGTCTCTGAATTTGAGATCACTCTCCAGCAGCAGGTACCGTCTCTGTGAAACGTGGCAGCCAGGCATTGGACTGGTGAGATCTAGTTCGCTGTAGGAGCGCAGGAGACGCTCTAACTCATCATCTTTGGATTCCTGAAAGAATAAAGCACAATTTTCATGTATGCTTCTAATAGTTCTTTCTTTTTATTCTGCACACCATATTTTAACTCTCTGTACAGCAAATTATGGAGATGTTCAAATATTATGTTTTTAATGTATTATTACTTAGGATAATGATGATTATTTGTTGTCCTGCTTCTGCATATCATGTGGCATTATGATACTAATAATAAGAGGTGATTTTTCTTCTAATTCTATGATAGGCTTTTATGGAGACAAAATATCAGCTTTCATGAAGTCTGCCACTGAGATCAAGCTAATGAAGAGCCACTTCACCTATTTATCAATATTTAAATACAACTTTTTATTGCACATGATTTTTAAACATTTTACTCTGCTGTGCAAATAATTGTAGGCTACCGGAAGTTATTTACAACTTTGAATTTTTCTTTCTGCATTATATTCAGTCGTAGCCACTAAGCTGGTAGGTGTATTACTATTAGGAAGAGGGAATGGAAGAGTCCACTATTTCATTCTTAGAACTACCTGGTGCACACCCTACCAAGCCAATGTCAAGGTCAACAAAATATTACCCGTATTCCAAGATATGTATTGTTCTATACAGAATGTACCAACATTCAACGGCAAAACTTTTAGAATTAATTCCATATAAAGAGAAAAGAAAACGCAATGTGCTTTACGTCGCACAGACACAATTAGATCTTATGGCAACGATGGAATAGGACAGGGCTAGGAGCGGGAAGGAAGTGGCCGTGGCCTTAATTTATGTACAACCCCAGCATTTGCCAGATGTAAAATGGGAAACCATGGAAAACCAACTTCATAGTTGCCGATAGTGGGATTCAAACCCACTATCTCCCGAATGCAAGCTCACAGCTGCGTGCCCCTAGCTGCACGGCCAACTCCCTCGGTAAGAAGAAAACGAGGACATGGCTACATGGGTCCGGAAATGCATTATTACAGTGACCCGACCTTCAGTAACGTTAGTGCAATCCGACACACTATTACGCTGAATACGCCTGGAACACTCTGTTCACGTGGCAGGTGAAATGTTCAACGCGACTTCCTCCTGCTCGAACACAAACTACCGCTCTTCTCCGCATTGAACGATCAAAAATGCCCGACTCAGTGCGCACACGGAGAGTTGGTTCATCATCAACAGCAATCGAATACACGACAGACTTACCGTCTCCCCAAAGGTAAAAGTACAGGAGAACGTGGTAGCCAAGCAAAGGTCGGATAACTCTGCAATTGTTCATTTCCGGACCTATGTTTTCGTACAATATCTTTCTTCTCCCTACTTGAGGAATCCATTCTTGAAGTTTTGCCGTTGAGTTTTCATACACCCTATATACAGAGTGAAGCGAAATTCGCGCACTCGGGAGTCGCAGCGCGACTCCTCACATGCCAGCAATAAAAAAAAAAGTCTCTCACGAAAGTTCGTACTTCGAGTGTATTCGGCAGAAAAAGGACGTTGAAGAGTGGCAATCTGGCAACACTGTAACTACATGTAGGGTAATTACCTCTGTCAGCAGAAGCTAGTCGTACTGTACAGTTGGTGCAGAGGATAGAGTTTTGGGTTAGCATGCAGGAGGTCGAGGGGTCGATTCTGGGTTGAAGCGTATCTTTTTTATTTCGTAAAGACATCTTAATTGTCAACAGCGATTGCAGCGGATCCTCTAGAAACCATTTGCACTTACATGCTACGATCCTAGAAATGGACGAACAATCGTTTTCATTGGTCAGCTTTGAAAGACGCCCTTTCCACGTCGTGGGCGTGAATTATTCGCACCCTCCTCCAATGGTCTCATAGTTAGTCATCATCATCATCTGTTTACCCTCCAGGTTCGGCTTTTCCCTCGGACTCAGCGAGGGATCCCACCTCTACCGCCTCAAGGGCAGTGTCCTGGAGCTTCAGACTCTTGGTCGGGGGATACAACTGGGGAGTAAGACCAGTACCTCGCCCAGGCGGCCTCACCTGCTATGGTGAACAGGGGTCTTGTAGGGGGATGGGAAGATTGGAAGGGATAGACAAGGAAGAGGGAAGGAAGCGGCCGTGGCCTTCGCCTGGAGGTGAAGTGGGAAACCACGGAAAACCACTTCGAGGATGGCTGAGGTGGGAATCGAACCTACCTCTACTCAGTTGACCTCCCGAGGCTGAGTGGACCCCGTTCCAGCCCTCGTACCACAATTTCGTGGCAGAGCCGGGAATCGAACCCGGACCTCCGGGGGTGGCAGCTAATCACGCTAACCACTACACCACAGAGACGGACCTCATAGATTAGTACCAACTATTATTCTTGCCTCGTTCAGGTCCAATACATTTCGATAGGGCCTTATGTTACCAGTAGGCCTAGGAAAGTATTTGTTGTGTTCAGCGTTACAAAATGTTGTAAATGTAGGATACATGTGACTGTATTACAGTATGTAATGTCCGATGGAAATTAGCAAATAAAAAAGTGTGACTCAACCCACGATCGAACCCTCGACCTCCTGCATGCCAACCCAAAACTCTATCCACTGCACC
Organism: Anabrus simplex; assembly: GCF_040414725.1. Lineage (NCBI taxonomy): Eukaryota > Metazoa > Arthropoda > Insecta > Orthoptera > Tettigoniidae > Anabrus > Anabrus simplex. The sequence continues at coordinate 80,307,318 of NC_090270.1, forward strand.
AACTGTACAGCACGAGCACTGTTTGCTGACAGAGGTACTTACCGTACATGTGGTTACAGTGTTGCCAGATTGCCACTCTTCAACGTCCTTTTTTCTGCCTGATATACTCGCAGGAGGAACTTTTGTGAGAGACATTTTTTATTACTGGCATGTGAGGAGTCGTACTGCGACGCCCGAGTGCGCGAATTTCGCTTCATCCTGTATATTCCCATGAACTTATATGTTTGCTAGTCTGTGTGCTAAGAACAGATGTCTAATAATGACTTATGGGGTATCGTGCACTTTCTTTTTCACAATGTGGGGGATAGTCTGGCGAAGGGCTCTACAATCACATTCTGGAGATGGTACAAATTTCTATTTGTAGAGCGAATCCCTGCACCTTCCATGACCTGTCTTGAGCCTGTTCGGCAATTCTAAAGTTGTACAAAACATAACAAAATCAATTAACTATTATTTTTCTGATTTTGAACACACATCCCCATAAAATGAGTACGCGGAAATGTTAAAGTGAGATGATGGTGGGGGGCAGGAGGGGGGGGGGGTTAAATTACCTTTGTGCACAACTGTAAGCAAATTTCTGGCTACTTCAAAGCAGCTGGCAACTTCACTATTTGCAATTTTGTGTCATACGCATTAACAGTCAAGTCGTTTCTCAAACAAATGATATGCTGGCCGAGTTAATGTATACCTATGATAAGAATGACAACTACATCATTCTGAGGTCTTCGTTCCGAAACTCGGTGCTAATAACGGCTATCTTGAGGATGATTTTCTTGCAGGATTTTCCACACTTAACAGAAGTAAATTCTGGGATAATATATACCTGAAGTCTCGAGGCATTTACCCAAAACCAGACCAAATAATTACAGCTGATCTACTACAAACTTCACAGTAACACAGTTTTCACTCTCGCGAATTATACGAGACAGATGAGCAAAAAGTTCTCTAGCCCCTAATACAAGATGACAACAACAAGATTTTTTTTTTTACAATTTGCTTTAAGTCGCACCGACAGATAAGTCTTATGGGATAAGAAAGGCCTAGGAGTGGGAAGGAAGTGGCCGTGGCATTAATTAATGCACAGCCTGAGCATTTGCCTGGTGTAAAAATGGGAAACCATGGAAAAACCATCTCCAGGGCTGCCGACAGTAGGGTTCGAACCCACTATCTTCCGGATCCAAGCTCACAGCTGCGCGTCCCCAACCGCACGGCCAACTCGCCAGGTCAACAAGAACCTATATAAAGAGAGTTGCACAAGGATATTGGTAGAAATGGCGGATGCTGCATCATCTTATTCTTATTTATCAGCGCCGTGGTCTAGCGGTGCCTCTTACCAGGAAGCTTCAGGCGCAAGGCAAGGATTAAATTACTTTAATGTTATTGGACTTACGTCCCACTAATTACTTTTACAACTTTCAGAGACACTTTATGTAATGGATTAATCTCAATAAAGGATAATATACTTACAACAACATCGTATGATTCAATTCGTGCGATGATTCCCCTCAGTCGCTCATGGTCCTCCCGTTGTCTCATTGTCGTGTTCACATTATGAACAAACTCGTCCACACTCTTGATCTGAAACGGACATGGCATACTCAATGAGGTCCAAATGTTCCAAGCTCAATCATTTTACAAATATATGGGAGCAACTGTATATAGACTTAGAGAAGAATTCCTTTTCCGCTTCAAAACATAACACGATATAATAATAATAATAATAATAATAATAATAATAATAATAATAATAATAATAATAATAATAATAATAATAATAATAATAATAATAATAATAAAAAACTGTAAATACCTGATACATGAATTAAATAAACTTTAATGCAAAACCACAGAAGAACTGCAAATTGATATTAAAGAACATCCACTATTCAGGAATAAAATACAAAACTCTGTGAGGTTGTCGGGTGAAGAGGATCTTAACCATCAAATAATGCGAAATTTCAGGAGAAATAGAGATCAACTGGAGTCTACAAATATAAAATTCACTCTCTTATTACAGGCCACGAAGTGTTACACAAGGCAAGTTTCAAGTACTCCGCAATTTTTGTAATTGATACAGTGATAACATTAAAATATTGACTTACAGGGAAAAGGAGCAAAGAAAGTTCATTATCACTTGATAAATTGCGGAATTTAGTCAGAAATATGACTATTAAGTAGGCGAAAGCATAATTCAACCAAATTAGTCCTCAAGAATATGTCTACTTACCATTCGTTCCAGACTAGCTCGCTGTTCCTCGTGTTGAGTATTCTTGTGGACAGCTTTTAGTAGTAGTGAATACTTGGTTAGTCTCTGCATTGGCTTCACCAGGATATCCATCAGTCTTAATCGATTACAATCCTTCTGCGTCTCACACCACTAGAGGACAGATACCATTATTATAAGTACAATATAAAATAATATTCCTGGGAACTTGTAATGTGACAGATTTTCAGAAGGATGCCCACAAATATCATGGTGTAATAAGGCTCCCTCGAAACCGATACGCTCATACTCCTATGTTCCAAAGTAAAGGAGTTTTAATATTCTAGACAGGCCGACTAAATCGGCAATACTAAGTGGTTAGTTTCATTTAGGTAGGTTATATGGACACTGATGCAGAGAATTAAGAAGTGATAATCGTAGATAACAGCAACTGCCACGAATTTATTACCCCCTAATTATAGTTATTATTAATTGGATTGTCTCTAACTAAGTAACACATACCAATGTTAAAAACTTAATCGAAAGCTAATTACGACTTCTCGTGTATTGCTTCTGCCAACATAAAACCCATAGCAACATGACTAGCTATATGTGTACAAACTACTTCAGTAATTAACACGACGACCAAATCTTTATGAAGACAGTAGTATGATTCCAATACCATGAGCCAAACTACCCAGACACACTTAGTGAAAACTTACAGAAATAAATCGGAGGAACAGAGATGTTATAACTTACATATTCTGATCTGTACATTTCAGTAAGTTTCCGTACGTTTTAATTATTTCTGTTTTTTTTTTTTTTGCTACTGGTTAAACGTCTTACTAACATATCGAAAGTTATGGCAACGGAAGGATGGGTAAGGGCTAGTATTGGAAAGGTAGCGATCGTGGCCTAAATTAAGGTACAGCCCTAATATTTTCCCGGTGTGAAAGTAGGAAACCACGGAAAAAACATTTTCAGGGCTGCCGACGGTGGGATTCGTAACCGCCATCTCCCGAATGTAAGCTCACAGCTGCGTGACCCTAGCTTCACGGCCAACTCGCTCGGTTTGAATTTTATTCAACCTGACAGGAAAATAGCAATACAGTTAGAAAATAGGTCTTCTTTATCTTCTATTAAAGAATTTTCAGGCTTAGTCAAGGTAATATCTATTGATGTAATTTGATTTCCGCATCATTGAACACTTGAAATTAGCTCGCAACTTACATTTATGGTTTGATTTCAATTTGAAATTTCCTTGAGATAAAAACGATATTCATTCAAGTGTACGGTTGCAATGCTAACATTTTATCCAGATTTTATGCGATAATTTTCAACTGGAGTAGTACCGGATTGACACGATATAATCTATTCCGGGCCATTTTATAGTAATTGAGAGAATAAGAATATTTTATTCATCTTGACGAACTTATCACGGCAGCATGTAATGCCATCGTATTTTACATGTCGAAATGACAGTAGTTCATATGACCAAGATTAATAGCGACTGAAAAACAATGAAGATCGTAGGATGACAATGACGTGTGTAGTTGTTGAACCTTTGTATGCGTGTAATCGGGGAGTGCGAATTAGATGCCGGACGACGCGAAGCTTAATTATTATAACATTTTTTGCCCGTTGGATAATAGATTTCATGAATTAAACAGGTTTTACGTGGCAGAGCAACTTCGCGTTATTTCATAAGCGCAATTGGAGTAGTTGATGGCCAGACATGCGTTTGAAACGTACAAAAACATAAAAACATAATGATCTAATTTCCCATTATCCTTAGTCACAATTTACTCATAACTTTATTGACGATTTAAAATGCTATAAGAATATTCTAATAGATATATTACGTGCCTCATCACGTACAGGTTCATGAACTCACTCAACACTTTATTTTGTGTTAGAAAATGTCCCCAAAAGACAACAAAACTGATTACAGAGGTGGCGGCTCCCCCATGGTAGAATGGCGGGCTCCGAATCCCAAGGTAGTCGGATTTTTGAATGGTGGAAATAGTCTGTTCAGAACTCCATGTCGTGCGATGTAAAAAACGTCCCCTCTGGTAACACACTTGGTACTTATTCGACAAAATCAATTAAAACACAACCGTAGTCACCCGAACAGAGTTCTGCCTTTTCTGCCTTATAAGAACGGAACGTCGAAACTGACACGTGTCAAGTCAAAAGTTAATGTCCGTAGCTGAGGCCGTATTATTATTATTATTATTATTATTATTGTTACAGAAGTGATGGTGATTATTGTTTTAAAGGAAGTTCAACTAGATAACAATACAGTCTTAACTTTCGTTAGATGAGAAACGGCACGAGGTCCGACTCATCGAAAGGCATGGTAATGAAAGACTCCCTAGTTCTCGCTATCTACCGGGACAGGGAGAGAACAGGGAGAGAACAGGAGCTGACCTAGCTAGATCAGAATGGAAGCAGTGCTAGACCTAGCTTAGGGGCCCCATGTTCTCCAATCACCGAGATCGATAGCCGCAGTCGCTTAAGTGTGGCCAGTACACAGTAATCGGGAGACAGTGGGTTCGAACCCCACTGTCGGCAGCCCTGGAGATGGTTTTCCGTGGTTTCCTATTTTCACGCCAGGCAAATGCTGGGGCTGTACGTTAATTAAGGCTATGACCGCTTCCTTCCCATCCCTAGGCCTTTCCTATCCCATCGTCGCCATGAGACCTATCTGTGTCGATGCGACGTAAAGCAAATAGCAAAAAAATAAAAAAATAAAAAAGTTCTCCAATCCATGTTTCCAAGCTGCGATGTGGTGGTGGTGATAATTGTTTTAAAGGGAAGTGCAAATAGGCAACCTTCTTCCTCCCGAAGTTGAGAAAAAGAATCCAGCTTTAGTTTTACGTGATTGTTGACAACTAGGGTCCGAATGTTTATGACATGTCATATGTTATTTCTTTATATTATTTGCATGAAAAATACAAGCATGATTTCATCTACGGTGACTAAAATTATGTAATTTTCAAGGGTCATATAAAGTCATATTTTGGCTCTTTTAATGTTATTTGCCATTTTCCGGTAATTTTTCATAATATGGCCATATTTCCCCGTGAAGTTTCGTGTTTTTGTCATATTTTTATCCTTTAATTCCATTTTGGCATACCTGTTTCCAGTCGTCTCAAAGACGGATTTTTCACATCTCCCAATTTTCGTCTGTAATTTCTTAGAAATATAATTATATTTACGTGAATTAGGAGGGTAAGCTGTATAGAAAGACAGATGCGTATAAAGCGACAGAATAGTGAGCCTCAGTTCAACTCTAATGATTTGGCGTATTTCAAATATGGCCCAGTAACATCCTGCGATGTTGAGCGCTCTTTTTCCCGTTACAGGTCAATGTTGCGTGAAAATAGAAAATCGTTCCTATTTGAAAACTTTAAGATATATGTAATTCTGATCGCCCATCAGAATGTGATATTTACTTCATTCTATACAGAGTCGAGAGTAAGCTCTGGATTGAGTAATTAAATAAATTCAAAATATAATAAGAAAATAAATATTACTTTTGGATGTTCTAGATTTTAAAAGTATATTTTCAATGTAAAGTTAATTTAAACAGCGGCAAGATTTTGAAGATTTCGAAAATGTGACTGAAAAACTTTTAAAGTCATATTTATTGTCATATTTTAATACATTTTTAGGCCATAAACATCCGGGCCCTATTGACAACATTGCGAGCACAGCCACACATCGCCAGCCGAACCACAAAGACGTGAATTTTCATTTCGAAAATCCCACTTGTATTGCCCGGGTTTCGAAACGCGGGCACCTTAGTCAGAAGACAGAGACTACGTCACTCGACTATCACACCCCTCCCCCCTCCAAAGTTGAGAATCCCTGGGGAGTCACCCCTCTTCGACGCCTCTTCCATCAGGCAGAGGACACTGAATGTATAATTCTTTTCTCCATCTACAGAGGTTACCGATTAAATACTTGTTAAGAAAATCAATCTCCGTCATAGACTATCCTTCCTTCTGGCTTAATAGTCTTATTTCAGTACTTATGTCTCGATAAATTGAGGTGTATCCGGGAAAAACAGATTATGTCCAAATATATATAAAAGCAAACAAGCAGGAGTCGCCCCTTCTCACATAAGAAGGGAAGAGACAGCAGGAGTTGAACGTCGGAAGCAATCAACCGATCCATGTCACCCCTTTTACGGCCATCAAATGCAGGCCGTTGGACTCAGGTCAAGGAAGAGATTTTTACGAACAACCATACCACTTGTTGATACGCCACAAAAACGAAGGCGTGAACTGTGGCAAAAGCAAGTACGTAATCCATTGCTGAGTTTAAAGGAAGAACCTTCTGCAGGTTTTCGCCTTCAGTATCCCGCCTGAAAGACCCTCAATCGACTGCGGACAGGTGTTTCAAAGTGCAAGTCTAACCTAGTTAAGTGGGGTTATGTACACGGAGCCATGACCTGTGATTGTGGACTACTGCAGGGTGAAGCACACCTTCTGTTTGTCAGCATTTACCATCACCGTGCACAAAGGATGATGTTTTTCAGGCCAATGATAAAGCTGACCTTGTAGCCGAATATTGGAAAAACATTATTTAGCAGTGTATCTGGACACGGAAAATAAATAAATAAATAAATAAATAAATGACCGAGCTCGATAGTTGCAGTCGCTTAAGTGCGGCCAGTATCCAGTAATCGGGAGATAGTGGGTTCGAGCCCCACTGTCGGCCGCCCTGAAGATGGTTTTCCGTGGTTTCCCATTTTCACACCGGGACTGTACCTGAATTAAGGCCACGGCCGCTTCCTTTCAATTCCTAGGCCTTTCCTATCCCATCGTCGCCATAAGACATATCTGTGTCGGTGCGACGTAAAGCAAATAGCAAATATAAATAAATAAATAAATAAATAAATAAATAAATAAATAAATAAATAAATAAATGAATAAATAAATAAATAAATACATTTTCTCAACTGAAATTTGACCAAACTGAACAGATCTCCCTAATATTGAAGGTAAAAATATTAGGTCTGAGCTAAAACAGGCATGTCCTAGTGTGGACCCGAGCAAATGTGAACATCCCGAACTAACCAATCACAGGCCAAGTATTTGTTACGTGAGTTCCCGCTTCCTCACTCCCTATTTCCCACAGGAACAAGCCCTTCTAGCGTCTCAGCAAAAACTACCAAGCCACATGCGGTTCGGGCAAAATCAAACATGTTCATTTTTACAAATGGAATTATTTAATGGTTATTGCTTCTTTTCTTCGATCTGTGCCGGTTCCAGTTGCTAATTTACGATTTTCTTTCCTCCTGAAAGTCAGGATCTGACGGACATGTTTGGTTTTGTCTGGACGCTCCTCACTTGTGTCCGACCGATTGGAAAAATTTCTTTATATTCTCACTCTTAATAAATCGGCATTAAACAAACATAACTTCTAACCAAGAATTATATCTGCTCAGAAGAAATATTCCATTTCTATTCTGTTGAAACCTTGCAGTATAGATAATTATGGGGACTTTCAATCGTCCTTTGCAATACTTTATATTAGGTATAACACTTTAATTTAACACATGTTTCCTATCATTGCTTACCGCTAAATATGCCGTGAACATTTCATTTTCTTGATGCTTCTCTCTACAATACAGTTGGCATTGAAGTTGTTCTCCGCAATACTTCCTGTACGGATGGAACACCTCATCGAACTGAAAGAGAAATGTGATTTATGTTAGCAAAAGTACTAATTTAACACAAAGAGAAAAAAGTTGTTTCAGCTTGCCAGTATATTTACCTTGCGGAATCCTTCCAGCATCATACTAGGGTCCAAAGGTCGAGCGGAATCTCTAGACGTCTGGATCATCGGGAGAACATACAGCGTCCAGAACAAGCAGTTGGCGCGGTAGATGTCGGTGATGTTACTGAACAGCCTCGAGGTGTCGATCTCGTTGAGAATGTTAGCTGCTTGAAGACTGCATAGGCACGACAAGAACAACTGGAAATAAAACATCACATCGTTGTATTAAAATAGTCATCCCGGCTCTTTGGATGAATGGTTAGCGTAGTGGTCGTAGGTTCGTAGGATCCTAAGCAGGACGGTCAATTTTAATTGTGTGTGGTCAGTTCTTCAGCCTCGGGGAGTAGGTACATTTTGTATCTTCGTTCACACAACCTATCACACTGTCGATCACCACAGAAACACGTAGAAGTACTGTACTGTACATTCCTCCTCATTGGGTTAGTTGGGAACCCTTTGTACCTTATCTCATCAGCACGTTTTGGACCAGCGAATGAGCGAATGCTTTCAATCAGAAAAATATTCCCAAATTATTGCATGCATCCATTCTTAACTTCCCTGAGGTGCAGATTTCATTTAATTATGAATTATCAGAGAATTCATTCCGAAGCTGGAGCCCAACGTATGTAATTTTCAAGCCATATATGGACACATTTTCACCCCCATTTCCATTACCTGCTACCATTCAAACAAGATCCAATAGAAAGCCAACTCAGGAAGTCATATACTGTAATTCATTGTCGTCTTGGAAATTGGAATATGACATCCAAGCGGTCAAGTTCAGAGCTACTGTACAATATTCTTGTATTCACTATGCCAGAATTTTGGCATAGCGACAGTTGAAAAATGGCGAAGTTACTGGATGAGTGGTCACGCGCGGAGGAACAATAAGTGATCGGTTTTCTGCAGGTAAAGAAAGACAAGGAAACCTGTTAAAATTTACAGAAGGATTACGTCTTTATACAGAGAGAAAGTGACGTCTATCCAACACCTGTGGAAACGATGCCGTGAATTTCCAGAGGCTCGAACAATTGAAAGATGACAAGCACAGATATTGTCGATCAACATCAAATACATTAGTTAATGCCACTGATGAAGTGATGCAGAAGAAAATAAGTATGACTGATTCAGCTGGGGGAGACTCTCATTCTACGCTGAGACAAATGCTTAAATAACTTTGGGTCGTGGAAACTAAATATTCACTCGACTTGACCCACAGCAGGCGAGAAGCGCGCACTCTACACTAGACCACCATCACTCAATCGATATAGCATCCGACGCGAAATCGGGAGGTTGTGGGTTCGGGTCTCCTCTGCTATCCAGTTGGCCATTTTCATTCTGTACTAGCAGGTGCCCGCGGCTTCGCCCGCGTTAGATTTTTATAAACTGTTCAATTAAATGCAAAAGAAAAACTATATTCATTAACATAATTAACATAACATAGTGGTCATTTTCTATCATAATTTCACCCCCTTTCCACCCCCGCTCGTAGGGGTGTCTTACCCTACAGTTTTCTTTGCCAAACAGCGAGTCATATGAGTATCATGTTTGGTTGAGAGATATGCTGGAACATGCACACGTACATCCATGATCTCGGTCATTTTGGACATTCCTTTCTCCTCTTCTAAACCCCTTCCCGATTGGGAATGAACTTCGGCTCAAACGGCATCCGGAACATCACGGTTCATCTCAGCTAACCCAAAGACTATGAACTCGCCACTAATATCGGTCATTTTTCGGATTTTTACATTTCACCCCTTCTTTAGGGGTGCGAGGCGTTTCTTGCCCCTACAGTAATTTTTCCAGATAGTAAGTTTTATGTGTATCTAGTTAGGTTGAGAGCTATACTGAAACATACACTCACATTCACCCGTAATCTCCGTCATTTTCGACATTTTCTTTCTTCACTCCTTCTCACCCCCTATGCCATGGGAACTGAACTTGGACTTTTCATTTTCATATACCGTTTATAACAGCAGAAGAAGGCAAGTTTTAAGAAACACATCATAATCTTCACATACTGTTGGTTAGGCAACCCACAAATCAGGCTTGTCATGCGGTTTACTTACCTTCCCCTATTGTGTGTGTAAAGGCAGTGTGGAAGTATTATGCCGAGTGATTGAATTCATCCTTCGAGCTGTATTCCACCTAGGATTGAATTTGAGGTAAATACCCTTTATTGTCAAGTCTCTTTATTAGTGTAGCGAGATAACGAATAAACCTTCATCGTTAAGTCTCTTTATAGATGTAGGATAGTCCTTTACTGCAGACACGGAAATGGTTACGACCCTTTAGAAGAAAGAATATATGTGTACTTACATCTGTGACCACCTTGAGCGTTCGTATGTAGGCCACCTCGGTTTGTACCAACTCCCAGATCGCGGTTTGTTGGTGCCTCTGACGCTCTGGTAGTTCATCAGGATGAGCGACGATGTCTTGCCAGTCTTCTTCCAAATTAAATAAACCTAAACACACAACACAAGCATTTGTGTTAATATGAACAATAAATAACTAGTATATATAATAGCAGTTAGAAGTTACATATTAGCCGTAAACAAACCTAATCGTCAACACAAGTGCACGCGGTGGAAACAAAAGATACAGTAATATGTTCCCTCAAAAATACCATCTTAGCTCCTATGACCGGCTTGAGAGCGCCAATAGGAAAAATAAACTTCTCCAGGGGAGGGACTTGAATAAGGACCTCCCTACTGTTAGGCTCGGCCCCCAGCAAGCACGCTGCCGTGGCGTTGACTGAAACTCACAGGCCCGGTTTCATCAACACATGTTAAATATATACTAACAAGTACGGAGTTTTATATTTAACATCTTGTTAGGTTTCTTGCGTTTCATCAAACTTTTCTTGTGAAATGTTAACTAATCGACTGTTAACTCTCTCAATATTGCGAACTGGTGCGAATCAAGGAGGCAGTGGTACGAACATGCTGTTTTACAGCGCGCTCCGATGCGCTTTTGTTTGAGCACAGCTGTGAAATATGGCGCGTGAAGTGAAACGGAATCGTAGTTTTCATTTTTCCTCCTTCGAAAAAGAGTTGTTAATTGAATTAGCTAGTAAATATATGTTATTGAGTGCAAGCGCACAGATGGCTTGACGATAAAAGAAAAGGACGAGGCGCGGGAAAAGTCCGCGAGAGTTTCAATGGGGTAAACAGATACTTTTTTTTTAGCGGGTATCCGCTGTCACCTAACAAAATCACTTCGTTAATTGTCCCATTTCAAACTGTGCTCCGATATGGGAGTTATTAAATATTGTATTGTCGTGTGCAGAACCAGACCACCTAGCAAGTATATCCCTGATTTGGAGGTTAGGCTCACTAATCACATTAACATTAATAGAGAAATATCCCTTTCGATTACGATATATTTCGGCCCAATTGCCTCCAGGTGATTGGATTCTTACATGTGTGCAATCTATTGCACGTAGAACATACACCAGAAAAACGGCTTATTTCATAGAAGTCGCGGATAATTTGCTGACGCTCTTCTACTGAAGGGAATGTTATATACCTCCATCTCATGGATGCTATTGCTGCAGACACTCGACAAACAACTCTATTAACAGTGGCTTTAGAAATGCCAGCATTGTCTCCGGCCATTATGTGAAAATAACCAGTAGCAAAAACTCGTAATATTATCAGTACCTGCAACATTGGAGAAAGAGGTAAGTTTCTCTTCGTAGGATATTCTAACCTCACTTGAATTTCGTCAACAACCTTAGCAACGACTGTTTTCGATAACCTGTATCTATGAAGAAATTTCGGATCCGTCAAATTTTCAGAGTCATTACGTCGCTGAACTCTTCTTCGATCAGGATTGTTTTGTAAAAGATCTAAATAGAGCAATTCCGCCTCGAAAGCGAGATTCACAGCAGCCATTTTGGAACAGGTTGCTAAATGCTAATGTTGGCCATTTAACATTGGAAATAGCTGATGTTAACTTTAATACGCAGTTTAACATTTGTTAATGTTAACATTTGTTGATGAAACGCAAATTTTCTTAAATCGTATGTTAAAATGATTTAACACCTTGTTAAGTACTAACATGTGTTGATGAAACCGGGCCACAGTGTGTTAGTGTTTGATGCTCATTTCTTGGCATGGCTCTGAAGCCCGACCAAGCCACGCGCAGTTTTAGCAACACCGCCTCGTAAAGCATATTTGAATTCTTCCGCAAAGCGATCTGATTGGCTAACTTCAGCAGTTGATAAAATGACAAAGGCGCGAGATATCGTCGTAATTTTTTCAAATTATCTATCAGTATGACCAAAGCTCTAACGCTCATGTACTCTGTTTACGCTGTTTCCAACCACCCTGAATATTAATATACTATTTTCCAAGGTAATATAATACTAGATATACACTTTCATTTTGTCTGTCGCACAGGGTGAATCGTTTTACGACTCTCCGTCCAGGATTAAACTTGGCTTCCAACCTACGCGTCACGAGTTCGAATTCCAGACACATCAAATTGAATTTGTGACAGAATTATCGCACGGCAACAGGAATGGTATACAGTCAATCAATCTCGGCCACATGAACGTGAAAAGATGTGTTTTTGTCTGTTCTTGCTGAAATCCTCCGCACTGTAAAACCTATCTCTATAATGCCAGATTCGAATTAATATGAAATTTGATTATAACCGGAAATGTTCCCTTTTATAAGAAGCCAGACTGAGACACCAAACTCGACTTCGATAATTTAAGACCCGCGACTACACAGTCCAATTTTGGGCCTTGGCTTGCCAAGACGAGTGCTATCTGTTAGATTGCCTGCAGATATTCGAATGCCACATGGTCATTTTGACATCTTCAACCTTATTGCTTAACTTTCGTGACCAGATTAGCTGCCTCACTCGTATGAGACAGTCCCTCTGTGGAGGCTGACCTAGTGTATCGTGTAACCACAATCATTTCAGGATTAAAATCCTTGGACTAGCTGGGAATCAAAACTTTCCTCACGAGTCTGAATATGATATGATTATTATTATTATTACTACTGTTTGTCTGCCTCTTAGCTGAACGTACTGGCCTTCGGTTCATAGGACCCTGGTTTCGATTCTCGGCTGGGTCGGAGATTTGAACTCCTGTGGCTCGGGGATTGGATTTTTATGTTCGTATTAATTCACTTCTCTTAATCTACATAGAAAAAACCATTACACTACCAACCATCACAGAAACACTTAATAGTTAACACATCCTTCCACATAGAGTTGGCGTCAGGAAGTGCATCCGACCATAAACTTGGAGCAATCCCACAACAAGTGCAGACCCCAATACATTGGAATCAGTGTTAGTGTGTTGGTCTCCGGATCCCAAGATCGCATGTTCAAACTTTGCAGAGGTAGTCGTATATTTGAAGGGTGGAAAAAGGCCCGGTTGACAATCCATGACGTACAATGCCGAAGAGAGATCCGTGTTACTCTGCCATCCAGTAGAATAAAACTTAACTTCAAAATTGTCGAGCAGGCAGCCTCGATGGTGTCACACTATTGCTGAGGCCATACAATTATTATTAAAACTTCATACGGGTGGTTATTTATAAAACCTTCGACCATATTCACATAAAATAATTTAGATATAATTATTTTAATGAAATCTGAGATAATTCTGTGCGAAGGAATAAACAAGACAAATGAATTATCAGGTCATTAACTTATTAGGAGAATGCTAAAATATACACAAAATGACTTACTTTCATCCATTTCCTCCCTCGCCATATCAGGATGAGCTTGTTTAGGGATGCCGTGCTTGGTGTAGCTGTTCAAATGTTCCACCAGGCTCTCCATCTTTGTGTCCTATAAGAAATACAAGTCACATAATGGATAAAGGAAAGTATTTAACAAGGCAGGATTCATTATAGCGGGGGGATTCAAATGATTATATTGTGTACTTTCAGGAGTATCAGGTTCGAAAAAAATCTAAAACATAATTATGATGACGATTTTGTTTAACTTCCTTCAACTGCTACATATTTTGAGAGGCGTCAGGGTGCGGGAGTGTTGTCCCGCAGGTCTGGAACGTGATAGAAACCAATGAAACGGAGTTAACGCAATACCTTTGGGAACAGAAGGACATCATCTGATGGTTTCACTGTGATCGGCACTAAAGTGAGAATTCAGTTCCCAACACACTTTAGCTCTTCGATCACCGCTGGAATAAATCCACGATATCCCCTGCCTGTTGTTAAGAGGTGACTGAAAAGATTACCGGGTGTTCTCAAGTTGGGAGCGTGCTTTACTGCCCATGGTTTCCTCTTGGTTCCACTTGTGCCAGGCTCCTTGTTTTCATCTTTTCTATCTGACCTCCCTTGGTCAGCTGTTATTCTCTTCCGATTTCGATGGTATTAAAGGATTACGACGCCTAGGGAGTCTTTCACTTTCACGCCTTTCCTCGGTCTTTCTTTTGCCGATACCTTCATTTTCCGAAGTCTCGGATCTCTTCCTTCTTTTCCTCTGATCAGTGTTAATAAAGGATGGTTGCCCAGTTGTACTCCCTCTTAAAGCAATAACCAGCACTCTACAATACACAGGGGAGAGCTAGGAACTGTATAAAATTAAATCTGCACAAACGTTTCCTGTAGATTTAAGTAATTGTAATATTATTTCATATCCATCCGCATAGAGTTGATGTCAGGAAGGACATCCGGCTGTAAGACAGGGCCAAATACACTTGTGCGACATAGTTCGTACCCGCGATCTCACGTGTAAACGGAAAAGCGGCAGTACAAGAAGAAATATTCTTTCAGAAACTGTAAAGATTATTTCCAGTTGACAGGTGATATTTTATGTCTATTCCTTAGCCCCGTATCCTGGTATAAGTTCGGGGGCGAGGGGAGATGAAACTGGCATTATTTTACGGCCTGAAGCCCTTCCTGATGCCAACCTCAGTTGAGGAGCTAATGAATATGAAATGAATTAAATTGGGTAAGGATTTGAAAGACTCGGATGTGGCCTATATAGGAACTGTCCCGGGATTTTCCTGGATGTGAAAATGGGAAACCACAGAAAACCATTCTCAGGACAACCGACGTCTCCCGAATTCAGAGCTAGTGCTCCATAGCCATAGCGCGTTAACACGCGCGGCCACTCCAGTCCATCTACAAGCATAGTTTGCCTTTCCTCTCTGATTACTGTTTCATATTCTTGTGAAACTTTTCTAAACTGACTACTGTTTGGACGTAAGGGATGTTGTCCTAAGAAGATCTGGAAATATCTTAAATATATTGGAATAACATTCAATTTTAATTTATTATTAATGTTTCCCTGGGAATGCTTCACCATACTTTGTATTTTATAGGTTAAGCCACATAACTATAATAATTTCTGCGAGTGGAAGTATTTCTTAAACTGTTTTAGAGTGTCTGCGGTCGCTTATAATGCATAAGCTGATTATTCGGAGAATAAATGCGTACTTGTATGAACGTATTGGCATTATTTATAAATATTTAAAATGTTTTTCAAGTGCCAATTAATATTCCTACTTCCTTGACGGGCGAGCCTGCAAAATCGACAAAGCTAGCAAGACACTCGAAATACTCGCAAATATTTAATTCGACTAAATCTCTAAGCGGTGAAAAGGGTGATAAAAAAGGTAATACTACACACACAGTACCAGAGTATTAAAAATTAAGATGGAAATCGAAAACTTTATTCAACAACGACTATTCGTGGAATATGCATTAGGTACCGAGGCGGATTCTTCCCTCAGATTTTCTCAGAAGACAGAGTCTATTTTAACAACACTTTGTGAAGCTACAACCTGATGTCATTAAATGGGGTTGGAACTCTTGCACGGAGTGACACTTGCATGGAGTCTTTCACTCTACCTGACAGCACTTGGATAGCGACACTTGCACGGAGTGACACTAGTACGGAGTCTTAATTTTCATATACAGTACTCCGGTATTAATGGACACGTAGAATACTTCTCATAGCCTTGATTGAAGAGCTCTTCAGTGTAAATTGTTGAAATCATACTCTCTGTTTCTCTCATACATTTTTTTTTTGAATTTACTACACTTTTTCTCACTTCATTCGCCGCTGCATCCGGAATGCAAACACGACTTGCCTCGCCTAAAACGATATCACTTTTCCTTGCTATTCTTTCCTTACATTTAATTTTCTTGAAATCTACGCACCGCCAATAAGTCAGTTGATCCTTATTGGTATAGTCCACAATATACTGATGTCCGTTGTAAGTCAACAAAGGGTCCTGTTGGTGGCCTTGGTGAACTCCATAGCTGCAGAACAGTTATCAACATGGGACACTAGTTGTCACCAGGCATCGACTGTAGCAGTGAACTCCAAAGGGATCTATCTATCTATCTATCTATCTATCTATCTATCTATCTATCTATCTATCTATCTATCTATCTATCTATATATCGCTTTACCGAGAAGACCTTCCCCTCCTTTGTTTCTGCATTCAAACCATCCTTGGTCCTCTGTGCAAGTGTCACTGTTTGCTTACTAATTTCCTGGAATGTTTGGCGTTCTGTGCAAACGTCAACACATTCCATCTGCGTGCAAGTGTCACAACTTCCATTAAATATGCATTAATGTATGCCATACCTTGTTGTTCCCAAAGAGACCACTCCATCGTTGTTTGGAAGTCTTGGATCCTTTGAAGGAACCTTCGTGGCTGGACTCGCAGATGTAGCTCGGATCTTCGGTGCTGGCACTGAAGAAGCGGCCACCCTTGTTCCGATAGCTCTGTCAAAATAAAAGTTTGATATGTAATATTGTTAACATTTGAATTATTGAGCAAATAGAGAGGTGATGGTGGTGATTTTTGTTTCAAGAGTAAGTACAACTAAGTAGTAATCCTCTATGAACAAATTAAGTGGAAAAGAACATTCAAATAAAATGATATTCAACGAAGGAATTTCGAAATGAATTACAAAATTAAAAACTATATTGTATTAAGCTTTAAAGGTCACAAACGAATCAAAAGGGAACGCAAGTTCCCCGAGTAACAGAACACATCAAATTTAAATACCCTTGATTAATCCACTTTCACGCATAAAGCGAATGTCGAGATCAGCAGTAATCGTGTCACAGCTAGTGTGAGTTGGATGCCTCCTGCAGGCCGATGTTCCGTCTTAGACCAGAGAGAACGGCGCACTCTGTGGGGGTGTGGACCACGGTGAAGTCGGCACCACAAGAACATACTGGGGGAGGGGGTCTTCCCTCTTTAATAGGTAAGAGTGCGTAGATCTTCCATGACCTATTCTCAGCCTACACAAAACTACGGCCTCTCTCCACGGAGGCCGGAATGAGGACCGCCACACGGTAGTTGTCTTAATTACTCTCAGATTGCTGGGAGTTCGGATAGCTAGCCACTCCGATTCCCAGGACGCCAACATGGTTTGACGTAGCTGAAAACAGAGATCCCTGGCAGGTACAGTAGATTTACAGGTTTAGGAGGTAAAAGTACCGCTTCCTTTACACCTTAATCCGCAAAATTAATTTTCCGCAATCCCAATTTGGTAGACTGTCAATTTTTGCCTCTCTATCGAAATTCGCTCAGAGAGCATCAAAACTTACCATTTTGTAGCTTTTTTTCAATTTAGATACCCCCCCCCCCCTCTAACTTAGAATCGCTGCTACTGTCTGTGGATGTTGCGGGAAGCAGGTGTCAATAGCCTGCAGAGAACTTAATGAGCCTGTACACTCGAAAGTGATTTCTTCCGTCACCCAGTGCAAACCCAGAGCTTCTAAGATAGCGAAAAGCTCCGCAGAATACATGGTACAGATACTAGGAAGCGAGATTTTCATGTTTAAGTTTTCTGTGACGAAAGAACAACCCACATTTTCTCTGATCGTAGAACCATCCATGAAGACATGTCTCGCGACGGATAATGGTGAACGAAGTCCTGGAAAGTTAACTATGCCTCTTTTAGCTCATTACTCTATTACTATTGGGCGGATTCTTGACCACGGCAGTAAAGGAATGATCGCTTCATCCGAAAGAGTCTGAGTTCAATTCTTCGGGAAGAATCGATAAATTTAGAAAGGACAACCTTACTTTTCTCTTTTTTTTTTTTTTTTTTTTTTTGCTATTTGCTTTACGTCGCACCGACGCAGATAAGTCTTATGGGCGACGATGGGAAAGGAAATGCCTAGGAATGGGAAGGGAGCGGCCGTGGACTTAAGGTACAGCCCCAGCATTTGTCTGGTGTGAACATGGGAAATCACGGAAAACCATCTTCAGGGCTGCTGACAGTCGGGTTCGAATCCATTATCTCCCGGATGCGAGCTCACAGTTGCGCGCCCCTAACCGCACAGACAACTCACCCGGTGATCCTTACTTCTAGAGAGACACATAGCCCTATAGTCTATTCCAGAAATGTTTAACCAATTTCATTTGCGGGGTTAAAGATGCTCGGGCATAGAGCTAACCTCTCTTCCCATCACCCTGTAGGTAGAGGCGGTGTAACACATCCGCCCTATCCCGTACCTGCCAGAAGAGGTATGGGTTGGTGACCACGGTTCCCCAAGCTGAATCTGGCATTGCTTCCACTTACGCCAGAGTCCTCGTTTTCATCTTTCCTATATGATCTGCGGTGGTCAGCTCTTGTTCTTTTCTGACCTCGACGAGGCGAGGCAACGGATATCTTTAATTTCCACGCTCTTCGTGGTCTTTCCCTTTCTTTTGCCGGCACCTCAGTTCTTCGAAGTGTCGGATCTCTTCCCTCCCCCCACCCCCTTTTTTGTTTTACAATTTGCTTTACGTCGCGCTGACACAGATAGGTCTTACGGCAACGATTGGGATATGAGTGGAAAGGAAGCGGCTGCGGCCATAATTAAGGTACAACCTGGTGCGAAAATGGGAAATCACGAAAACCATCTTCAGGCTGCCGACTGTGGGGTTCGAACCCGCTATCTCAGGAATGCAAGCTGATAGCTAAGTGACCCAAACCGCGCAGCCACTTGCTCGGTCTCTTCCATTTTCCTTGTGATTAGTGTAGGCTACTTCCTCTTAAAACAATTATCGCCATTACAACAACTCTCTTCTCCATTTGGTGGTGAGGTTACGAATAGTCAAAGCCGTTACCGTTCACCCTTCCACGGGCCATCAGGCCTTGTGCGAAGATGCATTTCATCACTCTTCAATTACGAGAAAAGATAGTATTTGAGGCAAGCGAATAACTCTGCATTAGAGAAAGGTGGTGGTGGTGATTATTGTTTTAAGAGGAAGTACAACTAGGCAACCATCCTCTATATAACACTAATCAGAGGGAAAATATGGAAGGGGTCCGACACTTCGAAAAATGAAGATATCGGCCAAAAGAAGACAAGGGCCACGAAGGGCGTGAAAATGAAAGACTCCCTAGTCCTCGCAAACCTAATAGCGTCGGGGTCGGAAAAGAACAAGAGTTGACCAAGGGAGGTAGGATAGGATAGATGAAAGTGAGGAGCCTGGCACAAGTAAGTGGAAGCAATGCCAGGACTCAGCTGAGTGCCCCGTGGTCGCTAACCCACGCTCCAAAGTTCAGAGCCCTTGGGGCCCCTTTTAGTCGCCTCTTACGACAGGCAGGGGTTACCGTGGGTGTTATTCTACCGCCCCCACCCACAGGGGGATTAGAGAAAGGTCCAATTCGATTTTCTGATTTTTCATTTACCCTTTCAGTTCTTTATCTTCAATGAAATGAGGTTCTAGAAAAATCTTACATAGACTCATGATGACGAATGTAGCAGTTGGCTTCCTATTCGTTCTCTCAATTGAGGGGGTAACTATTTATATGGCAGTTGATAGTCTGAACTTTATGACGGTCATATATCCTTATCATCTTTCTCCACGCGAACCAACGCACTTCACCCCGCGTGGGCGCAGAGGTTGGTCTTCAGAGGTAGACGACATAATTCTGTCTTCACTTCCTCTTAGAAAGATAGCGGTACGATGTTCCTGTCATGTTCAGAGTTTTCATGACTGTCTACACAATTTCATGTCTTAACTACCCGGATTTTTATAAGAAAGGAAATTGATGTGGAAAAGAAACAAGTTATAGCAAGCGATTACAAGACGTTCTGGAGACCAAATACCTCGAAGATAGCTGTAATACCCACTAAACTTGAGTTCAAAGAAAAGAGAATCAATTAACTTAAAAAATAGTACCTATTTCGGAAACTCATGAAGCCCCCTCCGTGGATCAGTGGTAGAATGTCTGCCTCCAGATCCCAAGATCACGGGTTTAGTTAGACCAGGCAGAGGTAGTCGAATTTTTGTTAAGGGCGGGGAATAAAGTCCATCCGACACTTCATGTCGTACGATCTTCCTCTTCTTCTTCTTTTACAGCTTTTCCTACACCTATGGGGTCGCGGGTGCTAACTGTGTCACACATATGTGGATTCGGCCCTGTTTTATGACCGGATGCCCTTCCTGACGCCAACCCTATATGGAAGCATGTAATCACTATTGGCTGTTTTTGTGGTGGTTGGTAGTGTAATGTGTTGTCTGAATATGAAGAGGAAAGTGTTGGGACAAATACCTAGCCCCAGAGCCAGAAGAATTAATCAGAGGCAAATAAAATCCCCGGGCCGGTCTGGAATCGGACGCTCTGACCTCACCGCTGACCATTCAGCCAAAGAGTCGGACACTTCATGTTGTACGATGTCGGCATGTAAAAGATTTCTGGTGTTGAATTTAATCTTTAACCGACAAAATTAACTAAAACTCAGCTATATATCACCCAAGAGAAATGCGGTTTACTATGCCATCTGGTAGAGTTAAACGGAACGTCGAAATTGACACGCAGGTAGCCTAGGTTGCATCATATTAACTTGCACGGTAGCTGAGGTCATATTATTATTAACTTTATTGGCCACATTGGGCCGCTTGAATCGTTACACGTTCTCTTTCTCTTTAAAGGCTGTACTGTTTGTTAATAATGTTATTGCTTTTACGTCCCACTAACGACTTTATCGGTTTTCGGAGACACCGAGGTGCCGAAATGTTTTCCCGCAGGAGTTCTTTTACGTGTCAGTAAATCTACCAACACGAAGCACCTTCAAATACCATCGCACTGGGCCAGGATCGACCCTGCCAAGTTTGCGCCAGAAGACCAGCGCCTCAACCGTCTGAGCCACTCAGCCCGGCTGTACTGTTCTGACCGTAATTTTGTCAATTTGTCTGAAATCGCTATGGTCCTTCTGTGTCATTTCTGCTGACATTTTGCGAGTCCTAAGAAGGCTGTTAATTATATTTTTATTCTCTGCATCTGCTAACAAGGAGTCCAATTGCTTCGAGGTCTTGCTGAATTTCGTGGATCCATTGTTCTCCTGTTTTATATTGCATCAATGACGTCAAATTGTAACAATATTTTTAACTAGCTAACTGGAAATGCTATACATATTACCAGAAATAATTAATCTTTTGTCCGTGCAGTAAAGTAACCATTACATGACATATAACCTTTTACTGCCCAACTCACCAATATATGAGATAATAATGGCGCGCGGCCTCTGGAGGGGATTGATGCAGGTCTTTCGAGTTGACACCGCATGGACGACCTACGCATCTATGAGGATGGAACTCTACCTAAAATGAAATCTAATGCTGAAAACGGTACAAAAATAGAATCTAGGAACCAGAGGAAGAAACTCATTGAACATTAAATTCACCGGCCCGACAGGGAATCGAACCTGGGATCCCAGCATGATAACCAGTTAACCACGGAGCCGACGATGTAGGAAATGAAATGACATGGCTAGTCTTGGTTCTGAGCAGTCAAATCCCATCATAAGGGAGACGAGTGGGCCGCAACGAATTTACCTCGCGTGCTTCAGTGTCAGATGACAGTGCAAGATCAGAAAAACAGGGATGTAGACCTTTAAGACTCCCAGTCTCGAACGGTGACCTTAAACAAGTAAATTAATGCATTTCTGGTTTTGGCATGTCAACCCAGTCAATTAGAAATTCGCCAACCTATCACGCAATGTTTCTGTAAGACATGCACCCATTTAACCAAACAAAGTAGAGATAAGAAAATGTATTCAGTTACCCATTCTGAATTTATAACGCAGTAAATTCACGTTACTCGACATGAACAGTGAGAAGACTGGGAAACCAAAGTTAAGGGGAACGATTCTAGGACACGGTCACTTTCGATGGATGTCTTGAAAGTAGCTTTTCTCAGAATGTTTATTCTGTTACAACAAACAAATTTGAAATGAAACATAATACCATGCATTGTGTTAGAATATAATTTATCATTGTACCACTCAAAAAACAATTTCACAGCCGAACAGTTAAGTTTGTTTCACGACGAGGATTGGCAAGATTTATTTTTCGGAACGGAAGTCCAGCTCCATGGCTGAATGCTCAGCGTAGTGGCCTTCGTACAGAGGTTCCGGGTTCGATTTCCGTTTCGCCCAATGATTTTAGCCGCATCAGATTTCTGTAAATTTGGAAATACTTATGTTTAATTTTTCATGTTTATTTGTATTTTTATATATCGAGTGTGACTTAATGAAATCTGATTATGTTCTGTTAAGAATGAAACATGCCATTCTTTGCTTAATATTGTGTGTTTTTATTCCTTGTTAAATAGTGTGTTATTGTACAGGGTGTATTATAATGTAATATTTATACAGTATTGAACTTGTATGTTCGACAGACTGTAAATATTTTACGTTACATTTGAATGAGTCGACACTGGAGGGAAAGTATGGCTTCCTTCTTAACGAAAAAGGTAAATTTACTTTCCTCCCTAAGGAAGTACTGTAGCTAAGAAAAACGGTTTAACAAACAGCTTACATGTTTCATAGCCAGTGTTGCCAACTTAAGTTTTCAAGATCCGCTAAACACTACTAAAAATCCGCTAAAATTCCGCCAAGAAATCCGATCTCAAATAATGAGCAATACAAATGACCAAACCGGGCGAGTTGGCCGTACGGTTAGAGGCGCGCGGCTGTGAGCTTGCATCCGGGAGATAGTGGGTTCGAATCCCACTGTCGGCAGCCCTGAAGATGGTTTTCCGTGGTTTCCCATTTTCACACCTTAATTATCGCCATGGCCTCTTCCCTTCCAACTTCTAGGCCTTTCCTATCCTATCGTCGCCGTAAGACCTATCTGTGTCGGTGCAACGTAAAGCCACTAGCAAAAAAGAGCAATAATAATAATAATAATAATAATAATAATAATAATACCGAGCTCGATAGCTACAGTCGCTTAAGTGCGGCCAGTATCCAGTAATCGGGAGATAGTGGGTTCGAGCCCCACTGTCGGCAGCCCTGAAGATGGTTTTCCGTGGTTTCCCATTTTCACACCAGGCAAATGCTGGGGCTGTACCTTATTTAAGGCCACGGCCGCTTCCTTCCCATTCCTAGACCTTTCCTATCTCATCGTCGCCACAAGACATATCTGTGTCGGTGCGACGTAAAAGCAAATAGCAATAATAATAATAATAATAATAATAATAATAATAATAATAATAATAAATGTCTGCACTCACCTGATCTGTGAGTTTTACTGGGATTAACCCCCTGCCCGCGAGCCGGCGAGCTAAAGCTTGTAGGCGTTTTAGTGCCGGGTGCAAACTAGGTGAATCCCCTATCTCAACGGCCACACACAAAACAGACCAGTTCATAAAACTGTCTTCCTTCATAGCATAAATATAAATGCTACTGTCTCACAGTTTCATTATCTGTAGTCATTCGTCAACTGAGATAAAAGTACCCTTTCCCCACGCAATACAAATTTATGATACCATGATCTCATAACATCAAATCCAAATATGTTTTCCTCGTGTGACTGCTAGCTCCTGACCAGAAATACGGAATAGCTTAGACTGGAGTACAAAATTTAGAAAAAACGATAAATGGATAAACCACTAAATTCCGCTACAATAAATCTAGAATTCCGCCAAAAAAATCCGCTGTCCGCTAAATGATATATTTCTCCGCCGGCAGTTTTCTAATTCCGCCAAATTTAGCGGAAAATCCGCTAAGTTGGCAACACTGTTCATAGCAGTGAACAAATGAACAATGAAAAAAGCCTTGCCATAGGATAATATTAAGTCTGTGGACTATGGAATTAAAGGTAGATTTTTAAAATCAATCAAAGGCATTTATGTTGACAATTGGGCTTCAGTGAGAATTGATGGTAGAATGAGTTCTTGGTTCAGGGTACTTACAGGGGTTAGACAGGGATGTAATCTTGCACCTTCACTGTTCGTAGTTTACATGGATCATCTGCTGAAAGGTATAAAATGGCACGGAGGGATTCAGTTGGGTGGAAATGTAGTAAGCAGTCTGGCCTATGCTGACGACTTGGTGTTAATGGCAGACTGTGCGGAAAGCCTGCAGTCAAATATCTTGGAACTTGAAAATAGGTACAATGAGTATGGTATGAAAATTAGCCTTTCGAAGCATAAATTGATGTCAGTAGGCAAGAAATTCAACAGAATTGAATGTCAGATAGGTGATAGAAAGCTAGAACAGGTCGATAATTTCAAGTATTTAGGTTGTATGTTCTCTCAGGATGGTAATATAGTGAGATTGAATCAAGGTGTAGTAAAGCTAATGCAGTGAGCTCGTAGTTGCGATCAGCAGTATTCTGTAAGAAGGAAGTCAGCTCCCAGACGAAACTATCTTTACATCGGTCTGTTTTCAGACCAACTTTGCTTTACGGGAGCGAAAGCTGGGTGGACTCAGGATATCTTATTCATATGTTAGAAGTAACAGACATGAAATTAGCAAGAATGATTGCTGGTACAAACAGGTGGGAACATCGGCAGGAGGGTACTCGGAATGAGGAGATAAAGGCTAATTTAGGAATGAACTCGATGGATGAAGCTGTATGCATAAACCGGCTTCGGTGGTGGGGTCATGTGAGGCGAATGGAGGAGGATAGGTTACCTAGGAGAATAATGGACTCTGCTATGGAGGGTAAGAGAAGTAGAGGGAGACCAAGACGACGAAGGTTAGACTCGGTTTCTAACGATTTAAAGATAAGAGGTATAGAACTAAATGGGGCCACAATAGTTGCAAATCGAGGATTGTGGCGACGTTTAGTAAATTCTCAGAGGCTTTCAGACTGAACGCTGAAAGGCATAACAGTCTATAATTATAATGTATGTATGTATGTATGCATGTATGTATGTATGTACTTCCATTGAATACAATTATGTAGAAAGCATAAGGTAGGGATATTTCACGTAGACAGTAAGGTTTTCGCTTTAAGTGAAAACTGCTTCAGAGAGGCACATATTGGCAGCCTGCCGAACTATCACCTGTCATATTGTCAATATCCATGATTCAGGTCCCTGTTTTAACCAGAACTTCATGCCTTACAGACTGAGGGTTGACCAATTCCATAAATTAACCGCACTGTGCAACATCAGCAATGTGTAAGCGGTACTGCGGTTAATATAACTAACAGGCGCAGATATATTAAACTGGGCTGATTTATGGACTGTGAAGAGCGACTCAAATTAATTACAATGTAACACACCCGTACACTTGATTTATGGCCAGACTTTTTCTCTTTTCCTTCTTGAAAGGAGCAAATGTTATTTAAGGGAAAGCAATATCTACGATGGAAGCTGGAAGTTACAAGTTCTGGCTCGTCGAGTTTAGAATTCTGAAGTAAAAAAATCAAAAGTCTTTCCAATAAATTTCAGCAAGAACATACAGTCTACTTCGCCTTGAAAGTCCTAGCATGGAACAATGGAACGTAAGAAGTGCTGTCGTATCGAAGCTACAGCTGTTCGTGGGATTAAAAGGGGGAAGTTGACGGTGGTGATAGCGATGATTTTAATTGTTGTTTTAAAGGACAATACAAAGTAATTTTCAGCCCGAAAGAAATGAAGGAAGGGTACTTGAGGAGCCCTGTATCCAGTGACCATGGCTCGTACCACATTATCCCTATTGTAGGTGGCCTTCGTGTTTAAAGCCGGGATGAGTCAGGGACGAAGAAACACTTTCTTAGGCTCCCGGCGAGATGAATGACAGGGTCGGACAGATCGACTATGGTGAATTAAATTAAAATTACCGTCGACATTTTCAAGTTATGTTTGTATAATTACTACGATTTTAGAACCAAATCTTCAACAAACTGAACTGCATTTCGTACACTAGTTAATGAGATTAGGAAAGCGCAGATCACTTTAAGCGAAAAAAAAAAAAAGACAGTGTATATGTATCATTCCTTTCAATATTCAGGCAGTTACTGGAGCCCCTGGATTAATAATTTCGTGTATCTGTGAACAAATCTGTCTGCTAGGTAATCAGCACAGAATGATAGTAGTAGTATTATACTATACTAAACATGAGCCTTCTGTTGATTAGTGAGAGTAACATTTGCGGTGCCTAATATCAAACAACCGGGCGAGTTGGCCGTGCGCGTAGAGGCGCGCGGCTGTGAGTTTGCATCCGGGAGATAGTAGGTTCGAATCCCACTATCGGCAGCCCTGAAAATGGTTTTCCGTGGTTTCCCATTTTCACACCAGGCAAATGCTGGGGCTGTACCTTAATTAAGGCCACGGCCGCTTCCTTCCAGCTCCTAGGTCTTTCCTATCCCATCGTCGCCATAAGACCTATCTGTGTCGGCGCGACGTAAAGCCCCTAGCAAAAAAAAAAAATATCAAACATGGACATGCGCCACCTATATCAAAATTGAGTTAAGGATTGCTCCTTATAGTATTTTTAATGCTTTATCTGAATTAGTGGTCCGTGTCTTTCATAAACTAATATTTGTACGTAATTTTTAACATAGAAACATGCAGTTTCTTTCATAATCGGACACCTCCAAACGTAGTTTATATAAAAAACGGACATGAAAGTTTCAGCCAATCAGAGTGCTTCAAGTGATATCCAACTGTCTTGGCAACCAGAGAATTTTTATCGACATCTTAAGGAAAAAAGAGGAGGACTGTTTTTTTAATGTCCTATGATTGCCAAAAGAACCTCGTTTTACCAGAATTAAGTGATCAGTCGGCTTATTATTCCAGACAACACTACTATTACAATCTCTCTTGTTGTAATAGGCACATCTAAAAGCAAACTGCGCATTGACAATGTGTCTCTTTATATGTGGCTGGTGAATGAGGGAAAGAAATTATCAAATGAAATAGCATCAGCGGTTGTCAATGAGTTATGAGGCTTCACTTCAGTCAAGTTGATTGCTGATGGCTGCGCCAGCCGAAATAAAAACGTTAATATGTTGGCGATGCGTGCAAAGTGGCTTACAACGAACGCACCATCCTCTGTTGACAAATTAGAACTGGTATTTCCAGTTACTTGACACTCTTATTTGCCTCCAGATAGGATTTTTGGACTAACCGAGAAAGACCTCAAGAAGATGACCGAAGCAAGTCCTGATGAATATTTTGAGGTGTTCAAAATGTACGGCACAGTGAAAGTGATTGGACAAACCTTAGAACCACTGAATTGGAAAGTACAAGCACAGATTTATCTGAAATCTGCTAGTCAACTTCATTTCAAGATTTCACAATGTAAAAGAATTGTACTCAGATGCACGAAAAGAGGCAATGTTGCATTTAAAGGTGAGGTAGGCTACTATTTGGAAACAGGTATGGGGCGAAAGATCACGAAAGCATGACAGGTAATGAATCCTTTACCTACTGATACTGGCTTGAATGTAAACCCACAAAAACTTAAAGATGTTGACAAATTACTAGGAAAGCACTTCGGAAAATATTGGAAATTAATGCCTCGCTTAAGTGGTATGTCGAGGTCATCAATAAGAACATTTGTAGTGAAAATGAACAAGCTGTTAATGATTGTTTATGAATGTGATTGTTTTGAAGACCGTTGTGATGAACCAGATGTTATTTGCCCAGAAATACAGTGAAGCAAGAACTGAAATGCATGTTAAAAATGTTAACAAAGCACCTTATTTCTTTCATATTTTAATTATATTTCTTTTAAAATGGAAGTTTACTCTCGTGTCTTCCTGCAACTTTTTTTTTTCCAGATATTGGGATAGTTCGTTTCAAAAGTGGACAATTACATGGATGTTTGTATCAAAAATGGAAAAAAGCCAATCTCAGTTTCAGAAATGGACATCGTAATATTTGAACGTGTTTTACATGGACTTAGACTGAAATTCTTAAGTGTCGACCATGATTTTCTTGTTCATAGGACTGGCAATATGACACACACAAATTTTCACACATGTAACGGGTCTTAACATAGAGAAACAAAAATGTGTCTCTACTGAAAAATTAACAAAATGGCTTTTGTCTATGTTTGATACTAGGCACCTCATTTCTTCAAGAGGTAAGTGGTGATATGTAAGGCAAAATGTCAGCATTTCAGGTTTCCAAATGGCAGAAATGAAATATGCAATGTTTAATTCATAACTTTCTTTGTTTGCGCATAACTCCGATACTGTTCAACAGACTGGAACTGACTTGAACGATAGATCCGGTGGCTGTGGTATCGTCTAAATGCATTAATGCTTAACAATGCTCTGCTAGTACTGGCCCAGACCATTTGGCATGAGCGGTAGCGAAGGCAAGTCGCTGCTACTCAGGATGTCTACTTAGGATGCTGCTCTGGCACCGTTTAAATGCACCCCTTTCCTTTCCGGTATTTATAAAGGTGGCCAGTGGCTATGGCACCTGTTCCCCATGTATACTGGCATTAACACCATTAGCCACTGCCACCGGTGGCTGCAACTTGTGGCTTAATACGAGGGCTGATTCAGAAGTCATGACAACGAAATTTTTGTATGTCTACCCCTTACTCAGGTGACCTCCTCAGGCTGCGTGGACCCCGTTCCAGTCCTGGTACTACGTTTCAAATTCCGTGACAGAGCCGAGAATCGAACCTGGGCCTCTGGGGGTGGCAGCTAATCACACTAACCACTACATCACAGAGGCAGACAACAGCAAACTTATATAATTTAAATTTCCCTCTATAAGTTAAGGAGCGAACATTTGTCAGAAAATTCTTGCTAAAAAACTTTAAAAGAAAAAGAGGTCTTTATTGGCCACCTGACTTATTAAGAATAACGATCATTCTCTCGGTTGGTTTGTTGGCAACCCTATGTATTATTGATGTTCCGATCGCATGTAAGTGGTTTAGGTGCGCATAACCTCAGAGGTTTTTAAGTAAGAAGGAGCATTTTCCTGTAATGGAAGGCTGTCGGCAGACGAACGATTAATCATCGTGAGAGAGAGGTTTAGATAATGAGTGAATGAAGCTCCATGTTGACATTTCGCGTTCAGCTCGGGAGCCTGCCTGCTTTTATAATGAATGCCGTGACAAATGATAGGGTAGACTACTTCATCAAGGAGAGGAAAGGAAGTTTGTTAAGTTCGCAATCACTGTATCAGCGGCGTTTCTCACATCTTTCTGGAAAGGTAAAGCGAGACATTCTCTCAAAATAACAACCACTATCGTTCCTGGTCATACAGGTTCTAATTGTAAAATGTTTCAACATTTTTAGAAGTGGTGAAGGATATTCCAAGTGATAAAGTGAGAGAGGAACCTATGATTCTTTGAAGTGTCACATAGTAGCCATACTACTTCGACACTCGCAAAAATAAGAAGTCGAGTTTGAGGGTAAAGAAAAACACTGACAGTCAGTGGGTTTGAAATTCAATCTAACCAACAGAAAAGCACATTTGTAAATCTGGGGGGCTAAATATTTTACGAGGACGAAAGTAATAATAATATTATTTCATTCGCGCCCCGTTAACTACTTTTATAGTTTTCAGAGACGCCGAGGTGTCGGAATTTTGTCCTGCAGGAGTTCTTTTACGTGCCAGTAAATTTACTGACACGAGATTGACGTATTTAAGCACCTTCAAATACCACCGGACTGAGCCAGGATCGAACCTGCCAAGTTGGGGTCAGAAGGCCAGCGCCTCAACCATCTGAGCCACTCAGCCCGGTGGAGTTCGAAAGTAAATTAAAAATAACAATACTCCTTTCACATGTCCACGCATAAAGTGACCTCCTACAATAATTTCTATCACTTACCCGCACTTACGAGTTTACTTGTTGGTTACTGGTTTAGCAGTCGTTGTCATGGAAACCCGGCAAGCGTTCGCAGAACTTGCCATCCTTTCTCTTTACCATGTATCACAGATATTGCAGCGCTATCTGTTTCTGGGCGACTCGAACTACTTACAATACAGCACGGTCGTCTTGCCCGTAGACAGGGCTGGTTTTAGCTTTCGAGGTCCCATTGTCAACTGCCTGTAAATGCGTTATTAGTAAAATAAATAAAAAAAAGGTTGAATTGCCTGTGGAAACTGCCTTCTTATAAAATCCCTTAAGTTTCCAGCTGAGTTATCAATGTTTTTGATCACTAAAATCTCGAAATGAAGTTTCACACCACTGCAGTTCTTGTTCGATAGTCCTATCTATCGATCACGAATTTCCAGTACGTGCAGTTCTGTTCCTGTTTGGTTTGTTATGTGTTAGTCGGGAAAGTCCATGATCTATCCACGTGGTATATCATAACGTAACATAAAATGGATAGAAAATACTTGTCAGGTTCTCAAAAGAGAAAACGTAAGGAGGAGCTGAATAAATAAACATCAGGAAGATGCGTTAAACAAATAGGCTTTTGCACGTGGTCATAGACATAGTTCATTGGAGAAGCAACCGCCGCACTCACTCGACTGGTTTGTTATGTGTTAGTCGGGAAAGTCCATGATCTATCCACGTGGTATATCATAACGTAACATAAAATGGATAGAAAATACTTGTCAGGTTCTCAAAAGAGAAAACGTAAGGAGGAGCTGAATAAATAAACATCAGGAAGATGCGTTAAACAAATAGGCTTTTGCACGTGGTCATAGACATAGTTCATTGGAGAAGCAACCGCCGCACTCACTCGACTGTATGTGAGCTCGAAGAAAAGTAGTACGTCGCATTAATTTTATTTTATATAATTTTATTACATTTAGAGTGTTCGGAAGAGTACGTAATCAAATTAATATATGGTTATAATATATTCTGGTGTAAATATATTCGTATGCTTGTTTATAAAATAGTAATTAAATAATGATAAATGAAGGCACAAGGCGTGGTGTAATACAGAAAGTCCTCTCGTAATGAGGGAAAGTCCCAAGCTGTACAGTGTGGAGACAAGGTGTTGTATCTTCCAGCAATCAGTGCGTAAGTATTCGTAGTGAGAGAAAAATCGCGTGTAGTGAAGCACAAAAGAGGAAAACCACTCAGAAATGACCATAGGTTGTGTATTGTGAATGTGTTCAATAAACTAAGTGAACAGAATCCAGGTTCAGTCGTTTATTCAGAACTTCAGATCTTCGCACTGTTGTCGTATGCGATGCGTAGCACTGTACGTCCGAACACGAGACGTTGACAGGGTGGAGGCGTGACCACCGATAGAGACGATATTACACCCACAGCAAATCACAACTTTTTCTTTGTCGGAGGCGTAGATATAGCATGTTTACATCAGGATTAAACTCCCGTGAAAATAATTATAGATGATAATGTGGCTGTGGTGCCTATGAATGAATACTGTGATACAAGTACAAGGAATACAACAAACATTGTACAGTAAGAAGACCCACAACAACTGAATGTAGCGAGAAGGTAGTGCAGGAAATTCAAAACGAGTTATTGTGGTTAACCGTTTACCGGTATTGAACATGAATGTTTCTGAAACTAAAGTGGCAGTGAACACTCAGTTTCATTTTCAGTGCTGTGTAATGAAAGCCACGGCCGCTTCTTTCCTACTCCTAACCCTTTCCTATCCCATCGTCGCCACAAAACCTGTCTGTGTCGGTGCGACGTAAAGCTACTTGTAAAAAAAAAGAGAAAGACAAAGAAATTAATGTATATTTACAGAAAGGAAGAAAGACCACCAGAAGTACAAGACCTTCGATTCAAACGATACGGGAAATCGGCCAGAAGTTACAGACGGTTGAGGCGCTGCGCTGGTCTTCTGATCCCAACTTCGCAGGTTCGATCCTGTCTCAGTATGGTGGTATTTGAAGGTGCTCAAATACGTCAGCCTCGTATCTTTTCTTTTTTTTTTTTGCTATTTGCTTAACGTCGCACCGACACAGATATGTCTTATGACGACGATGGGATAGGAAAGGCCTAGGAAGTGGAAGGAAACGGCCGTGGCCTTAATTAAGGTACAGCCCCGGCATTTGCCTGGTGTGAAAATGGGAAACCACGGAAAACCATCTTCAGGGCTGCCGACAGTGGGGCTCGAACCCACTATCTCCCGATTACTGGATACTGGCCACACTTTAGCGACTGCAGCTATCGAGCTCAGCCTCGTATCGGTAGATTTACTGGCACGTAAAAGAACTCCTGCAGGACAAAATTCCGGCACTTCGACGTCTCTGAAAGCCGTCAAGAAAGTAGCTAGTGGGAAGAAAGAAACAATAACATTATTATTACTAATTTGACCTCCCGAGGCTGAGTAGACCCTGTTCCAGCCCTCGTACCACTTTTCAAATTTCGTGGCAGAGTCGGGAATCGAACACGGGCTTCCAGGGGTGGCAGCTAATCACACTAAGCACTCCACCACACAGGCGGACTATATGTATTATTGATAGGTTTTTATTACATTTCTTTTGAGGGAGCTCAATTTTGTTTCCTGCAGGCCGGCCCGTATCGTGTTCGGTGCTTCTCTGTCTCATTGACAGCGTTTTGCACGATTCCCAACAAAACTAAACAAATACGCTGTTCAGTAACTGAAAAGCCACCAAATTTGTGAGTTTGAGCACTTTTCGTACACAACTATAGCTGCAGTTACTCGAAGTCGGATTTGCCAGGTAGGGCTATTAAATAACCAATAGTGTCAGTACAGCTTTGGAATATCTGACTCGTTAACTATCGACCATGTAATGTACTGTATGTTAATAGGAATGCTTTGTGTTGTTTCGGGCGGTACCATTAACGCCTTAATTACTTACGATATTTTTGGGAAACCACCTGCACTTATAGTCAGTTCTTCTATCCTCTGTGCAGACAAAACTACCTCAATATCGCAAATTGACATGCAGACAGCCTCTAACCCGCAAGGGCATAGGAATACTTGGCAACCAAACATTCTCATAGGGATTTTGAAAAGGGAAAGTTACCCGAAAAATAAACATGGTACTAGAG
The DNA here is from genome assembly GCF_040414725.1 of Anabrus simplex. Classification (NCBI taxonomy): domain Eukaryota; kingdom Metazoa; phylum Arthropoda; class Insecta; order Orthoptera; family Tettigoniidae; genus Anabrus; species Anabrus simplex. Next base: position 80,340,403 of record NC_090270.1, read on the forward strand.
TTAAATACATGAAATGTCTCCCGTGTATTGTAATTAGAAATGATAAGTTGAAATGTTATGTTGCACATTTTTTCTTTCGTTTTCGATTTTGGCCATCTAAGCCCCACGGACAGGAACCCTGTGCATTCATCTTGACCCTTCCTTTCTTGGCTTCCAATAGTTCTCCATCCTTTCACTTTGCTGTTTCCTCCTCTCTTGTGTCTAGATGTTATTACCTTTCAAATTCTCCTTCTCCTGGAAACATTTGAAATGTTGTATCGATCTTCTAAAAGTATTGTATTATAACGGCATTATACGGTATCTTCTGTTATTCCAATTTCTGTCATATTCCATTTTATTTACACCTTAGATCCATTGTTTGCCATTATTACTCTAGTAAATATGGTTGAACATTCGTTTTGTCTATCTGATGTTATCCATCCTCATTATGAAAAATATCTCTTTCTGATCGTGTCTGACATCCTTTAATTTTTTTCGTCCTTGTATAGATCTTTATTCCTCCTATGTCTAAACTCTCCTTTCTACGTTTTTAATGGTCCCCGAAACTTCCTCAGTATTTTCTTTTCCTTTTCCTTTTCCTCTATCTTTTCTATTTCACAGGTTTTCATAGAGAACATGCATTCTGTGGCATCCAGACTCTCCAGTTTGATTACTGTGCTGTAGTGTTTGATTTAAGTTTTCCTTGAGACATTCTTCTTTAGTCAGTTGGTAAGCTAGTTCCAGTTTTTGCTCTTGATCTCTTTGTTTCTTTACCGAGTCCACTAATCTGAATTATTTCACCTAGGTATTTACATTTATTAATCTTCTTAATTTTCTCGTACTCTGCTTCCAGTGCTGTGGGTTAATGTGTAATAGTGGTCGTAAATTTAGTCTTATCTGAAGTCCAGTTTTTCCTGCTATTCCTTTCGGAAGGTTGGTTGTTCTAAGGCATTCTCTACAGTGTTCTCCCCAGAAATTTTCGTCAGCCGGGTGGCAGGAATGAGTAGCCGGGTTGGGAATACTACCTAGTCTATATATATAAAATAATAGTTTTGTCTGTACATTGCTCAGAATTGGAAAATAATGGTATTTCTGTATCGGTCATGTCCACAGTAACAAGGAAATGCACTTTTTACTTTTCCGTAATTTCTGTCTGTCTGTCTGTCCGTACGTAAACGCATCACGAGAAAACGGCTGAAGAGAATTTAATGAAAATCGGTATGTGAAGTCGGAGGATGAGCCACTACAATCTAGGCTATAAATAATTTTATTCACGCCGAGCGAAATGGTAGTTTAGGGGAAGGCCTAAAATTTAACTCTCAAATATTTATATTATTAGTAGTCCTATCGATAAATATTGCATCACTAAAGTTATATAGAATTAAATTTCCGATCATTTGTGTCATACATTGTTAGCGTACCGGCTATGATA